>NC_051263.2:14794979-15098322 GCF_015237465.2 Chelonia mydas | reverse complement strand
CCCATGCCCCATTCCCTGCCCCCTGGGCCAGCCCGTCCCCCTGGTTCAGGGCTGGAGAAGAGATGGAGATTCCACAGCTGCAAGCTTCCCCTAGCAGTGCCCAGTGGCACCTTCCAGAAATGCTGTGATCTTCCCCCAGCAGTGCTCGTGGCACCTCTCCCCAGCGCTGTGATCTTTCCCCAGCAGTGCCCCGCGGCACCTCTTCCAATGCTGTGAGCTTCCCCCAGCAGTGCCCTGCGACATCACTCCCCGGTGCTGTGATCTTCCCCCAGCAATGCCCCATGGCACCTGTCCCCAGCACTATGATCTTCCCCCAGCAGTGCTCCACAGCACCTCTCTCCAATGCTGTGATCTTCCTGCAGCAATGCCTCATGGCACCTCTCCCAAATGCTGCGAGGTTCCCCAAGCAGTGCCCTGTGGCACCTCTCCCCAGCGCTGTGATCTTTCCCCAGAAGTGTCCCACAGCACCTCCCACAAATGCTGCAAGCTTCCCCCAGCAATGCCCTTCGGCACCTCTCCCCAGTGCTGTGATCTTCCCCCAGCAGTGCCTCGCGGCACCTCTTCCAATGCTGTGAGCTTCCCCAAGCAGTGCCCTGCGACACCACTCCCCAGCGCTGCGATCTTCCCCCAGCAGTGCCCACAGCACCTCTCTCCAATGCTGCGATCTTCCCTCAGCAGTGCCCCATGGCATCTCTCCCCCGCGCTGTGATCTTTCCCCAGAAATGTCCCACGGCACCTCCCACAAATGCTGTGAGCTTCCCCCAAGCAGTGCCCCATGGCACCTCTCCCAAATGCTGCGAGCTGTGACGAGCAGTGCCCTGTGGCACCTCTCCCCAGTACTGCAATCTTCCCCCAGCAGTGCCCTTCGGCACCTCTCCCCAGTGCTGTGATCTTCCCCCAGCAGTGCCCCGCGGCACCTCTTCCAATGCTGTGAGCTTCCCCAAGCAGTGCCCTGCGACACCACTCCCCAGCGCTGCGATCTTCCCCCAGCAGTGCTCCACAGCACCTCCCACAAATGCTGTGAGCTTCCCCTAGCAGTGCCCCACGGCACCTCCCACAAATGCTGTGAGCTTCCCCCAAGCAGTGCCCCAAGGGACCTCTCCCGAATGCTGCGAGCTGTGCCGAGCAGTGCCCTGTGGTACCTCTCCCCAGCGCTGCGATCTTCCCCCAGCAGTGCCCCTCTCCCCCACTGCCCCCTACCTGCGCCCGGAGGAGGTCTGCTGGCTGCTCAGCGCCCCGCGGCCCGTGCCTGCATTGCCGCCCTGCGCCCGGCCCGGCGCGCCCGCCGGTAGTCGCGGTAGCTGCGGGTCAGCAGCGTGTAGAGGAAGGGGTTGACGCAGCTGTTGCTGTAGGTCAGGCAGGTGACCAGGTGGTTGATGTAGATCTCGGTGGCCACGGGCAGGCGGGCGGCTGTGCCCGGGCTGTAGAGGGGCACCAGCTGCCAGAGCCAGAAGGGCAGGAAGCAGGCCCAGAAGGCCACGACGATGAGGAAAATGAGGAGGAAGACCCGCTGCTTCGGCCCCCGCCGTGGGCCCAGCACCCCCCGGGTCTGCGAGAGCCAGTAGGCCCACGCCAGCCGCCCGTAGAGGTACCCGAGCGCCAGCCCGGGCCCCACCATGCTGGTGCCGAAGAGCACGGTCAGGTAGGTTTTGTACTGGGCCTCGTGCCAGGTGGGCACGCAGAGCCGCCGCACCCGGCCGCCGCCCGCCGCCCGCTCCTCCTGCCGCACCATCAGCATCATGGCAGCGCCAGGGCGAAGGCGGCGGCCCAGGCGGCCCCGGCCAGGGCCCGGCGGCGGGCGGGGGCGGCGGGCGGCCCGGAAGGGGCGCCGCACGGCCCGGCACCGCTCGGTGCTCAGCAGGGTGAGCAGGAAGATGCTGGCGTGCATGGTGAGCAGGTCCAGGCTGAGCAGGGCCCGGCAGCCGGCCTCGCCGAAGCGCCAGTCCCGGGCCAGCCCTTGTGCACACGAAGGGCACCCCGGCCAGGTAGAGCAGGTCGGCCAGCGCCAGGTTGACGATGTGGATGTGGAGCGGGGAGGGGACGGCCCCGGCCCGCGCCACCGCCAGGGTGTACAGGTTCCCCGCCGCCCCGGCCGCCCCCAGCAGGCTCAGCCCCGCCGCCCCCGGCAGCCCGCCCGCCAGCGAGCCGTTGGAGGGGGACGATAGGTTGGAGGGGGGGTCCATGGCTGGGGAGACCGGACGCGGGGCTGGATCCAGGGGCTTCCACCGACAGGAGGAGAGGAGATGTCAGTCGGCCGGCAGAGTCTGTCTGGCCAGCCGTCTGTCCCCCAGAGCCCCGTCTGTCCCCAGAACCCCTCCTGTCTGTCTGTTCCCAGAGCCCCCCTTGTCTGTCTGTCTGTCCCCAGAGCCCCCTGTCCGTCTGTCTGTCCCAAGAGCCCCCTGTCTGACCCCCCACACACCCTATCTCTGTCTATCTATCTATCCCATCCACCAATCAATCAATCTATCTATCTATCTCATCTCTTTCTCAGTCCATGGCTTTGTCCGGTGCACTCTCGTCCGACGCTCCGAGCCGTGCAGGAAGGGCCGGGGGGTCCGATCGCCCTGTCGCTGGCCTTGTGCCCCCTGCTGCCCGGGGTCCGGCGGGGTCGGCGTCTGGCGGCGCCCTGGCTGGCGCGAGTGCGTGCGCGGCTGGCGGGCGAGTGTGTGTGTCTGGCCTGCGCCGTCTGCTCTGTCCGCATTCCACGCACCCTGCTAGGTCGGTATGTGGGGCTGAGGCGGGCCGGCCCCCGGCGGGGGGCGCATGCTCCTGGCTTCTGTCTGAGCTGCAGAGAGCGACCTGGTTCTTACAGCCACGGGGCGGGCGGGACGGGCAGCTTGACAGCGGGGTCGGGAAAGAAAGAAAGAAACATGAGGGAGGGAGGAAGAAGGAATAAACGAACTAGGAAAAAAGAACCCAAGGAGAAAGGCAAGAAAGCAAGCCAGTGTCAGGCGGCCCTGCTGGGGCGGGCGTACCCCTGCTGGGTTCAGCCGGCCCATCGCCAGCCGCGGGCGCGAGAAATAAACAGTGCCAGAGACGCAGACGAAGCGCCGCGCGAAGGAAGGAAAACGAGGGGCCAGCTGAGAAACGGCCATTGCTGGGTCCCTTTGCACCCAGGGAACGTTGGTGCCAGGAAATCTCCGGTTGGCTTGGAAAATTGCCACCGTGGGGCAACAGGGCCGGCCCTGACTGCCTGGGGAGAGCGCCCCCTCCTGGACCTCCCGCAGCCCAGCGCCCCCTGCTGAGCCCCCGACCCACTCCCTGCAGCCAAGCGCCCCCTGCTGAGCCCCCCGCCCTGCTCCCTGGAGTATGGTACCCCTTAGTGCCGCCCTGGGGCAGCCGTCTGGGCACGGGGACCTGGCCGGACCCGGATCCAGGGCGTTTGCCTTGGAAAAACTTCCTGCCGAAATGTCAGCGACTCACCCTCAGAGATGACCCAAACCGCAGGGAGAGGAACAAGCCAGAGGCCCCCCTCCTCCCCCAGTGCCCAGGGCCGGTCTCAGGGAAAACGCCCCCGGCCCCTGCTGCCCCCCCGCCCCGCCCATCCGCCTCCCCACAGTGCTTCGTTTGTGCGGTGAGCAGTGGCTGCTGGCCGGGCACCCAGCTCTGAGGGCCGCCTGTGGGTATGGGAGTAAATCCCTCCCTTCAGCGAACCCGATGGGCTTTCCCCAGGAGCAGAGTCATCTGCATGAAGCAGCCACTCCGGTTTAACGGCACGTCTACACTGCTAAATGAAGTTAGCTCGGTCACAGAGGTGCATGGCGAAGCTGGCTGTGCATGTCAGGAGCGGTGGATGTGTGATAAACGTGGAGGCCCCCACACCGTGCCACCCCCCCCAGCCCCCGAGGACCCTCCCACTCTCTCCTCTCTGCCCCTTTCCCCCTGTCGCTTGCCCTTGCAGCAGGTAAAACGTGGGGGGGGTCCATGGCCCCCTGTTCCGGTGCCCGGGGTGCGCGCCCACACTGCCCTCCTTGTGGCGGGAGCGGGTGTCCTCCCGGGCATCGCTGGTGTCGACCCAGAGCCCCCCACCCTGTGGGGAGCTACCCAGCCAGACGAGTCAGGGAGTGCCCGGGGACACAGCGGTTTGCCCCAGGCTGTAATTTTGGCTTTAGCAGGCAGCTTGGACACCCCCCCCCCCCCGCCCCCCACCCCCGCCCCAAAGGCAAACAGGCCTGTTCCTCCCAGGTTTGTCTAACCCCTGACCTGCCCCCGGCCCCCAGCAGGCAGATTTAAAGCAAGGTGGGGGTGGGGTAGGGAATGGAGCAATAGAGCGGGCGGGTGGCAGGGAGCCAGGACTCCTGGGTTCTCTCCCCAGCTCTGGGAGGGGAGTGGGGGTCCAGCAGGTGGAGCCGGTTGGCTTGGAGACCCTGGCATGGCTCATCCATCCTGGCTGGGGATGCTGCTTCTGGCTCCTCCCTGCCATGGGGCTGTCTGGGCCTCACCTGGGCACAGAGTTGCCTGCTCCAGCCGGCTGCCTGCCCTGCCCCACGGCACCCCCCTCCAGTGCCCTGCTGCCGCCCCCTTTCTTCTCCCCCCCCTTCTCTGGGTTGATCTTGAATTCAGCTCTTTTTTGCTCCCTGCACCTGGCCACCCTTCGCTCGGCTCTTCCTTTCGCCCCCTAGTTCGTTCCCCCTGACCCAGCCTTGGGGCTGCGGCTCCCTCCCCTTCTCCTTCCCCCCTCGCCCGCCCGCTGTTCGCTCTGCTGCCAAGGCGTGACGGCCACGGGCCGTGCAATTCCTGGGGCACGGCTCATGTCCATCTTGGCTGTGGCCTGGGCCAGGGGGACAGCGGGGGTTCCCTCCCGGTGCCAGCCCCAGTGCTCCCCCTGCCAGCGGCGGCTTGGCTCTGGCCTGGTGGAAAAATAAACCACCAAAGACCAGCGTGGGGCCAGCCAGCCTGACACCCTCATGCCTCCTCACAGCCTCCCCGCTCTAACCACTCGATCCCACTCCCTGCCCAGAGCCAGGAGAGAACCCAGGAGTCCTGGCTCCCAGCCCCCGCCCCCCCCCCGCTCTAACCACTAGACCCCACTCCCCTCTCAGAGCCGGCAGAGAACTCAGGCATCCTGGCCTCCTTGCTCGGAGGATTTTCGCTGGGCCCTGGTCGCTGCCCCCCCCCCCGATCCCCCTCCCGCGCACACACCCCGCAGGGCCCTGCTAACATGAGAGGCGACATTGTTCCCAACCTGAGTTTATTTTGCTGCCTGCTTGTGAAGGGCAGGGGAGCCCAGGGAGGGGGGCGGGTGAGCTTTGATCTCCCCGGCCAGGAAGGGGGGGCAGTGTTTGCCAGGGCGGGGTTGGCTCAGCCAACTGCCGGGAAGCAGATGTGTGTGTGTGTGTGTGTGGGGGTGTCTGCCGCCCTCTGCTGGAGGCAAGAGGGGACCTATGGGTCTGATACCAGGGGCGGGGGGCAGGGAAGGGGCAGGACGCCGGGGTAGCTGGGCCCAGGCGCTGATGGGCAGGGGGGTGGGCTGCTTTGGACACACTTTGACCTTGCACTTAAGTCTCCAATTCCCTGCAATTGCTCTAACTGCTCTGCGTGGCCGGGTGCCGGCTGCAGGGGGGGGGGAGCTGGGGGGGCCCCTTTGTGCAGCCGGATTCCTGCCCCTGAGTGCCCCATTGAGCCCGTCTCCACGGAGCTGCCGGCACGTGGCTCCCCATGGCCCCCGGACGCCCCTAATTGCTGCTAAGTGCCAGGGCCGCATCCCAGGGGAAAGAATGTCCTAATTGGGCAGCTGGTGTGGGGACGATGCCGGGGGGGGGGGGGGAGCAAAAGAGGGGGCAGGAGATGATGGGGAGGGTGGGGGAGGAGGGGAGGAGTTGATGGGGGTCCAGGGAGGGGAAGAGACGGACAAGGGGAGGGGGCCCATTAAGCCACCCCTGTTATTAGAGTCAAAGGGGGTCCCCCCAACCCCCCAACTGTCACAGTGAGGGATTTTGGCCAGAGGGGGAAGGCCCTGTGCCGTACTCCCAGCTCCCCCAAGCCAGCCGTCCCCCCGCCCTGGGGCAGCTCGCAGACAGTGCCCCCTGGGGGCTAAGGCCCCATGCCCCATTTGTGCCAGCAGGAGTTGGGGGGACAGAACGGGGGGGGGGCAGGAAGGAGGGGCTCAGAGGGGTGGGGCAAGCGGGGCGGGGTTCAGCCAGTGACTCTTTGAGCATCTTCTTGCTTCTCTCAGTGGCGCTCGGCCCCCACTGGAGACCGGAGCCGGCGCCGGGGCTGGCTGGTAGCATTGGGGCTGGGGGGGGGCAGGAGGCGAGAAGGGGGCAGCCCCCAGGGCGAACTGATTGGCCTCCTCCCCCCGTGTGCGATTGCGGCTGATTCTTCACACACCCGGACCCAGACCCAAGTAAGTGTCCTTGGGGCCCCAGCCGGAGGCGCTGTCTCCTCGCGGTCAGGGCTGACCCCTATCGGGAGACAGAGACCCCCCCATCCCAGCCCGGGGCTCCCCCCAGCCCTGCCGGTGCCCCTCACTCCCGACCCCCAGCCCCGGCTAGCCCGGCCCAGGGCTCCCCCCAGCTCCGCCGGTGCCCCTTGCTCCCGACCCGCAGCCCCGGCTAGCCCGGCCCTGGGCCCCCCCCAGCTCTGCCCGTGCCCCTCACTCCCGACCCGCAGCCCCTCCCCCGGGGTTCTCTGGAGTCTCGCATTTGCTGGGCTGAGAACTGTTGTCATTTATTCCTGCAGGGCTCTGTTTGGGGCCGGCCTCGCCCAGCCTGGGGGCTCTGCCTGGCAGCCCCATCCCCCAGGAGCTGGGATGCAGCAGGGTGGGAGCCTGTCCCTGAGCTTCCTGCCCCCCCAGCAGGTGGTGCTCCACGGGCGGGGCCGGGATCTCTTCACCTTCGTCACCGTGGCCTCGTCCCACATGATGCGGACGCTGCAGAGACCCCACAAGAGCCGCCCCGGCAAGCGGCGGGTGAACCACCGCCGGTTCCTGCACAACCAGATCAGCAGGTGGGAGCCCTCGGGAGCTCGCAGCCCCCTAGGCACTGCTGGGGGAAGCTCACAGCCCCTCAGAGCACTGCTGGGGAGAGCTCACAGCCCCTCAGGGCACTGTCGGGGAGAAGCTTGCAGCCCCTCAGGGCACTGCTGGGGAAAGCTCGCAGCCCCTCAGGCACAGCTGGGGGAAGCTCGCAGCCCCTCAGAGCACTGCTGGGGGAAGCTCACAGCCCCTCAGGGCACTGTCGGGGAGAAGCTTGCAGCCCCTCAGGGCACTGCTGGAGAAAGCTCGCAGCCCCTTAGGCACAGCTGGGGGAAGCTTGCAGCCCCTTGGGCAAAGCTGGGGGAAGCTTGCAGCCCCTCCAGGCACTGCTGGGGGAAGTTTGCAGCCCATTGGGTTACTGCTACGGGGAAGCTCGCAGCTCCTCGGGGCACTGCTGGGGGAAACTCACAGCCCCTCGGGGTACTGCTACAGGGAAGCTTGCAGCCCCTAGGGGTACTGCTATGGGGAAGATCACAGCTCCTCAGGGCACTGCTGGGGGAAGCTCACAGCCCTTCTCTTCTCTCCCCAGGCGATTCGCTGACATTGAAGCCTCGACACACCGCCTGGCCTCCTCCATCCTGGCCCAGGAGGCCCCAAGGGACCCCGCGCCCCCCGCAGAACCCCGGTGTCCGGGCCCAGAGCCTCCCGCCCCAGCTGCCAGCTCCTTCCTGGGAGTGGCCGAGGCCTTTGTGGCCCCGGAATCAGGGCCTGGCTGGGGCCTGAGCGTGGCCTCCCTGACCCCTGACCCCTGCGACCTCTTTGACCCCATCACCGGCCCAGAAGATCCAGGGCTGCCCCCGAGCTGGGCCCCAATTACCCACAGTCCCCTGGGGCCTAGCCAATGTCCCCTGCCCTGGGACCCCCTGCCCACCCTGGGCATGGACAGTGCCCCACTCCGGGCCCCAGATCCCCCTGGCTACCTGCCCCCCTTCTCCCACGGGTACCCTGTCAGAGTGGTGCCAGGGGGGTGGTAACCACAACAACCCCCTTCCCCCAGCCGTAAGCTCCTCCTCCATCCCCACCCCTCCCCTCCCCCTCTGCGGGAAGTGGGGGACTCCACCTGGCGGGCACCCCACAAGCGGATGCAGCAAGAAGACCTTGATGGGGCATGCTGGGCGCTGAGCTGACAGATGGTGGGAGACATTTGGAGACTGCCAGGATACCCTGATCTGGGGAGGTCCCTTTGAATTTGGGGGTACTCCTAAAATTTGGGGGTGCCACATTGATCTGGGGGAAATCCTCTTGAATTTCAGTGTGTTGCCTTAAATTTGGGGGGGGGTATCACCCTGATCTGGGGTATCCCCTTGAATTTTGAGAGTGTCTCCTTAAATTTTGGGGTGTCAGAAGTAGGGTGTCTCCTGGATTTGGGATTCCTACCATGCATTTGCGGGGGGGGCTGGCCTTCTGAGGTGGGCACCTCTCAGGGTGCAGTCTGGTTTTGGGGTGTCACTCCTGTTGGGGGGCATTGTAGAGCTCTCCAGGTTTTGGGGGGATCTCTGAAGTGACAGATTTGAGGGATGCCCCCTATGTCACCCTAATAGTTGCATGGTGAGGGAGGGGCCCCCTCTTTTTGACCTGCCCCCACCTCCCAGAAGCTGAGCCACCCTGGTTAGCAGCAGGAAGGATGGGGAGGGCCCCCTCAATCCCCCCCCCGCGGGTTGCATCTGTGTCTAATAAACAAGAGGACGTTCCCTGTGAATCAGGGTTTGTTGTGCTTGAATTTTCATCCAGCTGCTGCCCTAGGGGGCGGCGGTGGGAGGGGGGGGACCTGGCAGAGAAACCCCCTCCTTTGAGTCAGTGCCTCCCCTGGTGTAGCACTGGTAAGGGGCACCGAGCCCAGCTAGACCCAGGCCCCCAAATATGCCCCATGTCTGACTGTGTAGGGGCTTCACCCGACATCTGAGAGCGAGAAGGGTCACGTCCCAGCGCTGGGCAAGGAGTCCCCGCATACCCAGCCCCTGTGCCCCACCCCAGAGGTGGTCGCATCCCAGTGCCGGGCGAGGGGTCCCCGGATACCCAGCCCCCAGGCCCCACCCCAGAGCGGCCACATCTTCCCATAGGGCAGCCCCTGTCACCCACCATGCTTGTGTACAGAGGGGCGTACCACAGCCCTTAGGTTGTGGCTCTAGCTACCCCTAAGCTCTAGGGCCCCCTGCCCTGTTCAGTGCAATACTGCTGTATTAGCAGGATGGACAGAGAAGGGGCTCGGGGGCATGGTAGCAGCTCAGGCCTGGGATTGGGGTGGGCTTGATGGGGGGTGTCCAGAGTTATTACAGCCCCTCTCCGCTCCCCACGTCCCCATGGCATCGCTGAGCTGCTTGTCGGGAGCTGGGGAACTTCCCCCTGCCCGGGCTGGCTGGGCCCCAGCCGGGAGTTTTTGCAGGTGCCAGAAAAGACCCGAAACAACCCAAACGGCAGGTGGCTGGAATGTGATTTGCCCCGGGATTGATTTGCCCCGGGCTTTAATCAGCGTCCGCTTCCACCCGTGCAGTCACCGGCCGGCTGGGGGCACGACTCCCCGGGGGGGGGAGGGGGCGGAGCTCTGCCCAGGAACATGCGGCTCCAGCTGCCTGGGGGTGCGGCCGTGGCGGGGGCACCTGGGGCCCTGTAATTCCCGCTCGGCGGCTGGGGAGATGCCCTGGGGCCTGCTGGGCGGGGCGGGCAGGGCCCTGGCATGGTTGGGAGAGGGAACAGCTGGTGGAGCCCCGGGGTGGGGGGTGCCCCCCTGAGACCGATGCCCTGGGGCGGAGACGTGGCCGAGATGAGAGCCAGGGAGGGCGGGGGCCAGACTCAGCCAGCAGGAATCTGGCACAACAGCAATTCTTCCCCTGCCCCCCCATGCTTCTCTGCCCCCCCTGGGCATCAGCCCCAGCCCCCAATGTGACCCCCACACCTGGCTTCAAAATAATATAGGCACCAAGGCCGTGTGTGTGTGTGAGGGGGTGTGTGTATGCTGGGGGGTATGTGTGTGTGTGTCGGGGTTGTCACGGGGTCCCCGGGCGATGCTCTGGACCTGCTCCCCATGAAGCCAGGCAGGACTCTGGGGAAGTCTCCTCTCTGTGAGCAGCCTGTCTGCAGGACACACAGCTCACCCGGCTCCACCTTCCTGGGTCTGACCTCGGAGCATTCAGCCTCCTCTGCCCCTCCGTGCGCTTCCCCCAGCGAGTCCGCCCAGGCGGGGTCCTGGGGAAGCCAGAGGGTCCTGCCCCCCGACTCCGCAGTCAGACGTGACTCTCAGCCAGCCAGTAAAACGAAGGTTTATTCGATGACAGGAACATGGTCTAAAACAGAGCTTGTAGGTGCAGAGCAGCGGACCCCTCAGCCGGGTCCATTTTGGGGGGCAGTGAGCCAGACAATCACGTCTGCCCTTCACTCCATGTCCCAGCCAGCCCCAAACTGAAACTCTCTCCCACCCCTCCCCCCGGGCTTTGTCCCTTTCCCGGGCCAGGAGGGCACCTGATTCCTTTGTTCTCCAGCCCTTTAGCTCTCACCTTGCAGGGGGGAAGGGCCCAGGCCATCAGGTGCCAGGAAACAGGGTGTCGGCCATTCTCTGTGTCCAGACCCCTACACACACCTGCCCTCTAGGGCTCTGCAATGATCGTACATCCTTACCCCACCACCTAGATACTTAAGAACTGGCTAGGGGAAACTGAGGCACCCCCACACTATTCAGAGGAAACATTAAGAACAGTCCAATTTCGTCACAGGGGTGTGTGACGGTGTGTGTATGTGTGTGGGGGAGGTGTGTGTGTGTGTATGTGTGGGAGATTATGTATATGTGTGTGTTGGGGGTGTGTATGTGTGTGTGGAGGTATGTGTGTGGGGTATGTGTGTGTGTGTGTGTGTATGTGGGGGGGAGGTGTGTGTGAGGGTGTGTGTGTGTGTAGGAGGTGTGTGTATGTGTGTGTGTGAGGGGGTGTGTGTATGTGAGGGGGTGTGTGCGGGTGTGTGTGCGCGGGGGTGTGTGTATGCGGGGGGAGGTGTGTGTATGCGTGTGTGTGGGGTGTGTGTGTGGGGGGGAGGTGAGTGTAGGTGTGTGTGTGTGCAGGGGGTATGTGGGGTGTGTGTGTGTGGGAGTGTGTGTGTGTATATGTGTGGGGGGGAGGTGTGTGTGTGTGCATGCGGGTGTGTGTGTGCAGGGGGGTATGTGGGGTGTGTGTGTGTGGGAGTGTGTGTGTGCAGTTGTGTGTGTGTGTATGTGTGTGTGCAGTTGTGTGTGTGTGCATCCGGGTGTCTGTGTGCAGGGGGGTATGTGGGGTGTGTGGGGGGGGTGTCGCCCGCTGCAGGAGGGGCTGGGCCCTGTGTGGCGGGTCCCCCCGGGGGGCCACCTGGACCTGGGGCAGCCCGGTCCCTCTGACCCGCTCCCGTCGCGCAGGCGAAGCCGGGTCCCCCCGGCGGTTCCCACCCAGCTCCTGAGCCCGCCGCGCGGCCTCGGCAGGGGGCAGCGGGGACCTCCCGACTTGCGACCCCTCGGGCGGGGGGCAGGGTGGTCCCCCGCCACGCCGGGGCCCGGGGCCCAGGGCAGCCCCCCCGCGGGGGTGTGTGCGGGGGGGGCCCAGGCCTCCGGGCGGGGCGGGGCTGCTTGGGGGGCAGGAGGGAATCGCCCCCCAGCAGTCACCGGCGGCGCGGCCTGGGGCGGGGACGCGGCACTCGCAGCTGCAGCAGAGTGGGGGCGGGACAGGGGCGGGGCTTCGGGGAACGGTTGGAGTGGGGGCGGGGCAGAGGCGGGGCTTCAGGGAACGGTTGGAGTGGGGGCGGGGCGGGAAGGGGCGGAGGCGGAGCAGGGGCGGGGCTTCGGGGAACGGTTGGGGTGGGGGCGGAGCAGGGGCGGGGCTTCGGGGAATGGTTGGAGCAGAGGCGGGGCAGGGGCGGGGCTTCGCGGAGCCGTTGGGATGGGGCGGAGCAGGGGCGGGGCTTCGGGGAACGGTTGGAGTGGGGGCGGGGCAGGGGCGGGGCTTCGGGGAACGGTTGGGGTGGGGGCAGGGCGGGAAGGGGCGGAGGCAGAGCAGGGGCGGGGCTTCGGGGAACAGTTGGGGTGGGGGCGGAGCAGGGGCGGGGCTTCAGGGAACGGTTGGAGCGAGGGCGGGGCGGGAAGGGGCGGAGGCGGAGCAGGGGCGGGGCTTCGGGGAACGGTTGGAGTGGGGGTGGAGCAGGGGCGGGGCTTCGGGGAATGGTTGGAGCAGAGGCGGGGCAGGGGCGGGGCTTCGCGGAGCCGTTGGGATGGGGCGGAGCAGAGGCGGGGCTTCGGGGAACGGTTGGGGCGGGGCCCCCCCGCAGTTGCACACTCGGCGGTCGGGGCGGACGGCGCCACTAGCGAGCAGCCGCGGGGCAGGCAGGGTGGGCGCGGCGGGAGCTCGCTGTTCCGGGGGGAGGGGGAGGTAAAGCCGCCCACGCTCGCTGGGTGACGCCGGCGGACGCTGCGGCCGAAGTCGCTCCCCAGGGCGCAGCGAGCCCGGACCGCGATTTTCCCGCTCGGCCCGCGGAGCAAACACCGGCGCTGTCGGCCCCCCTCAGCCTCACACACGGGGCGGGGCTAAAACGCTCCCCCGCCCGCAGCGCTGCGGCGCCCCCGGAGCAGGGGGCCTCCCTTTCCCCGGGGATCCCCGCTTCGGGGACGGGTCCTTCGGGTGCCCGGGCGGCGCGTGTGAGAAACCGGGGCGGGGGGGGGTAACAGGTGTCTATATAAGAAAAAGCCTCCAAAACGGGCCCGTCCCTTTGACAGCGGGAGGTCGGGGCGCCCACGAGTCCGGGGCGGGAGGCGGGGCAGGCGCTGGCAGCGTTGCCGGCCTGGCGCCTGCGGGAGGCCCCCGGAGAGGCGCAGGGCTGGTGGGTGAAACACATTTCTTCCAAATAACACCCTGACAAAGATCGTCTCCTTTCATAGGTACTTAGGCGCGTTCGTTGCCATCTATTGTGACCGGAGGTCCCGGTTTTAGAGGGACAGTCCCGATTTTTGGGTCTTTTTCTTATACAGGCTCCTATTACCCCCTGCCCCGATTTTTCACTCTTGCTGTCTGGTTGCCCTGTTGCCATCGGGCACACACGGCGTGACGCCGGGAACGGCTGGGTTTCTCGCGGTCCCGTTGGCTGTACCGAATGGCCGTTCGGATGTGTGTGTTCACGGAGGCACCCTGCAGGCGGGTTTCCGCTTCGTACCGGGCGGGGCAGGGCGGGGCTGCACGGCCACGGGGCGGGGGACAGCGTGAGAGGCGCGATAAAAGCGTGTCTCTACCGCCCACGTCACAGCTACGGCGGCCACAGTGCCGACACATCTAATTCTGGCCCAGGTGCTGGGCAGTGGAAAAAACACACCTGTCTTCCAGTGATGTTCTTATTTCTATGCGCTGGGCAAGCGGTACCACACCCCCGGAAGTGCCGCCCCGGGAGCTCTGTGCTGGGCGGGGTTCCCCAGAAAGGCTCCGGAAGTCAGAGGGCAGAACGGGGGGATGCACCGGGAGGCGATTTGGAGAGGGAGGAGGAGGGGTGTGTTGGTGGCGATCTGGTCTCTCATGGTGCCGGGCACTGCACAGACCCTGCCCGGGATCTTGGTGCAATTTGGTGATTTTGGTTCTGATTCCGCAAACACGAGTCAGGGTGCGTCTACACTGCCGAGCCCTTTCTCCCCTTCCCGGCCAGCTCAGCTGACTTGGGCTTGCGGGGTGCTAAAGACAGCCGTGTAAAGCAGTGGCGGATTAATGACTTTGCCGCCCCTAGGCCCTGAAATAGTTGCTGCCCCTCCCCACTCCTGGCAGCTCCCTGCCCCCCCACCCGCCACCCCAGGTCACCTCCACTCCAACTCCGCTTCCTCCCCTGAGCGCACCGCCGGGTCCTGCTTCTCCCTGCTCCCTGCCAGCGCTTGTGCGTGAAACAGCTTTGTGCAGCTGGGAGAGAGGGGGGGAATGCGGCACGCTCAGGGGAGGAGGCAGGGTGGGGATTTGGGGAAGGGGACCAATAGGGGCAGGGAGGGGATGGAGTTGGGGCAGGGACTTTGGGGAAGGGGTTGGAATGGGGGCGGGGAAGGGGTGGAGTTGGGGCAGGGCCAGGGGGGCACGAGCACCCACCGGTGCCGGGGGAAGTTGGCACCTCTGGCTGCTCTACAAATTTGCCACCCCTGCAAATTTGCTGCCCTAGGCCTAGCCCTTGTCGGCCTAGGCATTAATATGTCGCTGGTGTCAATGATGATGCTCAGGTGGGAGCCCGGGCTCCGAGACCCGCCCCGTTCACAGGAGCACAAATCTACCCAGCGATTTGACAGCCCTGCAGTTGGCATGGACCTGCTGCAGGTGTCTGGTTGCTGTGTAGATCCACCCTGCGATTCGGCGCGGCAGGGCTCATTTTGCTATGGAGACGCTCCCTCGAGCAGTGAGCTGAGGGTGACTCGCGTGGGCTACGCCTGGGGTGTAAGGCTTGGTTGAGCATTTGTGGGGTCCGCGCCTTATATCTGAAGTGCTCCCCGTTAACATATCCCTCCTTCCCCTGCCAGATCTGGGGTCTGACTTCTTCCAGGCTTCACCAAAGCCAGCCTGAAATGTTGATTTCTTCTCCCAGACCCCAGCCAATGTCAACAGAAAATCTCCCTGACTGTGCTAGAGGGCGGTGACATGCAACACCCCCTTAACATCTGTGAGTGCTTTGCCAAACTGTACTGGTCTCCCGCTTTGGCTGGGACATAGGAGCTGATCGCTGTCATCCGTCCAGGGAAATCAAACCCTTACAACAGCTCCTTCGCCGGGCACATCTCCATGTCCAACGGATGGTTCATCGTGACGAACACCAGCAAAGCCATTGCAGGGGATTTGAAGATTGTGCATGAGATGAACAAAAGCGAGTGTCTAGCTTCCATCCATCTGAATGTAACAGGTAAGCGCCGTGGGTCACAATTTCAGGGGTAACCGCACCGTGGATTTCCCCTGGGCCTCCTGGAGGGCATGGATGTAAAGTTTCCAGCTTCCCAGCCATCCCCTCTCACAGGTGGAGGCCTGCGTCTGTCTCCCTCCAGCCTGGGGGTTTGGGTTTGCACAGCCTTTGAACATCACTGTGAGTTCCCAGCACGTCAGACCGGGGGCCAGCCCCCTTGCTTTGCTTTTCTCCGGGGCTGCAACAATGTACACCAGGTACCAACCAGCCACCGCAAAGCAAAGCACATTTAGTCCTAGTGTTATGCTCATAAGAAGCACACGGGATCTTTTTCAGGGGACAAGGCAATACGGAGTCACTGGGGGGATGCTCTGGAACTACTCCCTACGAAGCCAGTCAGGACTCTGGGGGAGCCTCCTCTCTCTGAGCAGACTGTCACCAGGGCAAGAAGCTTACACAGCTTCGACTTTCCTGGGTCTGACCTCGTGTTATGCTTATAAGAAGCACACGGGATCTTTTTTCAGGGGAAAAGGCTATACGCTGAGTTTATTGAAGATACAACAATTAGCATATGCACACACACACACACACTCACTCTCTCTCTCTGTCCCACCAGTCAATGTTATAGTTACCAGTCCAGAGTCCGGATCAATCTAGTGGCTAGCTAGGTTGATCACAGGTAGGGAGGAGCCGGGTTCCGTCGGTCACGACACGATGCTCTGGGGAAGTCTTGGCAGGACGAACCCAAAGTTTAATGGCAAGGCACCCTGTTTATATAGTGATTTTCCTTCACTGGACCAATGAGTTTTGCTTCGTTATGCTGTAATCAATTGTTGTTTGACGAGTGCTTGTTTTCTTAAATTGTCCTTCTCATTCTTTATCACAGCTATCTTGACCCCATTGACAGGTGCCTGTCTCCTCTTTAGCGTCTTCAATCTGCCCTCCTCTGACATTTCAATAGGGTCACGTTGCAGCCTCCTGGCGCCCTCGCGTCTGTCTCCGGTTCCTCCCTCGTACATCTGGCTCAGCGATGGCCTTCGCTCTTTTCTCTTAACACACATTCCTCATTCACACCCAAAACAGAATTAATTTACGCAGAACAGTTTGAACAGGAATATCAAGTTGCAAAGCACAAGAAAACAATCACGGCATTCTTTCGCTTACTTTAAAACGCGAAACCTACAACAAAGTGGTGACCTTAAAACGTCTGTCACTGCCTTGAAATCAGCCCAGACACAGATTCCAGCTGATGCATCTTTACCAAATGGCCCATTAGGCCCATTCCTTTCTGCTATTCAAAACGGGTGGCTGGCAGGATACGATCAAATCATACCCCACTACATTTCATACATGCTATGTTATTAGCTCATTATTTTTTAATCCTTCATTCTAAATCATACAAACATAAAATCCTACTACTACACAGGCAGTGCCCAGACACAGTTACCGAGATTGGGGCCCCGTCAGGCTGGGCGCTGCAAAGACACAGAGTCACCGAGATCGGGGCCCCGTCGCGCCAGGCGCTGTCCAGACACAGAGTCACCGAGATCGGGGCCCCGTCGCGCCAGGCGCTGTCCAGACACAGAGTCACTGAGATTGGGGCCCCGTCGTGCCGGGCGCTGCCCAGACACAGTCAGCGAGATTGGGGCCCCGTCGCGCCAGGCGCTGTCCAGACACAGTCACCGAGATTGGGGCCCCGTCGTGCCGGGCGCTGTCCAGCCATGGGCTTCCATGGGGAATCCCTGTCATAGGAGGTTTTTAAGAACAGGTTGGACAAACCCCCTGCCAGGGCTGGTAACTGATCTGGGTATCAGCGCTGGGGGCTGGCCCAGATGCCCTATCACAGTCCCTCTCGGCCCAGCCCTGCTCTGACTCTGCGCAGCGGCATTTGGGGGGCAGATTTTAATGGGTTGGAGGGGATGGGACCCCTCTCCTCTGACATCCTGTGACTCCACGTCCACATGCTGCAACCGCCTCTGCATTGTCTCATTCCAGAGCCCGCGCCAGCTCCAGCCTCCTTGGCCAGGGACGATCGCCTCAATGGGATGGCAGCGGGGGGTGAGTGACGGGGCTGGGAACGGGCTGCCAAGCTGCTGGGATCGCCAGCTAATTCTGGCTGCTGCCCGGCTCCCCGGCAGATTGTCCCACCCAGCTCCTGTTGGGCATGGACAGGCCAGACAGCAAGGAACAGCGTGGTGTCAGTTAGATGCCAAGAAGCAGCCAGGAGGGAGGGTCTCCATGCTACCTGGTCCCAGCGGGGCTGGGAGTAGCGGGGTCATATCTCCATCTCCCGAGAGAGCCTTCCATGGCTTTACATCACTTCTCCTCGCCCTACTGGCCGACGGAGCAGAGAGGGTGGGGCAGAACCTCCAAATACTGACCGCTTGGCTCCCAACCCCACATCCAAGCCCACCTACGACTTGATTTGTTGGGTGACACTTTATATTGAGGTTAATTTAGAAAGGGTTGAATTGAGGTTGCAGGGTTTGTCTACACAGGGCCACTCAGGAAAATTAATCTGAATTAAGTCAAAGTGCAGGCTCTGGTCTGCACTACAGCGTTAGGTCGACATAAGGCAGCTTACGTCGCTCTAACTCTGTAAGTGTCTACACTGAAAGACAGCTACCATCCATGGAACTCGCCTGCTGATCCGACGGAATAACTCCAGCTCCCCGCGAGGCACAGCGCTTGGGTGGATGCAGTTAGATCGATGCAGGGGAGCTAATGACATCACCTGTTGCTGCCTTTCAGATGCCGTCCCACAATGCCTCACGCTGGCACGGTGAGGATGCGTGCCACCGACACAAGGAGCATAGTGTGGACATGCAAAAGGGTTTGAATTACTGCCCTGGCTGTATGTCGATGTAACTTAGGTCGACTTAATTTTCTAGTATAGACTTGCCCTGAATTTAAAGTGGATTCGTTAAACTGCATTGACCCTCTCCCCTTCCCCCCCATATAGACACACTTATTTAGAATTGAAGTGGCCTGAATTCGATTCACTTTGGAAGTGAATTAAGCTAAATAGAATTCAGGCTGCCTTAATTTGGAAGGAGAGCATCCACAGAGGAGTTTAATTTGGTTTAACTAATACATTTTAAAAACCAATTCTGATTAGTTTTCTTGAGTGGCCCTGTGTAGACCAGCACACTTGTTACTTGTGTGTTTAGCATGCTGAGACCGTATATTCACCATGTACAAATGCTTTATAAACCAGCTATCAAGTGAACCTTAATCTAAAGTGTATGGTGCCTAGCAGCCGCAGTCATGGCCCAGCACCCCACAGCGCTAGGTGCTGTACATTATTGATTAGGTGTGTTACTGTAGCACCTCAGAGCCCCAGGGAAATTGGCAAACCCATGATTAGCCCGGGACTGCGGAGCGTCTCGAACCAGAAAATCCCTTTTGCATGCGCTGGGGTGGAACGCTGGGCATGGTAGAGAGGCTGGAAGTTTTCGCCTGGTTTGACCAAGTCTCCCACTAACGCTGCTCTCCTGTTGTTGGTTGCACATCCCGGATCTCAGTCCAGCCATATTGCAAAGGTGGTGGTGTGGACAGTGGTGGCCTTTCTGGTGTTGGCGTTGGCACTGGGGCTATGGCAGAGAAATAATATTGCTCGCTGCATGCACTGGTTCTGCAACCATCTTGGCTTCCTTGCCAGAGCCGCTCTGTCCCAGCAGGCCGGCGACGCCGGCCCCATGCAGGAGCTGGCAGAGCTGACGCAGCCGGAGGACGCCAGTGGTGGAGACCAGTCAGCTGTGCTGAATGGGAAACTTCTTGGCAGTGCTGAAATGCTAAACGCTGGGGGACTGGAGAGTGGGGAGGGATGAGCCCCATCCCTCAACATCCACTCAATGTGCAGCGGCAGTCAAAAAAGCGAACGAAATGTTGGGAATCATCAAGAAAGGGACAGAAAATAAGACAGAAAATATCATCTTGCCTCTATATAAATCCATGGTCCGCCCATATCTTGAATACTGTGTGCAGATGTGGTCGCCCCATCTCAAAAAAGATACATTGTAACTGGAAAAGGTACAGAAAGGGGCAAAAAAATGATCAGGGGTATGGAACGGCTGCCGTATGAGGAGAGATTAATAATGTGATGTTATTGACAGGAACTGTGATTGTATAGAGCAGTGGTTCCCAAACGTTAACAACCTGTGAACCCCTTTCACTAAAATGTCAAGTCTTGCGAACCCCCTCCTAAAAATGAATATTTCCAGGGATTTTCTCCTTTATCTGATGTAACGATGCTGGTTCTGGCGGGACCCAACCGAGAGTGCCAATTCAGGGCAAATTGCTTCAAGCAGGGCAGTTACCGCCCAAGGCTGGGGTTTCTCCACTTCTAAGGCAAACCAAACCAGCCAGACAGAGAGGACTTTGGTTTTACCCCACTGGCTAACCACAAGTCACACCAGCAATTCCCTTAGACACTCCAGTTTCCCAGTATCACCACCAGCGCCACTCGTTATGGGGGCGAATGGTTATGAAAACCAAGACCCCAGTAAAAGAAAAAAGGTTCTCCTGATCCCAAAGGACCCAGACCCAGACCCAGGTCAATATACAAATCAGATCTTACCCACAAATCATGCTGTTGCCAATCCTTTAAAATCTAAAATCTAAAGGTTTATTCATAAAAAGAAAGAAATATAGATGAGAGCTAGAATTGGTTAAGTGGAATCAATGACATCCAGTGATGGCAACGTTCTTGGTTCAGGCTTGTAGCAGTGATGGAATAAACTGCAGGTTCAAATCAAGTCTCTGGAGTACATCCACCGCTGGGACAAAGGGATTTCCTCCCACAAGAGAGAGAATATAAAAGGCCCTAAAAACCCCTCCATTTGGTCTTCAGCGGGCTTAAAAGATAGCCTCTCCACCCCAAAGAGATGCCTGAAAGAAACTGGAACAAAGGACAGTAACTATGGGGGTGTGAGTGATTGCTGGACCCAGACTAGGAAGGAGTCTAGTCTGTGAAAGAAGGTTATTGGAACATCTCTGAGGGTGAGATTTATCTGCATTTAGTTTCCTACTGTATTAGGCTTAGACTCACGTGTTTTATTTTATTTTGCTTGGTAACTTACTTCGTTCTGTCTGTTATTACTTGGAACCACTTAAATCCTACTTTTTATATTTAATAAAATCACTTTTTGCTTAGTAATTAACCCAGAGCAAGTATTAATACCTGGGGGAGCAAACAGCTGTGCATCTCTCTCTGTCAGTGTTATAGTGTTACCCTGTATAAGCTTTAAACACGGTGAAACTGATTTGTTTGGGCTTTGGACCCCATTGGGAACTGGGCGTCTGGGTGCTGGAGACAGGAGCACTTCTTAAGCTGTTTTCAGTTAAGTCTGCAGCTTTTGGGGGACATGGTTCAGACCTGGGTTTGTGTTTGCCGCAAGCTAGCGTGTCTGGCTCAACAAGACAGGGTACTGAAGTCCCAAGATGGCAGGGAAAATGGGCTCAGAGGTAGTCTCAGCGCATCAGGTGGCAGTCCCAAGGGGGTTTCTGTGACCCAGCCTGTCACAAATAAGACTGGGACTTTTCAGCTTGGAAAAGAGACGACAAAGGGGGGATACAATGGAGGTCTATAAAATCGTGACTGGTGTGGAGAAAGTAGGTAAGGAAGTGTTGTTTACTCCTTCTCATAACACAAGAACTAGGGGTCACCAAATGAAATTAATAGGCAGCAGGTTTAAAACAAACAAAAGGAAGTATTTCTTCACACAACGCACAGTCAACCTGGTGAACTCCTTGCCAGAGGATGTTATGAAGGCCAAAACCATAACAGGGTTCAAAAGAGAATTAGGTAAGTTTCTGTAGGACAGGTCCATCAATGGCTATTAGCCAGGATGGTCAGGGACACAACCCCATGCTCTGGGTGCCCCTAAACCTCTGACTGCCAGGACCCAGGACTGGATGATAGGGATTGGATCACTGGATAGTTAACCCGTTCTATTCATTCCCTCTGGAGCACCTGGCATTGGCCACTGTCGGAAGACAGGATACTGGGCTAGATGGACCATTGGTGTTCAGTATGGCTGTCCTTTCTTATGTTCTTATGAACTCACAAGCCCCCTTCCTGCCTGACATCTCTATGACTCTCACGAAATAACATGACTCTGGGAACTGGGGATTTTAGTAAAGCACCAAATAGCAAGAGACTTGTGATAAAGTCACAAGAGTTCCAAATCCTGTAACACTTGCACTGCTTACATATTCTTCCGGTCTGTGTCACTTGCCAAAAGCAGTAACAAGCCATGTTTGTATCCAGAAGCACCAGGTATTGTGTCTTGTCCTCTCTCCTGTTCATAACGTTTGCCTTTCAGCGTTGAAAGGCTGATCTGTTGCGATGCACCTTGTGTCTACTTCGGATTGCAAGCGCTTCAGAGCCAGGACTGCTGCCGTGCTGGTTTTTACAGCGCTCACCCTGTGGAGATGGGTGTTATTATCCACAGTGATGCATCAACTCACGGCTACCATTCAGCAGCGCCTGGCCTTATTTTCCAGCTCTGGATTCTCTCTGGGTGAATTGCACCCAGCTGAGGGCAGGGTGGGATGGGGTGGGGGAAAACGGGTCTGGTTCTCCCCAGCAGGGGGCAGTAAATAAACCAATATGTGGATAAAATCAAAGGGGTGAAACTACCGAGCAGTCGGGCAACGAGCACAGGAGAGACACCCAATCTGTGAGCTGCTACGAGGCTGGGCGCAGGCGGGTCCCACCTCCGGAGGCTGACCAGGAATTTATTCTGAGCACCAAACACATGCAGGAGAATGAAGAATTTGTTAGGCCGAGGGGCGTGGGTGTGAGCCCGCTGCCTCCTGCTGGCTGCAATCGGACATGCATAGAATATTTCGGGGGAGTCAGGGTGCCTTCAGCCGCTCGATATATCCGCTCGGGCTGCTGGGCAGCGGGTTCCCCCCAACTCTGCTCCCCTCTCCGGTGCCCACCCCCTCTGCTCTGCCTCTCCTCTGGGCACGGATTGGTCCGCCCCACCCCCTCCTCACTGCCCCCTCTGTCCCACCTACAGCCCTGGTGGGAACAGGGCATGGGGGTCTGAGGGCGTCGCTCCCCCCTGTCCTGGCTCAGACTGTGCTGGGGAACAGTGTACATTGCAGGCCGCTGGGATCTGCCCCGCATGCAGGAGCTCACACGCCGCACGCCCCCAGGACCCACCAGGACATCCATGGACCGGGCCCTAGACCACGGTGACAGCATCTTCCTCTCACTGAGCCCTCTGTGGCCTTGGGGGATAGCCCGGGGCCGGATCAGCTGAGGCCATGCCAGGCAGCGTGGCAGACCCGGGATGCCCCCTGCCACTGGGTCACGGATCGGAGCCGCCCAAGTGCTCCAAGGGGAAGCCGCTGGCCCTGGCTGCCACAAGCTCCCTCCACCCCATCATGGATCCACAGATCTGGTGCTCTCGCCCGGCTCTGGAGCAGTCCCTGGGAGGAGCCCAGCAGTACTTCAGCCCCCGTGGGTCACACTCACTGGGATCAGACCCTCGGCTTCACACCACCTCTGGGGACCAGCCCTCGGAGCCTGCCGTCCCCCTGGGGGCACGCCGGGAGCTCCCCGCAGTGAGTCCACTGGGATCAGACCCTGGAGGTAGACTCACACCCCAAAAGGAAGCCAGGTCCCCCCACCCCATTCCCTTGATCTGGAGTGACTCAGCCAGTGGTGTGGACACAGGAGGGGTCAGGACACAGTGTAGAAAGTCCTTGGTTAAAGTTTCAGCAAAGTCCATGTGGGTCGGGCCAGAGCCCCAGGCTCTGCTCTGCCCCGCCCCCGAGTCCCAGTCCCACAAAGTGTCCTGCTCCCAGCGTGCCACACGGAGCGACCCCTCCCCCCAGCCCCTCCTCCAGCCTTTGGCCTTGGTCCGGGAAACCTGGTCACCTGGCCACCCTCCTTCGCCCTTTGTCCTCCAGCTGGTCCCACCGGGCTGGCTTCCTGCAGAGGGGGGCCATCCCCATGTCATTAGTTAGGTACCAAGTAGCCAGGCCATTATCTTCTGGGACTCTCCATGGGCGAGGGGCCCAGCCCTGGACAGCTGGCGCCAGTCACACCTGGGTCTCTGCGAAGAGTAAACAGCCTTTTCCCACCACCTAGTTAATCAGGCACTGCAAAGGGGAAACTGAGGCACATGCTGTATTAATACAAATTATTATGAAAAATTTCCACTCTGCCACAGCTGGGCTCCCTGACACAGGGGTAATAGACACTCGCCATTCCCACCCACTGCTGAATTTAGTCTCTGCCCGGCTGACTGGAGCCCCGGCTGTTCAGAGGCGGCTGGATTTCCTTCCTCTGTCCCCCTGACAGAGCTGGGCGCCAGACAGGGCTGCAGGCGCCCCACAGTGATGTGGATATATTATAATAATGGGCCCATCTGCCCCATAGACCGCAAAGCCAGGCCAGGATCGATAGCCCCACTCTCCAGAGGGGGAAACTGAGGCAGCGAGAGGGCAGGGACCTTGTGAAGGTATAACAGAGTGCGCAGGCATGGTGTTCTGAAACCTTGCCGAATGAAGTCAGACAGGATCCTCGTTGCAGCGCGACACCCCCCAGGGCCCACTCTGCCTAGGGCAACCCTCCTTGGCTTCAGCGCCCCTGTTCACACTGAGCTCCCCGCAACGAGTCCACCTGGCTGGGACCCCTGGGGAAGCCTCACACGCCGCCCCCAAAGGGGCCATGTACCCCACCCCCGCACTCAGCTGTGACTCTCAGCTAGTGTGGAAAGCAGACGGTTTAGTAGTCATCGGGAGCACAGCGTAGAACAGAGCTTGTTAGTGCCGAAATCAGGAGCAGTCAGCAAAGTCCATCTCGGGAGGGATCCAGAACCCAGGGCCACCCCCGGGCTTCTCCCACCCAAGTCCAGCAGCCCAGCTTCCAGCAGCCCAGCCTCTGTCACACTCAGCTGCCCCTCCTAAGTCTTTTATCTCTTTCCTGGGCAGACAGGTTCCCTGGCCTCCACCTCTAGCTTCGTTCTCCAACACCTCCGGCTGGCTCGCACAGAGGGTGGGCCCCCATCATCAGTTGCCAGGACACAGAGTGTCGGCCATTGTCTGAGCCCAGGCAGCCAGTTGGCATCACACCTGCCCTCTAGTGGGCTCTGCAATAATCACACACCCTTATCCCACCACCTAGATACTTGAGTAACACACAGGGGAAACTGAGGCACACACAGCATATTCATACAAAACATTAAGAACTTTCCCACTTTGTCACAGGAGGATAGAACCCAGGAGTCCTACTCCACCCCCGCTCTAATCACTAGACCCCACTCCCCTCCCAGAGCCAGGGAGAGAACCCAGGCATCCTGGCTTCCAGCTTCCCCCTTCTCTAACCACTAGGCCCTCCTCCACCCTCCCAGAGCTGGGGATAGAACCCAGGTGCCATGGCTCCCAGGTCCCCCCCCCCCACTCTAACCACTAGACCCCACTCCCCTCCCAGAACTGGGGAAAGACTCTTCCCATTATAAGGCCCTGTTTTCAAGATGCTGATAATTTTGCCAGATGTTTGCCATTGGGGCTGGAATTCCCACAGCCCAGGCGGCTGCTGTGGGATGAATTCTGGGGGGAGAATTTTAGCCAAATCAGTTCCACTGGTTCTGAGAACCAGGCCACTGGTTTGTCAGTTGTCAGCTCCTGGACACCGCCAAACTCCCAAGCAATCGCCTCTGGGCTAGGCCAGCCCGTGCTTTGCCTTGCAGGGTATCAGCGGCGGCACCCCGAGTCCCTTCTGCAGGTGTCCCCCAGTGGCGTGCAGCCCCTGACACGGACGCGCATGGTAATGAGCAGGTACCCACAGCTGGCCCCAGCTCAGGGTCAGGCCTTCAGGACACCATAGTGGAAACAACCAGAAGGGTATTACCACCGCTGAGGACATCTGAGCCGCCAAGGCAGGAGGGTGGAAACAGAGCGGGCTACCTGGAAACCCAACGCAGAAGACCACTGTTCGAGTCAAAATGTCACTTTTACAGGCTCAGATCCTGGGCTAAAGGACTTTCTCCCCTAAAGCAACTTTCCAGGAGCACCATCGACGTGGCTGGGATCATAACAAGTAAGAACGGCTGCACTGGGTCAGAGCAATGGTCCGTCTAGCCCAGTATCCTGTCGTCTGAGAGTGGCTGGGGCCAGCTGCTTCAGAGGGGATGAGCAGAACAGGGCAATGTGACGGGTTCGGTCACAGAGACCCCCTTGGACTGTCACCTGATGTGCTGAAATTACCTCTGAGCCCATTTTCTCTGCCAGTTTGGGACTCCAGAACCCTGCCTTGTTGACCTAGACTTGCTAGTCTGCTGCAACACAGATCCAGGGTCTGGGCCTTGCCCCCAAAGCTGCAGACTTTAACCAAATCCTGCTCAGCAGGTCATCTATCTTCAGCGCCCAGACACCCAGCTCCCGATGGGATCCAAACCCCAAATAAATCCATTTTACTCTGTGTAAAGCTCATACAGGGTAAACTCAGAAATTGTCCACCCTCTATAACACTGATAGAGAGATATGCACAGCTGTTTGCTCCCCCAGGTATTAATCACTTACTCTGGGTTTATCAGTAAACAAAAGTGATTTTATTAAGTATAAAAAGTAGGATTCAAGTGGTTCCAAGTAATAACAGACAGACCAAAGCAAGTTACCAAGCAAAATAAAACAAAACACACAAGTCTAATACATTAAGAAACTGAATACAGGTAAATCTCACCCTCAGAGATATTCCAATAAGCTTCTTTCACAGACTAGACTCCTTCTTAGTCTGGGCTCAATCCTTTCCCCTGGTACAGTCCTTGTTAGTTACAGCAGGCATCTTAGGTGGAAACTAGGGGCTTTCTCATAGCTGGGACCCACTTTGTTCTGTTCCACCCCCTTTTATAGCTTTGGCACAAGGCGGGAATCTTTTGTCTCTCTGGGTCCCCACCCCTCCTTCTAAATGGAAAAGTACCAGATTTAAGATGGATTCCAATATCATGTGACACGGTCACATGTCCTGTGAGACCCCAGCCTTCATTCTTTTTGGGCTGGCCTACACATACACATGAAGATTTGCAAGTAAACAGAGCCATTTACAACCAATTGTCCTAGTCAATGGGAGCCATCAAGATTCCAAACCACCATTAATGGCTCACACTTTGCATAATTACAGTAGGGCCTCAGAGTTATACTTCATATTCCTAGTTTCAGATACAAGAATGATACATTCCTACAAATAGGATGGCCACACTCAGTAGATTATAAGCTTTGTAATAATACCTTGCAAGAGACCTTTTGCACAAAGCATATTCCAGTTACAACATATTCACACTCATTAGCATATTTCCATAAAACGTTATGGAGCGCAACGTTACCGGCTATTATCCACTGATCCATCCCCCATTATACGTTTGGCCTCTACAACATCCTCTGGGAAGGAGTTCCACAGGTTGACTGGGCGTTATGTGAAGAAGTATTTCCTTTTGTTTGTTTTAAATCTGCTGCCTGTCAATTTCATTGGGTGACCCCTGGTTCTTGTGTTAGGAGAAGGAGTAAATAACACTTCCTTATTCACTTTCTCCACATCAGTCAGGATTTCATAGGCCTCCATCATATCCTCCCGACTGGTTTGCCGGCCCGGGTTCAATGCTGACCGTTGTGTTGTTGAGACCCTCTAGCGTAGTTGTTCCCAAACTGGGGTTAGCGAAATGTTACAGGGGGTTCTCGGGAAAAAATTCCCTAATAGCAGACAGAGCTCTCCCCAGGGACCCCGGGCAGCATGGGGCCAGCAGCCCGGAGCCCCTGGACTTCCAAGAGCTAAGCAGATCAAAGCAAGCATATCTATCTCACTGAGGAGTTTTAAACTTCAAGACTCCTTGCAAGAAATGGAAAGGGAGGTGGATATTTTTGGCTGTTTTTAAAATTAAATAGGCAGCTAGTATTGTTTTTAAAATGATTATGAAGAACAAGTTTAAGCTTTGTTGTTCCATGCATTGTTTGCCTGGACTGCTCAAGACCTGAATGAATCATAGAATCATAGAATATCAGGGTTGGAAGGGACCCCAGAAGGTCATCTAGTCCAACCCCCTGCTCGAAGCAGGACCAATTCCCAGTTAAATCATCCCAGCCAGGGCTTTGTCAAGCCTGACCTTAAAAACCTCTAAGGAAGGAGATTCTACCACCTCCCTAGGTAACGCATTCCAGTGTTTCACCACCCTCTTAGTGAAAAAGCTTTTCCTAATATCCAATCTAAACCTCCCCCATTGCAACTTGAGACCATTACTCCTCGTTCTGTCATCTTCTACCATTGAGAACAGTCTAGAGCCATCCTCTTTGGAACCCCCTTTCAGGTAGTTGAAAGCAGCTATCAAATCCCCCCTCATTCTTCTCTTCTGCAGACTAAACAATCCCAGCTCCCTCAGCCTCTCCTCATAAGTCATGTGCTCTAGACCCCTAAACATTTTTGTTGCCCTTCGCTGGACTCTCTCCAATTTATCCACATCCTTCTTGTAGTGTGGGGCCCAAAACTGGACACAGTACTCCAGATGAGGCCTCACCAGTGTCGAATAGAGGGGAACGATCACGTCCCTCGATCTGCTTGCTATGCCCCTACTTATACATCCCAAAATGCCATTGGCCTTCTTGGCAACAAGGGCACACTGCTGACTCATATCCAGCTTCTCGTCCACTGTCACCCCTAGGTCCTTTCCGCAGAACTGCTGCCTAGCCATTCGGTCCCTAGTCTGTAGCGGTGCATTGGATTCTTCCATCCTAAGTGCAGGACCCTGCACTTATCCTTATTGAACCTCATCAGATTTCTTTTGGCCCAATCCTCCAATTTGTCTAGGTCCTTCTGTATCCTATCCCTCCCCTCCAGCGTATCTACCACTCCTCCCAGTTTAGTATCATCCGCAAATTTGCTGAGAGTGCAATCCACACCATCCTCCAGATCATTTATGAAGATATTGAACAAAACCGGCCCCAGGACCGACCCCTGGGGCACTCCACTTGACACCGGCTGCCAACTACACATGGAGCCATTGATCACTACCCGTTGAGCCCGACAATCTAGCCAGCTTTCTACCCACCTTATAGTGCATTCATCCAGCCCATACGTCCTTAACTTGCTGACAAGAATACTGTGGGAATGCTTGTGTAGGAGGAACGATTTGAGTTGGCTTCTTAAATCCTTTCATGCGGTTTCACATCTGATACTCCCTGATGAAACCTAGGAGCCTTGTCTTCTAACAGGCTTAGTCAAAGTGATACAAACTACGAAAGTGAGATCTTGGACGAGTGTTGCCGTTTTCATAACGTAATAAAAATACTGTCATGATAAATAATAATTAACAATAAATAGTGTGTAATAAGCATGTCATAAGAACAAATTTTATGTTTCCAAGATCACTGCTTTTATAATTCATACTCAGATAAAGGAGAAAATCCCTGGAAATATTCATTTTTAGGAGGGGGTTCACGAGACTTGACATTTTAGTGAAAGGGGTTCACAGGTTGTTGAAGTTTGGGAAACACTGCTCTAGCAGAGGGGTTCTCAAACTGGGGGTTGTGACCCGTCAGGCGGTCACAGGGTGGTTATATGGGGGTCCATGGGGCTGCGAGCCCTGAGCCCCCATTAAATTACCCTCTTTTTTTAATTTGTAAGGGGGGGTCACACTCAGAGGCTTGCTGTGTGAAAGGGGTCACTGGCACCCCCCCACTGCAGAGCATGAATGGTGAAATTCGGGGTGTGGGGGGGGTCCTAAGCTGTTCCAAGTTGAACAGTCCCAGTTTGATCAATCTCTCCTCATACGGCAGCCGTCTCAGCCCCTAATCATTTCTGTTGCCCTTTTCGGAACCTTTTCCAATTCCAATGTATCTTTTTGGAGATGGGGCGACCGCACCTGCACCCAGTATTCAAGGTGTGGGCCTACCATGGATTTATCCAGAGGCGATTGATATTTTCTGTCTTATCCATCTCTTTCTTAATGATTTCCAGCATTCTGTTGGCTTTTTTGGCTGCCGCTGCCCATTGAGCGGCTGTTTTCAGAGGACTCTCCGCACTGAGCCCCAGATCTCTCTCTCGAGTGGTAACAGCTAATTGAGACCCGTCCGTTTGCCTGCACGGTTGGGATTACGGTTTCCAATGTGCAGTCCTTTGCATTGATCTACGTGGAATTTCATCGGCCGTTTTGTCGCCTTGTCGCCCGTTTTGTGAGATCCCTTTGTAACGCTTCGCAGACTGCTTTGGACTTCCTGGGGCTGCGGGTCGGGAGTAAGGAGCATCCTTCCCAGCAGGGGAGGTCGTGGTTGAGGGGCAAGACGCCTTGATGGGGGGACCCCTCCCCTGCGTCTGGCAGCTCTCTTGGTCCAGGGTCTTCGTCTCTCCCAGCTGCAGCAGGACTCAGCCAGGACCAGCCCCAGGGCCAGCAGGACCCCGGCGCCCAGGCCCAGGCGGATGATGTTGCCCTGGGTGAAATCCGAGTGCCCGGGTGAGGCCGGAGCTGCTGAAGAGGGGAGGGGTCAGTCTGCAGCCACTTCCTGGGTGTTAGGATCAGACCTCACCGAGCTCCTAATGCAATCGGGGGTGACTCCGGATTGATCCTGGGGGCTGAGATCTGAACCCAGCCCTGGGCCTCTGTTTCCCACGTCACTTACCTGGTGGAGGTCTGTGGCTGTGCCCCGGGGGTGCTGGGGTGGTGGGGCTGGGGTCTCTGAGGGGCGTGGAGTGGCTGGAATCTTGGCTGGCGCCTGTACAAAGAGCGTGTGTGGGGGGGGTGTTAAACGTGGCACCAGAAACCTCCCAGCCCTGTCTGTCTGGCCGCTACCCCGCCGCTGTCTCGGGCGCCATGCCCCTGCCCTGCCAGCGCCTGGGCGGTACAGATCCCCTGGCATGTCCCCCCAGATGGGGGGTGGGAACCCTGGCATCCTGGCCAAACCCCAGCGGGGGTGGGGGGGAGAGGATTCTGTTCAACCTCCCTAAATACCCTCTATGTTTTCAACTGGATTCTCTGTCACTTCCTGTCCCAAACTCTTGGGGTGTTTCTTTGTGCTGTTAAACAGCCCCTGTGCCCCACCCCAGAGGGGCTGCATCTCACCACCAGGTGAGGGGTCCCCGTATACACATCCCCCTTGCCCCACCCCAGAGGGGCCGCATCTCAGTGCCAGGCGAGGGGTCCCCGTATGACCCACAGCAGTCAGGAGTGACTCCGGATTGACCCCGGGGGGGCTGAGGTCCGAACCCAACGCTGGGCCTCTGTTTCCCACATCACTTACCTGGTGGAGGTCTGTGGCTGTGCGCCGTGGGGCTGGGGTCTCTGGGGGGGGCAGCAGGGCTGGAATCCGGGCTAGTGCCTGTACGAAGAACGGTGCGGGGAGGAGAGGGGTGTTTAAACCCAGCACCAGAGACCTCCCAGCCCGGTCTGTCTGGCCGCTACCCCTGCCGCTGTCTCGGGCTCCATGCCCCGGCCCTGCCAGCGCCTGGGAATTACAGATCTCTTGGCATGTCCCCCCACACGGGGGGGCAGGAACCCCGGCATCCTGGCCAAACCCCAGTGTGTGGGGGGAGTTCTTGGCTGTTTTTCCCTATTAACTTTTGATTCTGATTTTAAAAATAGTGGTCTAGGAAAAACCTACCCAACCCAGACAAACCAGACTTCGGCTTCTCAGCCCATGGCCCCCACTGGCCACCCCGCCGCAGCGGGACGCCCGATAATTAATTCTCCCCAGTCCAATGGGGCACAGCTGGACCTGGTGACTTGTGACGTACAAAGCCCTCCGGCTGGCGTGTGCTGGAGAAAAAGGATGAAAGCAAAGTGAAGAGAAGCAGCTTTCACTGGCGGGAGCTGGGAAGGAAGGAAGGGGGTACAGAAGAGGGGCAGTGAAGCGGGGGCCCTTCATTCAGCTCCTTCCAGGAGAGCATCTCTGGATCCCTGTGAATTTCTCTTGCATAATGGGTGTGTGTGTGTGTGTGTCTGTGTGTTCCACACGACTGCCCTAAATACCCTCTGCGCTTTCCACTGGATTCTCCCTCACTTCCTGTCCCAAAGTCTTGGGATGTTGCTTTGTGCTGTTAAACAGTCCCCGTGCCCCGCCCCAGAGGTGGCTGCATCTCCACTCTGGGTGAGAGTCCCCATATACCCAGCCCCGCGCCTCACCCCAGAGGTGGCTGCATCTCTGCTCCGGATGAGGTGTTCCTGTATAACCAGACCCCACCCCCCACCCCAGAGTCAGCTGCACGTTCAGGACTCACCTCCCACGACCAGCCGGACGGGGTCGCTGCTCTCTGACCACCGGGGCTGCCCATACCGGCTGAGGTACCTGCAGCGGTAGGTGCCGGCATCGCCCGGGCCGGCGCGGTCGATGGGGAACTCGGCCGCCTGGCCCCATGCCTCGGCGTGCTGCACTGGGACGGGGCCCATGCCCCTGTAGAGGAAGAGCCGGGCGCAGGGCACCTGGCAGAGGCAGCGCAGGGAAACCCGCCCCCCGGCAGGGACCACACCCCCCGCCGGGGTCACCTGGAGTGAGGCCTTGTCTGGGGTGACAGTGGGAGAGGCAATGAGACACAGAGCCCACTCTGGGGGGCAGAATCCTTTCCCCTCCCCTCCCCCACTCCACAACCCCCATACCCCAGGGGGCAAAGATCTCTGCCCTCCCCCTCCCCCACTCCCCAGGGCAGAGACCTATTCCCCCTCCCCCATCTCCCAACCCCCAGGGGGAAGAGACCCCTCTCCTCCCCCATAACCCTCCCCCGGGGCAGAGACTTGTCCTCTCCTGCACCCACATCCCCTAGGGGGGCAGAGCCCTCTCCCCTCCCCCTAGGGGGTAGGGTTTGCCAGGTGTCTGATTTTCGACTGGAACGTCCAGTGGAAAAGGGACCCCGGTGGCTCTGACCAGCACTGCTGACTGGGCCATTAAAAGTCTGGTCAGCAGCACAGTGGGGCTAAGGCAGGCTCCCTGCCTGCCCTGGCTCCGTGCGGCTCCCAGAGGCAGCGAAATGGCCCCCCCTCCAGCTCCTACGCATCGGGGTAGGCTGGGGGGCTCCACATGCTGCCCCCGGCCCAACTGCCGCCCCCGCAGCTCCCATTGGCTGGGAACTGTGGCCAGTGGGAGCTGCGGGGGTGGTACCTGCGTACGGGGCAGCATGCATAGCCGCCTGGCCACACCTCCATGTAGGAGCCGGGGGGGGGACATGCTGCTGCTTCTGGGAGATGCCTGAGGTAAGCGCCGCCCAGAGCCTGCATCCCTGACCCCCTCCCACACCCCAACCCCCTGCTCCAGCCCCAGCCCTGATCCCCCTCCCGCCCTTCAAACCCCTCGGTCCCATCCCAGAGCACCCTCCTGCACCCCCACCCCTCATTGCTAGCCCCACCCCAGAGCCCGCACTCCCAGCCAGAGCCCTCACCCACTCCTGCACCCCAGCCCCATGAGCCAGCCCGGTGAAAGTGAGTGAGCGACCGGGGGTGGGGAAAGGAGTGAGTGGGGGCCGGGGGGGGGTGTCTCAGAGCAGGGGCGGGGCCTCATAGGAGGGGTGGGGCAGCGGGCAGGGCAAGGGTGTTCAGTTTTGTGTGAGTAGAAAGTTGGCAACCCTCTAAGGGGGCGTCAGAGATGTCTCCCCCATGGCCCAGCCCTTCCTTAGAGCGGGAAGGCCTGGCTCACTGGGATTCCCAGAGGGTTGCATGGTGGGGAGGGGTCAGGCTGGGGGCCCATGGCTCAGTGCCCATCCCAGGGTCACTCACGTGCTGCAGCAGCCGGGGGGCGGCCAATCCTCAGGGCACCTGTAATGAGCAGGGGGGGTGTCAATCTGGGGGGAGGGTGGGTCCTTGGTGGGAGGGGCCCTGGAGGGGCAAATGGGGGTCCCTGGTGGTCGGGGCTCTAGGGGGCCCTGGTGGAAGGGTCAGGCACCCCCTGGGTCTCCCAGCTCCCCTGGCACCGAGACCCCCACAGAGATGGGATGGGGTCACACCAATGGCTCCCATCCAGCCAGCCAGACTGGGCCAGAGACACAGCCCTGGGCAGAGCAGGTGGGGTTGGGGGTGGAGGGGATCAGGAGGTGGGAGGGGAGGTAGCAGGTAGGGGGCTGTGGGGGCAGTGGAGGGGGGCCCTGTGTGGGGGAGTGGAGGGGGTAGTGCAGGAGGTCTGTGTGGGGAGGTAGCAGAGGGGGGCAGTGGGAGGTGTGGGGGTCTGTGAAGGGGGTCTGTGGGGGTAGCAGGGGGGGGCAGTCGAGGCATGGAGGGGGCCCCTGTGTGGGGGAGTGAAGGGGGCAGTGCAGGAGGTCTGTGAGGAGTGGCAGAAGGGGGTGGTGGAGGTGCAGTGGAAGGGGTCTGTGAGGGTAGTGGGGGGCAGTGGAGGAGGGCCCTGTGTGGGGGTGATGGAGGGGGTTTGTGGCGGGTGGTGGAGGGGGTCTGTGGGGTGGTCTGTGGGGGTGGCAGAGGGGAGCAGTGGAGGAGTGCGTTACCTAATAGCTCTGTGTTCTTGGGGAACCAGGGGGCAGTACCCAGCCTGTCTGACTCATGAAAGACCTTCCCCGCCCCCCCAGCCTCTGCTTGCACCAAAGCGGGTCAGAAGACAGACTTACAAAAAGCAATGGAAAGGCCGTGGGAGGCCCACCGAAATCCCTGGGATGAGGGTGACAGGATTAAGGAAACTCTCCGGCCTCATTTGCATCGGAGATGGGACAAGGAGGCATCTCCATCAGCCTACAGCCTGGAGACCAGAGATCCCAAGGCAAGACCCGCAGGGAACTCTAAGACCAGCGAAGCAGGGAAGCACGGCATGATGGGGGATCTCTGCTCCAGATGTTAATGAACCCGCGCCTGCACACCCCCAGCTCAGCAGTTATCAACCCAATTCTAGTAATGAATCCTTTATTGGTATCCAAAATAGTGAAGCTCCCTAATTGCATTGTGAGCTCCCTCCGAGGAACACCCTCCGTAGCCAGGAATGATCAGCTCCTGTTGTCTAGCCTGAAGAAAACAACTTTGGTATCCTCCCTTGTTTACACACAGACAAATCTAGTGTTCTCCCTGGAGCCATTGTTCTTTCCCTACAAAAACCCCTCTACCCACGCTCAAGTAAATGCTCTGATGCCTGGATCCAAAATCCGCATCGGTTCCATTGGGACTTCATCTTCTCCTGACTGATCATGCTGGGGGCTCTGCCTGTCTCCAGCACTCCGGACCCTCAGCTACCCCCACCACCTGGGACCCTGATCGATTCAAACTTCACAGAGTGGTGAGAACCCAGCTCTCTCTCTCTCTCTAGGTCTAGCCTCCTGACCCTGACTTGTGTGATCAGTTCTAGTTTTGTAAACCTGACTTTTATAATCAATTTAAGTTAGATTTAATGTTATAACTTGTTTTGTTCGTTTGGCTCCCCTCTGGTTATTACCTGGTGTGACGGAGCAGGGAGTGGGGAGGGTTGACCTGGGAATGTTGCATGGGAGTTTTACTGGTACTGTCTGCATTGGTGCTGGATGGTGGTGGGATATCAGGGGGTGACTTCACTGGGGTTGGGGCCAGGTGGCACCTTCTGCCCGGGAAACTGGACAAAGGCTGGAGGAGGAGCCAGGGATGTGTGGCTGGAGGAGAATGCTGGAGGGGGTTTCAGTTTGGAGTGGGCTGGGGAAATGGAGGGAGGCCAAGAACCGGGGTCTGGGATCCCTAGCCCCCAAGATGGACCTGTTTTCTGTACCTACAAGCTCCTTTTGGACTGTGTTCCTGTCATCTAACAAACCTTCTGTTTTACTGGCTGGCTGAGAGTCATGGTGAATTGCAGGAAGTGGGGGGTGCAGGGCCCTGACTCCTCCTCACTCCGTGACAAGTGGTGGTAGCGGTGGGATCTACTGCACCCCATGGATGGCGCTTCCTGCAGTAAGTGACGGGGGAGCAGTAAAACGAAGGGGGGTTGACGAGGGCCAGGCGTGCTGAAGGCTCAGAGAGGAGCAGTTTTTGGGGGAAGAGACGCTACGCTCAACCTCTGGGAGTGTGTCACCAGCAAGAAGGACTGTTGCAGTAACAGGGTCCCCCTGCTGACCGCGGTGAGCAATTCCAGGGGCGCAGGAGTCTACTGCTTGACCCTGGGAGAGAGGTGGTGACCTGGAGAAGGGCTGGCACACTAGGGTTTCTTCCTGGAAACCGTGGGGAGCTGAGAGCACACAGGCCTGCGAGTCCACAGCAACTTGGGAACAGCAGGAAGATGCCTTAGGAGGGACCTGGCGGAGCTGTGCCAGCAGAGGGGGCTGTGCATTGGGAGGCTCACAGAAGAACAGCTGGTTGCCCAGCTGGAGGAGGAAGATCGCTCAGAGGAGCCGATCCCTGTTCCTGAGGGAAGCAGCCCGGCAGATGCAGCGCGGGTACCGGTGTCTACCCCGGCTGGTCAGACTGCTGCCGAGGGCATCCCAAGGCCCCTTCTACCTATGGCTAGGGGACAGGCTGGAAGGAGCCCGGCGAACCCTGGGGGCACTGTGACCCCCGCAGCCAGCAGGGGATCCTCACGGCGGAGCTCCCATCGCTGGAGCTGAGGTGGCTGGAATGGGAGAGGGAGATAAAACTGAAAGAGCTGGAGGATCGGGAGAAACAGCGTCAGCATGAGCTGGAGTTGGCCGGGCTGAGGAGCAGCGAGCCCCTTGCTGCGGTGAGTGAGGGGGGACCCAGGACTGCACGGAGCGTTGATAAGCGCATCCTGTCCCAGCGTAAGGAAGGGGAGGACATAGATGAATTCCTGACGGCCTTTGAGAAGGCCTGCGAGCTGCACTGGGTTGACCCTGCAGATAGGCTCCGGTTTCTTACCCCCTTACTGGACCCCAAAGCCGTGCGGATGTACAGCCGAATGGAAGGGGTGTAGGCAGGGGATTATGAACTGTTCCAGCAGGCCCTGCTCCGTGAGTTTGGGATGACTCCCGAGATGTACCGGAGAAGGTTCCGGAGCCAGCGTAAAGCCCCTGAGGTCACATATCTGGAACTGATCCTCCGAATACAGGGATATGTCTACAAGTGGGCAGATGGGGCCCAGACTAAGGAGGACCTGGTTAAACTGATTGTAGTGGAGCAAGTGTATGAACAGTGCCCAGCCGGCCTGAGGACATGGCTGGGGGACAAAGAGCCAGAGGACCCGCAGAGCCGCTGGGCAGCTGGCGACGAGTTTGTGGACAGCCGGTCAGGCGGTGGAAAGGAGGAGTCCCAAAAGAATAAGCCAACCATGATGCAGAGAGAGAGAGAGAGAGAGAGAGAGTCACCCTGGGACCCCCCAAAGGGGGAACATGGAAAACCCCCTCCCAAGGGGAACAACCGGCATCAGGACCTACCGCTCGGCTCGAGAAGACCAACGGGACATGAGCTGCTATTACTGTGGGCAGAGAGGCCACATACGGACCCAGTGCCCCAAGCTCAAGGACAGACTGAGCAGAACGAACCCGCACAGGGCTAACTGGGTAGGGACCCACCCGGATGAGGGGCAGGCTTCCCAGGCAAGGGGGGCTGGCAGCTTTCCAACTGCTCAGGAGGGAAGAGTTTCCCAGACCAGCTCCTCTGGGGGCTGGATGCTTTGGACTCAAGGTTCGCGGTTTACAGGGTCGGCGCAGGGCTGTCCCTGCTGAGCAAGTGCCTTGTTCCCCTGGAGGTGGATGGGAGGAAGGTCAATGGATACTGGGATACGGGTGCTGAGGTGATGCTGGCCCAGCCCAAGGTGCTGGCCCCAGATCGGGTGGTGCCCAACACCTACCTGACCCTGACGGGGGTGGGCAGGACCCCATTCAAGGTGCCCATGGCAAGGGTACATCTAAAATGGGGGGCCAAGGAGGGCCCCAAGGACATAGGGGTGCACCACCATTTGCCCACTGAGGTGAGCTAGAGGACTGGGTGAGCTAGAGGACTGGCCAAGCAACCCCCAGAATGCCCTAGTCGTGACTGGTAGCCAGGGTCAGCGAGGGGCACTGTGCCCTGACCTCAGGGAGGGTACCTCACCGAAGGTGCAGGACCCTGCCCTGGTGGGGAGGGAGCGCCGAGGGGCACAGCTCAGAGGGGCGGCGGCTTCAGGCCCAGCCAGCGAAAGGGAACCGGGCCCCATCCCTTCCCCAGCCACTGAGTTCCAGGCCGAGTTGCAGAAAGATCCCTCCTTGCGGAAGCTCAGGGACCTGGCCGACCTCAGTGTGGTACGGACCATGAGGAGAGGCTGCCAGGAGAGGTTCCTGTGGGAGAAGGGGTTCCTGTACCGAGAATGGGCTCCCACAAGGGAAGCAGAGTCCTGTGGGATCAGGAGGCAGCTGGTGGTCCCCCAGAAGTATCGCTGCAAGCTCCTGTACCTGGCCCATGACATCCCCCTCGCAGGGCACCAGGGAATCCGGCGCACCCGGCAGAGGTTGGTACAGAACTTTTACTGGCCTGGTGTCTTTACCACGGCCCGGCAGTATTGCCGATCCTGTGACCCCTGTCAGAGGGTGGGGAAGGCCCGGGACCAGGGGAAAGTGGCTTTGAGACCTCTGCCCATTATAGAGGAGCCTTTCCAGAAGGTGGCCATGGACATAGTGGGACCTCTCAGGAAGACGACCCAGTTGGGGAAGAAATACATTCTGGTGGTGGTAGATTTTGCTACCCGCTACCCCGAGGCAGTCGCCTTGTCTTCCGTTGAAGCAGACACCGTGGCAGATGCGCTGCTGACCATTTGTAGCCGAGTGGGGTTCCCCAAGGAAGTCTTGACAGACCAAGGATCCAACTTCATGTCAGCCCTGCTCCGGTGCTTGTGGGAGAAATGTGGGGTCCGGCACATCTGGGCCTCAGCATATCACCCCCAGTCCAATGGGATTGTGGAGAGGTTCAATGGGACACTAAAGATGATGCTGAAAACCTTTATGAACCAGCCCCCGCAGGATTGGGACAAGTATTTACCTCACTAGCTGTTCATGTACAGGGAGGTGCCCCAGGAGTCTACCGGGATTTCACCTTTTGAACTGTTATATGGAAGAAGGATAAGGGGGCCCCTGGACCTGATGAGAGACGAGTGGGAGGGGAAGGCCACTCCCAATGGAGAGTCAGTGGTGGAGTATGTCCTGACCTTCCGAGAGAGACTGCCTGAACTCATGGGCCTGACCAGGGAGAATCTGGCCAGAGCCCAGAAGAAGCAGAAGGTCTGGTATGACCGCATGGCGCGGGCCCGCGCCTATGCCACCAGAGACCAGGTGATGGTTCTCATCCCCGTGAAAAGAAACAAACTACAGGCCGCCTGGGAGGGCCTTTTCAAAGTTGTCAATGTCTTAAATGAGGTACACTATGTGGTGGAGCTGTCTAACCAGGCGCACCACCGCCGGGTGTACCATGTGAATATGATGAAGCCATATTACGCCGGGAGAATGTGGTGTTAGCTGTGTGTGGACATTGGGAGGAGCAGGGAGATGACCCTTTTGTAGATCTATTCCCTGGGACCAGAGCTGGTTCCCCCCTGGAAACAATTCCCCTCTCGGATCAGCTAACCCCTGTCCAGCAAGCTGAGGTCAGGGGGGTGCTGCATTTGTACTGACAGCTGTTTTCCAACCAGCCTGGACGCACTAATCTGACTGTCCACCGGGTGCATACAGGGCCGCACCCGCTGATAAGATGCTCTCCGTTCCGAGTCACAGGGAAAACTGCTCAGGACCTGGAAAGAGAGGTCCGGGACATGCTGGCTTTGGGGGTGATCCAGCCATCTGCCAGCCCTTGGGCCTCGCCGATGGTGCTGGTCCCCAAAAAGGACGGGTCAATCCGGTTCTGAGTGGACTATCGGAAGCTCAATGCCTTCACTGTATCGGATGCCTACCCCATGCCCAGGCCTGATGAGCTCCTAGACAAATTGGGAGGAGCTTGGTACCTTACCACCGTGGATCTTACAAAGGGCTACTGGCAAGTGCCGCTGGATGCAGATGCCCGGCTGAAATCGGCCTTTATCACCCCTCTGGGGCTCTGCGAGTTCCTGACCCTGCCTTTCGGCCTCAAGGGAGCGCTGGCCACCTTCCAGCGCCTGGTGGACCAGCTACTGAGGGGGATGGAGAGTTTTGCCGTGGCGTATATCGATGACATTTGTGTCTTTAGCCTGACCTGGGACGACCACGTGTCCCAGGTTAGACAAGTGCTGGACCGACTCCAGGGGGCTGGGCTGACTGTAAAAGTGGAGAAGTGCAAGGTGGGGATGGCGGAAGTATCTTACCTGGGCCATCGGGTGGGGAGCAGCCGCCTAAAGCCGGAACCAGCCAAGGTGGAGGTGATCAGAGACTGGCCCGCTCCCCACACCAAAAAGCAGGTCCAAGCCTTTATTGGGATGGCAGGATACTACCGAAGATTTGTGCCCCACTTTAGCTGCCATCGCCACCCCCCCCCCCCCCCATCACTGAGCTATGCAAGAAGGGGAAGCCAGACAAGGTGGTCTGGACCGAGCAGTGCCAGGATGCTTTCTGGGCGCTGAAGGAGGCTCTGGTCAGTGGCCCAGTTCTGGCAAACCCAGACTTTGACAAGCCCTTTGTGGTGTTCACTGACTCCTCAGACACGGGACTGGGGGCGGTGTTAATGCAGGAGGATGAAAAGGGGGAGAGACACCCCATCGTGTACCTGAGCAAGAAGTTGTTACCCCGGGAGCAATGCTCCATGGCCATCGAGAAGGAGTGCCTGGCCATGGTGTGGGCCCTTAAGAAACTAGAGCCCTATCTCTTCGGGCGACACTTCACCGTGTACACCGACCGCTCCCCCCCGACTTGGTTACACCAGATGAAAGGAGCCAACGCCAAACTCCTGGGGTGGAGCCTGCTCCTGCAAGATTACGACATGGACGTGGTCCACGTGAAGGGAAGTGCCAACATGATAGCGGATGCACTGTCTCAGAGAGGGGGCCCTGAACTTCCCCAGGGCACTGGTCAGAGTGACCCCACTCAGTTCAGTCTCGAAGGGGGGAGTGGGGAGTATTGACCTGGGGATGTTGCGTGGGAGTTTTAGTGGGACTGTCAACATTGGTGCTGGATGGTGGTGGGATATCAGGGGGTGACTTCACTGGAGGGATGATACCTGAGCACGTAACCTGAGCCCAGGAGGGGATTGGGGCCAGGTGACACCTTCTGCCCAGGAAACTGGACAAAGGCTGGAGGAGAAGCTTCAGTTTGGAGCTGGCTGGGGAGATGGGGGGAGGCCCAGAACCGGGGTCTGGGCTCCCCACCCCCAAGATGGACCTGACTGAAGGGTGTTGGTCTCTGTACCGACAAGCTCTGTTTTGGGCTGTGTTCCTATTGTCTAATAAACCTTCTGTTTTACTGGCGGGCTGAGAGTCACGGTGAATGGCAGGAAGTGGGGGGTGCGGGGCCCTGACTCCCCCACACTCTGTGACACCTGGCAATAAATAACTTTCATAGTTAAGCTGGTTGCTTCTCTCTCTCTCCCTCCCCCCCTTGTGGGTGTTTTTTTGGTTTCCTCATTCGCTCTGCAGCAACGCTCCTCGTACCTAAGCTAAAAGTTCCCGGCAGCACCCAAAAATCCTGTGGGGTTTGCTCATCAAGTGGGTTATTACGACAACAATTGTAACGTGAAAGTGGGGATAGGGACGTGCTGAACCTGGGACATACGAGGGTGGCAGCTTGGAGGTGCTGCTCGACCCAGTCTGCTGAGACCAGGGACATATAAGGGGTCAGCTTGGGAGTGCTGATTAACCCTGTCCTCTCAGACACACTCTGTTAATGTGTGTGTGTGTTTGTCAGATTCTGGGGCTGGAGGAACCCAGCCCTGGGGAGCCGAGGTCCCGCGGGAAGCTCCGTTGGGAGGGAGCCGAGGTCCCGCGGGAAGCTCCGTTGGGAGGGAGCCGAGGTCCCGCGGGAAGCTCCGTTGGGAGGGAGCCGAGGTCCCGCGGGATGGCTCCGTTGGGAGGGAGCCGAGGTCCTGCGGGATGGCTCCGTTGGGAGGGAGCCGAGGTCCCGCGGGAAGCTCCGTTGCGAGGGAGCCGAGGTCCCGCGGGAAGCTCCGTTGCGAGGGAGCCGAGGTCCCGCGGGAAGCTCCGTTGCGAGGGAGCCGAGGTCCCGCGGGAAGCTCCGTTGGGAGGGAGCCGAGGTCCCGCGGGAAGCTCCGTTGGGAGGGAGCCGAGGTCCCGCGGGAAGCTCCATTGGGAGGGACCGTGCAGCAGGGAGAGGCAGAGCTCCGTGTGAGAACACCAGTGACATAAGCAGCACGTTAATAGAAATACAGACCCCCCCACCACCACCCAAAGAGTAACCCTAATAAATGAGCAAACCCCAAAGTCATGGGCAAATCTGGTAACAAGAGGAGGGGGCAGTGGACAGGGTCTGGGGGGGCAGAGGGGGGCAATGGACAGGGTCTGGGGGTGTGTGTGTGGAGATGGGGCTACCCCGGCACTGTCCCTCCTCTAAGGATGCACAAAACAGCTGGACTCCAGAGTCCCTAAGCAAGCACATCCCAGCCTCTGAGTGGGGTGGGGGGGCTGGATGGGGCACTGCAGCCACGGGGTGGGCGGGCTGGGTGTGTGTGGGACACTCCAGCCACAGGGTGCGGGGGCTGGGTGTGTGTGGGACACTCCAGCCACAGGGTGCGGGGGCTGGGTGTGTGTGGGACACTCCAGCCACAGGGTGCGGGGGAGCTGGGTGTGTGGGGGACACTCCAGCCACGGGGTGGGGGGGCTGGGTGTGTGGGGGACACTCCAGCCACAGGGTGCGGGGGCTGGGTGTGTGGGGGACACTCCAGCCACAGGGTGCGGGGGAGCTGGGTGTGTGGGGGACACTCCAGCCACAGGGTAGAGGCTCGGCGGGCCCTCCAGCTATGGGGTGGGGGTTGGCTAGGGGGACACTCTGGCCATGGGGGGGGAACTCTGGCCATGGGGTGGGGGGCTAGGTGGGGGTACACTCCGGTCACGGGATGAGGGCTGGGTGGGGCGGGCACTCCAGCCATGGGGTGGGGGCTGGGCAGGGGGGGCACTCTGGCCATGGGGTGGGGGCTGGGTGGGGGGGACACACTCCAGCCATGGGGTGGGGGCTGGGCAGGAGGACATTACGGTCATGGGATGGTGGTTGGGGGGGAACACTCTGGCCACGGGATGGGGGATGGGTGGGGGGGGCACTCCGGCCACGGGGTGAGGACTGGACGGAGAGACACTCTTGCCATGGGGTGGTGGCTGGGTGGGGGGACACTCCAGCCATAGGGTGGGGGTAGGGGGTGGGCCAGGGAAGCTACTCACAGCAGATGAGGAAGAGGACGAGCGCATGACCCATGGCGTCGGGGCCCATGGCAGCAACTGGGCAGTGACGCTGCAGCCAGTGCTGGGCAGGAAACGTGGGTAGAACAGGAAACCAGAGACTCGCTCAGCACGGCCCATGTGTACCCTTGTGCTTAGCGCTGCCCAGACACAGAGCCACTGAGGTCAGGGCCCCGTCATGCCGAGCGCTGCCCAGACACAGAGTCACCGAGATCGGGGCCCCGTTATGCTGAGCGCTGCCCAGACACTGAGGCACCGAGGTCAGGGCCCCGTCACATGGGGCACTGCCCAGACACACTCACTGAGATGGGGGCTGCATTGCATCAGGCCTTGTATTACCACTGTCAGCCATATTGTGAAGTCCATTCACCTTAACCTCACAGCCAATGAGCCTCTGCTCCGAGTGCCCCACAGATTTGTGCTCACAGGGGCAGGGAAGTAAACCTCTAGATAGGAACCCCACAAAATGCCCTGCCCTGCCCTGCCCTGCCCTGCCCTGCCCTGCCCTGCCCTGCCTTGCCTTGCCTTGCCCTGCCCTGCCCTGCCCTGCCCTGCCCTGCCCTGCCCTCGCCTCATTTCCAGACCTCCCATCACCCTCCCTACCCATTTCATTACCCAACCAAATGACATTGCTTGTACAGTCGGGGTGACCCCTCAGCCAGGTGGCTTCATGCCCCAGCCCCCTACCCCATCTTGAGTCCAGCGAGGATAATAATCTATTGTCACATTTACACACCAAAGTGTGAGCACTTGCCAAGTAGAGCAGCCAAACTCAGCAGGTGGGACTATGGGTAAAAAGCATGTAAATCAGGCTGGACAGAGCAGGCTTTGCCTCCTCTCCCCTCTAGAAGGAGCAGAGAGCCCCAGCCCCTAGATGATAATTGGCCATTGGTTTATGGACCACAGTCTTGGTGATTTTGTGTCTGGGCTGTGCCTGGCGTGAGGGTGCCCTGATCACAAGGAGGCGAAAAACACTGGTAGTGGGAAGGAACCTAAAGGAGAAACCTGGGAGGCAATTCTCCGCTCCCAGTTTGGATCTTCCCAAATGTTTTTCTGCTGGAGCTTGCATGGACGTCGACGCCTCGCAGGCGAAATGTTTCTTGGGGGCCTGGTGCCTGGGACTGGCCCCCTTTGTGCCCGGCCCCAGCTGCTGCTCTCCTTGGGTTACTTGCTTGGGTCACAGTGCCCCTGAGGGGGGCAGGGAAACTCAGATCCACGCTCTCACCAGCCCCACGCTTGGCCTGTGCCCTCGCGGTGCCCTACCTGTGGGGCTGCATTCTGCTGCGAAAGAGCTAGAGAATGGGGGGAGGGGGAAGAGGGGCTTGTGTGCCTGAGTGGGGTCTCTAGCAATGGGATGGGGCAGGGGATGGGTCCTTGTCTCTAGGACTGGGACCCCCCCACATTGGCTTCTCTAGGAGGGACAGGACTCGGGGGGATGGTCTCATGCTCCAGCCAGGGCCACGGGGCTCCTCATGGCTCTAGCACTGGACTGGGACACAGGACACCTGGGTTCTAACCCTGGCTCTGCCATTGGGTGACCATGGGCAAGTCACTACCCTGCTCCATGCCTCAGTTTCCCCTGTATGAGGGGAAGGGGTCGAGTGGGGGCGGGACTTGGGATGGAGGTGGGGGTCGAGAAGCCCTCAGGAAATCATAAAGTCGGTGCCTCTGTGCATGGCTGGCATGGTTCAAGGTTGCCTAACGTCGGCCCCCCAGTGTCAACGTGCCAGGCCCAGCTCCTCTTTCAGCTCTTCCAGAAGATCCGGCAGCCCTTTCCCCTACATTTCCTCATTTCCGTGCTCCCCTCCCCTAACCCAATAGAGCCAAGAGACCGTCCTGTCGGCTGCCCCCTGGCACTGGCCAAGCCGGGCAGCTTCCAGCCCAGGAGAAGGAATCTCGGCAAATGTGGATTCGTGCTCATTCCCTCATTGTCCCGCACTTCTGGGCAGAGCTGACTCCTTCGTGGCATGCCAGGTGCTGGCTGGGATAGCCCCTTGTTCTGGTTCTTCCACCCGCACTCCCGTCCCTGCATTTCCCGGCCCGCTGCTTTTCCCAGGTGCCTGGTGTGACGAAGTGGGCATTTTCTGTCATATTTGCCTGAATCTGAGGCATGCCTCAGTTTCCCTATGTACATGGCATGGCTACCCAGCAGGCGCGAAAGGGTTAATACTGATCCTGGAATGGCACAGGAGGGGTGTGTGTGGTGGGGAAGGACTGGAGTCATTGAAGAACTGGCTCTGGCCCACCCAAATCAACCGAGGTTTTAGCGAGACAAAGAGAAGCCCCCAAGGACTGGACAATCAGCAGGAAACCCTGGGAGTGGAGCTGGAGAACGTGGACTCAGGGGACTGAGAGAAGGAGCCGTTTGGAGGGACTCAGGAGCCTGGCCCAGGGCAGATGGGAGAGAGAGCCAGAGCCGGAGTCCATCAATGGTTCTGCTGAGGCTGCCAGTGTCGCTGCAAATCCCCCCTGGGCATTGCACCCTGGAGAGGCCGGTCCAAGCCTTCTGCAGGGGTCTGGCTGGGCTGCATTCGCTGCAGGGAGCCACAGAGAGAGAGACGGGGCCCCCGGTGCCAAAGGGCCGGTCTTGGGGCAGCAGCTGGGAGCCCTGGCTTTTGCAGACCCAACCCAAGCCCAGCGACAGACCCGGGGAGAACAGGGAACATGGCTGGAAGCGACTGGGCCACATGGACCAAGCAGTGCGTGGGGTTGAATCAGTTGTCATTCAGCTCCGTGAGCTGAATGTGAGCGAAACGTGGGCTCCTCGCTCCTCTTTACAGAGCCACCGGCCTGTCAGAGCACGGATCCAGGGCTAACTGAGGGGCTGATCCGATGGGAGTTGACCACATCTGTGTTCCTGTGCCGGGCCATTTGGCTGGACCCAGAGGCAAACTTCTCCCAGAGTCGCCGTCTCGCCCTCCGGCGCCTACTGCTTAGAGACCATTAGAGAGCAGCTGTGACTCCCCTCTTGGGAGTTCAGGCTGTGTCAGCTTCAAACCTGGCTTGTTTCTTAGATCTCTGAGTGCCAGCGAACAGGCCCGGGCCGACGTTCCTGGCTGCTAGCCACCCAGAGCACTGCCAAGATTGTTCTCCCAGCCCCTTGCTTCAACCGGGCCCCCCCTCTCCTGGCAGCCCTCTGCCACCTCCCCCATCTCTAGTGCATCCAACAGAAGCTGCTTGGCTTTATTTTCAGGGCTCCTCACAGCCAACCCCTGGCAGACTGATCATCTCTCATCCCAGCGCTACCGCAATACACCTCGTAGATAATGTACAGCACCTAGCGCAGAGGTCCTAAGCCATGATGGGGCTCCCAGTGCTACTGTAATACACCTAATAGATAACGTACAGCGCCTAGCACAGTGGGACCCTGATCAATGCCTGATGCTCCTACCGCTACCATATTACACCTAATACATAAGAATAAACAACAACATTCTGGGCTGGGTTTGCACCAATCTTGAGCAGCACTAATCCAGTGGAGTCCAATGGGATCTGGGTGCTTAACTTCCTTTGGCTCCTTTGCAAACCTCGGTCTGGAGCAGTGGCCATGGCTCGGCCAGAATTTCTGAGTGAAGCGTGTGTGGAAGGCAGCGTGTGTGTGTGTCCCTCCTGCCCCCTGCTGGAGGGGGTGCCCTGCGCTCTGTGTGTGTGTCCCTCCTGCCCCCTGCTGGAGCGGGTGCCCTGCGCTCTGTGTGTGTGTCCCTCCTGCCCCCTGCTGGAGCGGGTGCCCTGCACTCTGTGTGTGTGTCCCTCCTGCCCCCTGCTGGAGCGGGTGCCCTGCGCTCTGTGTGTGTCCCCCTTCTGCCCCCTGCTGGAGGGGGTGCCCTGCGCTCTGTGTGTGTGTGTCCCTCCTGCCCCCTGCTGGAGCGGGTGCCCTGTGCTGTGTGTGTGTGTCCCTCCTGCCCCCTGCTGGAGCGGGTGCCCTGTGCTGTGTGTGTGTGTCCCTTCTGCCCCCTGCTGGAGCGGGTGCTCTGCGCTCTGTGTGTGTGTGTCCCTCCTGCCCCCTGCTGGAGTGGGTGCCCTGCGCTCTGTGTGTGTGCCTCCTGCCCCCTGCTGGAGCGGGTGCCCTGCGCTCTGTGTGTGTGTCCCTCCTGCCCCCTGCTGGAGCGGGTGCCCTGCGCTCTGTGTGTGTCCCTCCTGCCCCCTGCTGGAGCGGGTGCCCTGCGCTGTGTGTGTGTGTCCCTCCTGCCCCCTGGTGGAGCGGGTGCCCTGCGCTCCGTGTGTGTGTGTGTGTCCCTCCTGCCCCCTGCTGGAGGGGGTGCCCTGCGCTCTGTGTGTGTGTCCCTCCTGCCCCCTGCTGGAGGGGGTGCCCTGTGCTGTGTGTGTGTGTCCCTCCTGCTTCCTGCTGGAGCGGGTGCCCTGCGCTCTGTGTGTGTGTCCCTTCTGCCCCCTGCTGGAGGGGGTGCCCTGCGCTCTGTGTGTGTGTCCCTCCTGCCTCCTGCTGGAGGGGGTGCCCTGTGCTGTGTGTGTGTGTCCCTTCTGCCCCCTGCTGGAGCGGGTGCCCTGCGCTCAGTGTGTGCATGTGTGTGTCCCTTCTGCCCCCTGCTGGAGGGGGTGCCCTGCGCTGTGTGTGTGTCCCCCTTCTGCCCCCTGCTGGAGCGGGTGCCCTGCGCTCTGTGTGTGTGTCCCCCTCCTGCCCCCTGCTGGAGCGGGTGCCCTGCGCTCTGTGTGTGTCCCTTCTGCCCCCTGCTGGAGCGGGTGCCCTGCGCTCTGTGTGTGTGTGTGTCCCTCCTGCCCCCTGCTGGAGGGGGTGCCCTGCGCTCTGTGTGTGTCCCTCCTGCCCCCTGCTGGAGAGGGTGCCCTGCGCTCTGTGTGTGTCCCTCCTGCCCCCTGCTGGAGGGGGTGCCCTGCGCTGTGTGTGTGTGTCTCTCCTGCCCCCTACTGGAGGGGATGCCCTGTGCTCTGTGTGTGTGTCCCTCCTGCCCTCTGCTGGAGGGGGTGCCCTGCGCTCTGTGTGTGTGTGTCCCTCCTGCCCCCTGCTGGAGTGGGTGCCCTGCGCTCTGTGTGTGTGTGTCCCTTCTGCCCCCTGGTGGAGCGGGTGCCTTGCACTCTGTGTGTGTGTCCCTCCTGCCCCCTGCTGGAGCGGGTGCCCTGCGCTCTGTGTGTGTGTCCCTCCTGCCCCCTGCTGGAGTGGGTGCCCTGCGCTGTGTGTGTGTCCCCTTTCTGCCCCCTGCTGGAGGGGGTTCCCTGCGCTCTGTGTGTGTGTGTCCCTCCTGCCCCCTGCTGGTGGGGGTGCCCTGCGCTCTGTGTGTGTGTGTCTCTTCTGCCCCCTGCTGGAGCGGGTGCCCTGCGCTCTGTGTGTGTGTGTCCCTTCTGCCCCCTGCTGGAGCGGGTGCCCTGCACTGTGTGTGTGTCCCTCCTGCCCCCTGCTGGAGGGGGTGCCCTGCGCTCTGTGTGTGTGTGTCCCTCCTGCCCCCTGCTGGAGCGGGTGCCCTGTGCTGTGTGTGTGTGTCTCTTCTGCCCCCTGCTGGAGCGGGTGCCCTGCGCTCAGTGTGTGCATGTGTGTGTCCCTCCTGTCCCCTGCTGGAGCGGGTGCCCTGTGCTCTCTGTGTGTGTGTCCCTCCTGCCCCCTGCTGGAGGGGGTGCCCTGCGCTCTGTGTGTGTGTCCCTTCTGCCCCCTGCTGGAGGGGGTGCCCTGCGCTCTGTGTGTGTGTCCCTTCTGCCCCCTGTTGGAGGGGGTGCCCTGCGCTGTGTGTGTGTCCCCCTTCTGCCCCCTGCTGGAGGGGGTGCCCTGCGCTCTGTGTGTGTGTCCCTCCTGCCCCCTGCTGGAGCGGGTGCCCTGCGCTCTGTGTGTGTGTCCCCCTCCTGCCCCCTGCTGGAGCGGGTGCCCTGCGCTCTGTGTGTGTGTCCCTCCTGCCCCCTGCTGGAGGGGGTGCCCTGCTGTGTGTGTGTGTGTCCCTTCTGCCCCCTGCTGGAGCGGGTGCCCTGCTGTGTGTGTGTGTGTCCCTCCTGCCCCCTGCTGGAGGGGGTGCCCTGCTGTGTGTGTGTGTGTCCCTTCTGCCCCCTGCTGGAGGGGGTGCCCTGCGCTGTGTGTGTGTGTCTCTCCTGCCCCCTACTGGAGGGGATGCCCTGTGCTTTGTGTGTGTGTCCCTCCTGCCCCCTGCTGGAGGGGGTGCCCTGCGCTCTGTGTGTGTGTCCCTCCTGCCCCCTGCTGGAGCGGGTGCCCTGCGCTCTGTGTGTGTCCCTCCTGCTCCCTGCTGGAGCGGGTGCCCTGCGCTCTGTGTGTGTGTCCCTTCTGCCCCCTGCTGGAGCGGGTGCCCTGCGCTGTGTGTGTGTCCCCTTTCTGCCCCCTGCTGGAGGGGGTTCCCTGCGCTCTGTGTGTGTGTGTCCCTCCTGCCCCCTGCTGGTGGGGGTGCCCTGCGCTCTGTGTGTGTCCCCCTCCTGCCTCCTGCTGGAGCGGGTGCCCTGCACTGTGTGTGTGTCCCTTCTGCCCCCTGCTGGAGCGGGTGCCCTGCACTGTGTGTGTGTGTCCCTTCTGCCCCCTGCTGGAGCGGGTGCCCTGCACTGTGTGTGTGTGTCCCTCCTGCCCCCTGCTGGAGGGGATGCCCTGCGCTCTGTGTGTGTGTCCCTCCTGCCCCCTGCTGGAGCGGGTGCCCTGTGCTGTGTGTGTGTGTCCCTTCTGCCCCCTGGTGGAGCGGGTGCCCTGCACTCTGTGTGTGTGTCCCCCTCCTGCCCCCTGCTGGAGCGGGTGCCCTGCGCTCTGTGTGTGTGTGTCCCTCCTGCCCCCTGCTGGAGGGGGTGCCCTGCGCTCTGTGTGTGTCCCTCCTGCCCCCTGCTGGAGAGGGTGCCCTGCGCTCTGTGTGTGTCCCTCCTGCCCCCTGCTGGAGGGGGTGCCCTGCTGTGTGTGTGTGTGTCTCTCCTGCCCCCTACTGGAGGGGATGCCCTGTGCTCTGTGTGTGTGTCCCTCCTGCCCCTTGCTGGAGGGGGTGCCCTGCGCTCTGTGTGTGTGTGTCCCTCCTGCCCCCTGCTGGAGTGGGTGCCCTGCGCTCTGTGTGTGTGTGTCCCTTCTGCCCCCTGGTGGAGCGGGTGGCCCTGCGCTCTGTGTGTGTGTGTCCCTCCTGCCCCTGCTGGAGTGGTGCCCTGCGCTCTGTGTGTGTGTGTCCCTCCTGCCCCTGCTGGAGGGGGTGCCCTGCGCTCTGTGTGTGTGTCCTCTCCTGCCCCTGCTGGAGGGGGTCCCTGCGCTCTGTGTGTGTGTCCCTTCTGCCCCCTGCTGGAGCGGGTGCCCTGCACTGTGTGTGTGTCCCTCCTGTCCCCTGCTGGAGCGGGTGCCCTGTGCTCTCTGTGTGTGTGTCCCTCCTGCCCCCTGCTGGAGGGGGTGCCCTGCGCTCTGTGTGTGTGTCCCTTCTGCCCCCTGCTGGAGCGGGTGCCCTGCACTCTGTGTGTGTATCTCTCCTGCCCCCTGGTGGAGGGGGTGCCCTGCGCTGTGTGTGTGTGTGTGTGTGTGTGTGTGTGTCCCTCCTGCCCCCTGCTGGAGGGGCTGGGCCCTGCTCTCAGTGTATTTCCTTCACCCTCTCTCAAACTCCCAAACTTCACGTCTGATTTTTGCCCAAACATGACCAGAAAATTCACCTGCTGGGGGAATGTCTCTCCTGTGCCCCCACTCCCCCAAATCAAACTGGCTAGAAACAAACCTTCGTTGTCACTTGTGGCTACTCCCAACCCTGACTCCGGGGTCTGGCAGCATGTCGGGGGCGCCCCTTTTCTAACCTGGCTCCCGGCCAGGCCGAGAGCGGGGACAGAACCAGGAACCTTCAGGGAGAACAGCTGGGAACTTGGGCCAACTCCCCACCCTCTGCTGCGGAGCGGCCACTAGAGGGAGTTGAAGCCGCACGTTTCACTCGCGAGCTTCCACTCACAAGGCCAATTCTCTCCACACAGACAGGCTGGCACCAGCACCCACCTCAGCCCCAGTGACACCCAACTTGGAGGGCATCAGTCATGCCCGGGGCTGGCTCCTACCCCTCTGCCCTGGGGCGGAGGCCACGCAGACCCTGGGATTCTCAGATCCTGGTGAGTTTCAGCTAGAACTGGGTGAAGTTATGCAGCCTAAAGTTGTTTGGGGTGAAATGTACAGATGTGACGACACAGGGACTGTTAGGAAATCTGGGTCAATGGGGCTGAATTATTTCAGCTGTGGGGGAAAAAATGCAGGCACCATCCAAATGTTTGTCTCCCCATTTCTGAACAGCAACGGTTTGGTTTTATGATGGAAAACAATTGGAAAGTTCCTTTCGTTTTATTCCCATGGCACAGAGTGCTCAGCTCCGCAGGGAAGGGACACAGATGTTTTTATTTTGTTTTCTTTTAGGGTGAGCCAGGGTGAAATATTGGGACAACAGGGAACAGGGTCGTCGAGAGGACAGAGCCTCTAATTTTGGGACAGTCCCAGGACAGCTCATCACCCTATTTCAGTGGTCCCCAAACTGTGGGGTGTGCCCCCCTAGGGGGGATGTGGAGGATCATCTGGGGGGTATGTAGTGGCCCTGAGAGCCCCCATGGGGGGTCAGGAGGGAGCACTACCCAGCCCTGCTCTGCCCCCAGCTTTGCTCTGGCCCTGCCCTTCGCCCCAGCCCCTGGCCGTGGCTCCAGCCCTGCCCCTGGCTGCAAGCCCAGCCCCTGGTTCTGGCCACAGCCCGTCCCCAGCCCCTGGTCCCAGTTGTGGCTCTGCCCCCGGCTCCTCACCCTGGCTGCAGCTCCGCTCCCACTCTGGGGGGTGGGGGTGCGGACCCGTTCCACTACTGTTAAGGGGGGCGCGAGGAGAGAAGTTTGGGCACCCCTGCCCTATTTTATTTTTACTTTTCCATTCGCTGACAAGTTCAAAAAATCCCCTTCTGGATGGACCCACCCTGAATCCGCCCTCTCCTCCCGGCTGATTTTTTGGAATTGCCGGAGAACCAAAAATCTTGGAGTCCCCGTGACTAGTTCTCTGAAAACTCAGTCTGCAGCAGAGACCGGACAGGCCAGCTGTATGTTAGGGACCGTCATTTAGGAATAGGATAAATAAGACAGAAAATATCGCAATGCTGCTATCTAATCCTATGGTGCACCCACACCTTGAATGCCGTGCCCGGTTCTGGTTGCCCCAACTCGGAAAGGCTATCCTTAGCGGGAAAAGGTTCAGAGAAGGGCAACAAAGATGACTCAGGTTATGGATCAGCTTCCGTATGAGGAGAGACCAAAACTATTAGGGGTGTTCACCTTGGAAAAGAGACAGCTAAGGGGGGATATGATAGAGGTTGATCATAGAATATCAGGGTTGGAAGGGACCTCAGGAGGTATCTAGTCCAACCACCTGCTCAAAGCAGGACCAACCCCCAATTTTTGCCCCAGATCCCTAAATGGCCCCATCAGGGATTGAACTCAGAACTCTGGGCTTAACAGGCCAATGCTCAAACCACTGAGCTATCCCTCCTTCCCTCATGCTGGTGTGGAGAAAGTGAGTATGGATTTACTTACCACTTCACATAACACAAAAGCCAGGAGTCAGCCAATGAAATCCATAACACAAACGAGAGGAAGTCCTTTCTCACGGAATGCAACATTAACCTGTGGAACTCACTGCAATTGGATGTTGTGGAGGCCAAAAGCATAATAGGGACCAAAAAAGAACCAGATAAGATCCTGGAGGCTAGGTCCATTGATGGCTATTAGCCAAGAGGGTCAGGGACACAACCCCGTGCTCGGGGGGGATGCTAAACCTCTGGCTACCAGTAGCGGGAATGCATCACTGCATAATCACCCCGTTCTGTACTCTCCCCATAAGCTCTGGTATGGGCCCCTGTCATAGACAGGATACCGGGCAAGATGGACCATGGTCTCACCCTTTAGGGCCATTCTTAATCTGTGATTTTTCCTGGTTCTAATTTTCATTCCCACCTTTGGCTCAGAGAGGCTCAAAATCCTGCAGGTTCCATGGGGCGAGCACCCATGGGAGACTGTCTATGACCCAGATGAGGCTCGTTAATTGCCACCAGGAATGGAGGGGTCCCCGTGGAGCTGGTCCTCCGCCCCGGGCAATCAGAGAGCTCTGTGCCAGGGGGACCACGCCACAGGCCCTCCAGTGCCCCTCTGGGTCATCCCTTGCCCTGCAGAGGGTTTCTGGGTCTGATTTAGCATCTCTTCTGGTGCCGACGGCTTCATTAACAACCGCAGCCAGGTGCCGGCTTTGAGTGTGGAAGCCAGGATGCTTCCTTGCGGATTGGATTCAGGAGACGGATGAAAAACGCGCTCTCTGGAGGGTGAGGTGGGGATCTTCCCCCATCCAGGACTTCACGTATGTGCCAATCTTCAATAAGAGGGTAAGCAAAACAATTTGGCAAGTCCCTATCTAGCAGCCCTCTCTGCTCTGTGTCTCCGCGCTGGTTGATCCAAAGCTCCTGAGCAGTTAACGTAGCCTATTCTGGGTGCCGGAGCCTGACCCCACAGCTCCGGCCGGGTCTGAGCCTTTCCTCTTTGCCACTGATTTCTATGTGACGCCCCTGCTGGTGCAGACCCGGCAGAGAAGAATAGGGGTGAGACGTTTCTCGGTGTGTCTTCATTTCCCTCTTGCAGAAGGAGGGTCTGTTATTACAGCGGGGGGAACGGTCTCCAACAGGCATTTCCCTTCTCCCCTGGGAAAATGCCCTTCTGTCTCTGTCCAAACTTTCCGCAGGAACCCATTGCTTTCCATGATATTTCATGCGGGGGGGGGGGGGGGGAGCAAATTGGTTCGGCCACTCTTTCGGTTTGTCATTTGGAGACGGCTTTTCCTTTCGACTCGTGTTTGTTTTCCGGGATGACACAACACAACAGAAGGTGATCTTTGGTTTAGACGCCGAAAGGGGGTCAGCGTCGCGGTTTAACCGCAACAAAACTTGGCAAAAATGTTCTTGCGCGGGGAAGGGTACAGATTTGACGCTTCGCAACGGAAACCAGTTTCCGAGGGTCGGAATCTCCCAAGACACAGATGTTCTGGTCCCCGTTCTCTGGGCAGTGCTAGAGGGGAGATCGGATTAGATGGTCACGATGGGTCTGGTCTGGGGCTTGGAGGACCTTGGTTCAACTTGCTGTAAGCCAGGGGCAGGGCGGACATAATACTCCGTTCTCCCACGGCATTCTGAGGGGGTTCAGAGACCCCATGGCCAGAAGGGACCGTTGTGATCCTCTAGTCTGACCCCCTGGATGGCACAGGCTGGAGAACAGCCCTGAATTCATTCCTGTCGGAACCAGAGGCGAGCTTTTAGAGAAAGAGCCCATCCACTACACCCGCTTACAACACACTGGAGAGGGGTCAGAGAAGAGCCAGGTGAATGGCGAAAGGATTTGAGAGCGAGAGATTCCCGGAGCTCGGTCTAGTTAGCTGAACAAAGAGACGCTTCGGGGCGACTTGATCCCAGTCTGTGAGTACCTCCATGGGGAACAAATATTCAGTAACAGGCTCTTCAATCTAGCAGAGGAAGGGTGAACACTGTCCAATAGCTGGAAGTTGAAGCGAGATGGTCATGACTGGTCTGGTCTGGCCTTGCAGTCTATGGATGGAGTGTGAAAGAGCTTGGTAAAACGCAGGCTGGGAGGGGATGCGATTGCTCTCCATAAATACGTCAGGGGGGTGAACGGCAGGGGACCCTGATCTCAGTTGGGGCTTGCAGGTGCTACCCTAGTGCTACGATTGAGCCCAGTTGTACCCGGTGCCATTGAGACCTGTAAGGAGAGACAGGCCCTGTTCTGGAGAACTTCCAGTCTAAATCTCAAGCTGTAGCTGCTCAGGGGCCCTTTTGGCATAGTAGCTGCCTCCATGCCTCGCAGTGATCAGAAGCAGTTCCTGGGATTTGGTACGCATCCTGACCTGGGTTTGCGGAGGTGCTGAGCACCAGCAGTTCCCTCTGCCTTCCATGGGAGATGGGGGAGCTCAGGTGTTGTCACTTTAGCCAGCACCAATATCTGCTTTGTTTCCTTTGACGCTTGGCCAGTGCTGCTTTTTTCGCTCAAGTGATCGCGGAAGAATGTTTTGCTTCCCCGTAACCTTGCTTTGTTAGCACAAGGAGCTGTGAAGCCTTGGCAATAACGCCAAGGTCACTTGGTCTTAAGCAGCATCTGGCATTTGAGTAAGTGCTGGTGATAGGTATCTGCTTTATGCTTTGGAAAGATCTCTTAGTAGGGGGCTGTCATAAATATAAAGGGAAGGGTAACCACCTTTCTGTATACAGAGCTATAAAATCCCTCCTGGCCAGAGGCAAAACCCTTTCACCTGTAAAGGGTTAAGAAGCTAAGGTAACCTCGCTGGCACCTGACCCAAAATGACCAATGAGGGGACAAGATTCTTTCAAATCTGGAGGGGGGGTAGGAACAAAGGGTCTGTCTGTCTGTGTGATGCTTTTGCCAGGAACAGATCAGGAATGCAGCCTTCCAACTCCTGTTAAGTTAGTAAATAATCTAGCTAGAAAATCCCCAGGAAAGGGGGTGTAGGGCTTGGGGGGATATTTTGGGGGAAGACGTCTCCAAGTGGGCTCTTTCCCTGGTCTTTGTGTAAGACTCTTGGTGGTGGCAGCATACGGTTCAAGGACAAGGCAAAGTTTGTACCTTGGGGAAGTTTTTAACCTAAGCTGGTAAGAATAAGCTTGGGGGTCTTTCATGCGGGTCCCCACATCTGTACCCTAGAGTTCAGAGTGGGGAAGGAACCTTGACAGGGGCCCTCTTGGTATTTCCTCGCTAAAGCTTCCAATGGCTTATATGGTGGGATTTGCCTTTCCTTTGTCTCCCCTCCTCCCAATACTTTTCCCCACCGCCCTCAGGTTTTTAATCCTTTTGCCTGTAAACAAGTTGAATGCAATGTGCCTGCGTGGGCGTATGTGAGCGCTGTGGTCTCCCAGCCATGCGGTTGGTGTTGGAGTTTGAGATACAACAATCAGCTGAAAGAAGAACAGGAGTACTTATGGTACCTTAGAGACTAACAAATTTATTTGAGCATAAGCTTTCGTGGGCTACAGCTCCCTTCATCGGATGCACAGAATGGAACATATAGTAAGGAGAGATATATATACCTACAGAGAAGGTGGAAGTTGCTTAGGGCTGCTACTCTGAAAACAATCAGCTGGCGAGTGAAGCTATCTTAGGAGGAGTGTTGCAGAGTGTAGCTGAAGTGATGAGGCTGGAAGATCCATTGACAGCTTTTGTGGGGGAGAAGTAGGGGCTGAGGGGTTAAATGTGGAAAACGCACCAAGAGAAAGTGTGGAGGGGATCACGGACTCTTCAGTGTGGCTGGAGCAGTCGTCGATCAACTCTGTGCTCCTCTTTCTCCTCCTGGGCTCCACATTCTTTCTAGCACTGCTTATGTGGCAGCGCCGGTTTCCTGTGAGCAGGTGCGTGCCTCGGCTAACAGGTGACTGGTCTACAGGAAAACACAGGACACTTCTCCAAATGGCTGATGATTAGGGCAGCTGGAGAGGCAGGTGCAGTTGTTCTGGTTGCATGGTGAGGAGAGCTACACTGCACTACAAGCCTTTTTTCCGAGCCATTGACGGTGGGGAACTTGAACTGAGATTTCAGGTTGTTTTTTAAAAAGTCCAAATTCCCTTCCGGCCACTTCATAGTTCTCTGTGTGCTGTGACCCCGCCAGTCTGTCTTCTGGCCCTCTGCTTGACTGCACATTAAGGACAAGTGTAATGCTTAAGAAACTGTTCTAGGTGTCTGGTCTGCAGCGCCCCAAAGACGCTCAAGCAGAATCCCTTTCAAGGAGCCGCCATCTAGGGAGAGCAATGCTGGTGCTGCAGTTTTACTTCAGTTATCATTTCATTGGTTTTTTAAATGGATTTGTTCTTGCATCAAACAGAGGCTGTGCAGCTTAATGGCTGAAGCAGGGAAGCCGGGAGTCAGGATGCCTGGGTTCTATCCTCAGCTCTGTGAAGGGAGGGAGAAAGGTCTGGAGCTCAGAAGAAGGTGGAACGGGGAGTCAGGATGCCTGGGTTCTATCCCCAGCTCTGTGGAGGGAGGGAGCAAGGTCTAGAGCTTAGAAGAAGGTGGGACGGGGAGTCAGGATGCCTGGGTTCTATCCCCAGCTCTGTGAAGGGAGGGAGAAAGGTCTGGAGCTTAGAAGGTGGGACGGGGAGTCAGGATGCCTGGGTTCTATCCCCAGCTCTGGGGCTCTTGTGCTGAGGTGGCAGCAGAGTCCAGCCCCAGCTCTCCCGTTGCCTTGCTGAGTAAGGCTGAATGAGCCGCTTCATGTCTCTGCCTTAGCTTGCCCCTTGGCAATATGGTTACTAGGCTCTGGGCTTTCCAGAGCACCGAGAAGCTTAATTAAAGTTTGGAAAAGACTGCACATGCCCTGGATAACAGGTCTTAATATGTGTGCAGCAAAGCAGTTTCGGATGGGGATGAGAGAAGGGTTATACTGAGTTCTCACCTCATAAGGCCACAAAACTTCCTTCCTCCAGGAGAGCAGGTGCTATATACATAAGCAGCAGTGGGAAGTTTTATTTCCAGGGGCCACCACGTTGGGTACATCAAGAAGAGAAATGCTTTTGGCACAAACTGAGCCTACACCTGAAGAGTAGGATGTACTTGCCTCTCTCTAGCCTGTGGAGGAATGGGTAATCTTGAACCGGGGTACGTCTGATTCTTACTTGCTGCCCACCCAGCCTACTGGGGACCCCATGTTCAGGTAGACTTATGTGAGAAATGACACTGACATTTCTCTCTTGCTGCCATGCCTCTGCCACCTCTGTTTGTGAATATCCAAGAGTGAGAGCTGCAGGCTTGGCAGGCTGCCTGGTCCCGTACTGCTGGCACACAGTCTGCAGCCAAACAAGTGGTGCAGACACAGTTGTCCTTCATTCCCCGGCCTCCTCACCAGTTAGTTGTTGACTACAACTGGTATCTCCCCAGGTTAACAAAGGAACTGGGCTAGCCCCAGGGTACCAATGTACACAGTTCTAATTATCACCGTGGCTCTAACTAATCAGCATGTGCCTATGCCCAAATACTTCTGGCCTTAGTATGGTTGCCAAATAGCATCTCTTATTAACGAGGGGCAGAGACCTGTGTCCATAAAGCACCATGTATACTGAACAGCACCCCATAAGTAATACTAGACACATCTGTAGCACCCCTGAACAAGCAATTTCCAGTGCTCCCTATGCTCCAGCATGGCAACTTCACTGACCCCCCTCACAGGTTTATAGGCACAGAGAGAAGTCCCAGGTACTGCAGCGAATTGGTGGCAGAGCTGAGGGTAGAACCCAGGTGTCCAGATTTCCATTACTGTGGTGTGCTGACCACTAAACCATACTCTGTGTATATCTTGGATTGGATCAGCTAGGGATTTACCCAGAGTATCTCTTCCAATTAATAGCACATGGTAGCTAGCTATTAGTGACCATGTTTATTATAGTGCCTAGGGACTGACCAGAGTCCATTGTGCTGGGCACTGCAAAGTGTAGCTCTGCATTTTCTTTAGCATTTAACCATGTGTTTAGGTGAATGAGTGCAGAGCTGGCTCAGTACAGCGGAAAGGGAAGACATATGGGACTCCTTTCTTCTTTATACCTCAATTTCCCTGTCTGTAAACTGGGGGCCATCATACACACTTTTCTTTGTAAAGTGCTTGGAGTTCTCTGGATGAAATGAACAGCCTTCCAAGGGAAGCAGTGGGGGCAAAAGACCTATCTGGCTTCAAGATTAAGCTCGATAAGTTTATGGAGGAGATGGTATGATGGGATAACATGATTTTGGCAATTAATTGATCTTTCACTATTCATGATAAATAGGCCCAATGGCCTGTGATGGGATGTTAGATGGGGTGGGATCTGAGTTACTACAGAGAATTCTTTCCTGGGTATCTGGGTGGTGAATTTTGCCCACATGCTCAGGGCTCAGCTGATTGCCATATTTGGGGTCAGGAAGGAATTTTCCTCTAGGGCAGATTGGAAGAGGCCCTGGGGTTTTTTCGCCTTCCTCTGCAGCATGGGGCACAGGTCACTTGCTGGAGGATTCTCTCCACCTTGAAGTCTTTAAACGATGATTTGAGGACTTCAATAGCTCAGACATAGGTGAGAGGTTTATTGCAGGAGTGGGTGGGTGAGATTCTGTGGCCTGCATTGTGCAGGAGGTCAGACTAGATGATCATAATGGTCCCTTCTGACCTTAATGTCTATGAGTCTATTGGCCCTCGGACAAATGGGGACAAACTGGCCAGAAATAAGCAGAGGCTGGAAATGTGAAGGAGGGAGAACCTCCACCAGAGGGAGGTTCTGGGGTAGGAGAAGTGGGGGCCCAACAACCGAACTGGTTTGAAGATGGAGCATGATAAATTCACCAAGCAGGACACGAGGACCGTCGGCCATCGCAGGGGCTGGGCTCGCCCCAGGAGCTCCTGTTCTACATGAGTCGTGCTACCGAGTCTCCTGCTGTCCGGGTTGCTCTCAAAGGCCCAGCCACTGGGGTCGGGCAGTCACGGGAGACGCTTGGCCTTTGCTGAAATAAAAGAGCGGGCTTTGGATCCTCCTAGCTGAGGAGTGAAGCTGGGAATCGTGGCCCGAGCACAAACCCTGGAGGCAAAGAAACGACTCGCCGGTGGTTCCTTTGATAAAACCGATCTCCTGGGTTGAAAGCCGACCAGGGGATGGTTCTGAGGTCTGGCTTGTGAGTTTTGGCTGCCCGGCACGGGTGAGACTGAGGAAACGCAATAAAAGGTGCGTTGGTAACCTGGGTTATGTAGAAATGCAGCCAGGACACTTGGCTAAACAGGGTGCTTGGTCCTGCATGATGCATGGTCCTGCTGTGAGTGCAGAGGACTGGACTTGACAGGCCATGTGTGCAAAAAATTTCTTCTGTGCAAATTTTTGACAGGCTGTGTGCGCAAAAAATTTCTTCTGTGCAAATTGTGCTACTGTGCAAATTTTTGTGTGCGCGGTGTTTCACTGTGTGCGCGGGTTTAGGATCTGCGTGCGTGTGCACACGTGCACAGCTTAGAGGGAACAGTGGACTTGACCTCTCGAGGTCCCTTCCAGTCCTACCATTCTATAGGTGTGCATTGTCACTGCAAAAAACACATGTTCCTTGTACGTTAGCCCCAGGGACCATAGGCTTGAATTCTGGTCATGCCTGCCCTGTCTTCACTAGCATTGCAACCCCTGCTCGCCAGATGTGGCTAGCCCATGCAGGCTAACCCATTCTAGGAACACACCTTTTTTTTTTTTTCTTCTTTTCTTTCTTTTTTTCAGTGTAGATGTATCCTAGCATGACTGGAGTCTGATCAGAGCTGCTAACCTGCGTTAAAAGCCAAACGGCTGTGTCTTCATTGTTATTTTAACCTGGGTTAGCTAACCTGAGTAAAGTTTGTGGGGCAGAAACTCATCGAGCTCCAGTTTGGTTTCTTGCCTTCACCTCCTCCTCTTGTGAGGCTGCTTCAGAACCTGCCCGCTGACGGGGGGGGGGGGGGGGGGGGGGGGGGGGGGGGGGGGGGGAACCTGCTCCTGGTTTCCAGCCTCATGTGGCTCCCAGCCAGCGTATCCCCATTTGCCCTTGGGTCACATCGTCCGTCACAGATTCATATATTCCAAAGCCAGAAGGGACCAATGTGATCATCTAGTCTGACCCCCCGTATAACCCAGGCCAGAGAATTCCTAGCGCAGAGCTTTCAGGGAAACATCCAGCTTGAAAATTGCTAGTGATGGAGAATCCACCACGCCCTTGGTGAGTTGTTCTGATGGTTTATTACTCTCCCCATTCCAAATGGACACATTGTTTCCAGTCTGAATTTGTCTAGCTTCAACTTCTAGCCATCGGATGGCGTTAGACCATTGTCTGCTAGATTGAAGAGCCCACTATGAAATATTTGTTCCCCATGTAGACACTTATAGACTGGAATCAAGTCCTCCCTGGACCTTCTCTTTCTTAAAATAAATAGATTGAGTTCCTGGAGTTTATCCCTCACAGGCAGGTTTTCTAATCCTTCAATCATTCTCCTAGCTCTTCTCTGACCCATCACTGATTTATCAGCATCCTTCTTGAATGGTGGACACCAGAACTGGACACCGGATCCCAGCAGTGGTCACCCCAGGGCCAGATCCAGGGATACAATAACCTGTCCGCGCCTACTTGAGATTGCTCTCTGCATACCCCAAGATTGCATTGGCTCCTCTGGCCATACTGGGAGCTTGTGTTCAGGTGATTATGCACCATGACCCCCCCAAACTTTCTCATAGTCCCTGCTCCCCAGGAGAGAGTCCGAGGGTTGTACCAGGACCTGGGCGTACAATACAGCCTCGTTTCTTTGTTCCTGGACGTCTGCATTGATGTTTAGCCATATGAAAAATTCTGCTTCAGTAGCGGATCCCCTTCCGGGTGTTCACCTCGCAGCGGGATGGATAGACCAACCGGTGCTCCTCTCAGCCCGTATTCCGGCCTAAACAGGCCCCGTTCTGCCAGTTCCTTCTTGGGAGATCAGGGCGCCGACCCCCGCTCATCCCAGCTCCTGTCCGGTTGGAATCCTCCTTCTTGAATGCGGGGGGCAGGTGTTGGACGCAGTATTACAGATGAGGCCTTACCGGTGTCTTCTCCAATTGTTGGAGGCTTCTGGACATCCCGTCCTCAGCTTCCGCGCAGTGCTCTGTGCCCAGCAAATCGCTCTGGGCGGGCAGGAGAGGTGGGATCTGGGGTGGGACACAGGGGCTGGTTATACAGGGACCCTTCTGCTGGTGCTGAGCTGCGGCCACCTCTGGGGTGGAGCACAGGGGCTCTTTAACAGCATAAAGGAACACTACTGCAAGAGTTTGGGACAGGAAGTGATGGAGAAACCAGCTGAGAGCGCAGAGGGCTTGGCCAGGAATCTGGGCTGTGTGTGGGTGTGGGTGTGGGGGTGGAGGTGGGGGATGGGATGTTCCAGGGGATCTTTAATGACCAGGAAGTTTCAAAAGATTTGACAAACATTTTTTGCAAATGCAGGATAAGGAAGAAGGGTAGGGAAAGAGAGACTTGCTAATAGCCCAGTGAGTAGGGCATTCTCCTGGGAGGGGGGCACCCCAGGTACAGATCCCTGCTCGGAGTCACCCCGACTGCAATGGGGTCAGGGCTGGCTTCTGATCTCAGTCCCCCTGCGGTCAATCTGGAGTTGACCCTGAAATTCAGAATGACCCCAGGGGGCTGAGATCAAAATCCAGCCCTGCCCCCACTGCAGTCAGGTGTGACTCTGGATTGATCCAAGGAGGCTGAGATCAGAACCCAGCCCTTCCCTCAGTACAGTCAGGTGTGACTCTGGATTGACCCTGGCGTAGCCAAGCCCCTGTTGAGTCTGCCTCAGAGTCCGGCCTGTGTTATCCCCCCGCTCTCTCTCCCTGCAGGCAGACAGAGGCAATGCGGGGTGAGAACCGCACCTCGGTCTCCGAGTTCATCCTGGTGGGTCTGTCCAGCCAGCCGCGGACGCAGCGCCTCCTCTTCGCGGCCATCCTGGCCACCTACCTGGCCACCCTGGCAGGCAACCTGCTGATCGTGGGTCTGGTGCGGGCCGACTCGTGCCTCCACACCCCCATGTACTTTTTCCTCAGCCACCTCTCCTTCCTGGAGATCTGCTACACCAGCTGGACTGTCCCTCAGGCTCTGGCCCACCTCCTGACCCACAGCAAATCCATCCCCTTTGCTCACTGTGCTGCCCAGATGTACATCGCCCTCTCGCTCGGCAGCTCTGAGGCCATCCTGCTGGCCGCCATGGCCTACGACCGCTTCGTCGCCGTGTGCCGGCCGCTGCGCTACGCCGCCCTCATGGGGCGGAGCCGTTGCTGGGCGCTGGCCTTGTCCTCCTGGGCCAGTGGGTTCCTCCTCTCGGTGGTCAACGTGGCCTGCGTCCTGCGGCTGCCCTTCTGCGGGCCCAACCGGGTCAACCACTTCTTCTGCGAGCTGCCGGTGGTGCTGGAGCTGGCCTGCGCTGACAGGCGCCTCACCGAAGCCGTGGTCTTCGGGGCGGCTGTGCTCATTCTGCTGCTCCCGCTGGCTGTCATCCTGGCCTCCTATGGCCTCATCCTGGCCTCTGTGTTGCAGGGGCAGGTGGCCGCTGGGCGACACAAAGCGTTCTCCACCTGTGCCTCTCACCTGGCCGTGGTGACCATCTTCTATGGCACCGTCATCTCCATGTACATGAAGCCCCGCTCCGGCACCACCCCCGACTGGGATAAGCACATCGCTGTCTTCTATAACGTGGTCACGCCGGCTCTCAACCTGCTCATCTACACCCTGAGGAACAAGGAGGTCAAGGGGGCCATGGCCAAGATGATGTACAGGGCCGGATGGGCCAAGAAGTCCTAAGTGTGGCCAATAGGCCATGCTACCTGAATGTGGACCTAAAATGAGGGGGCACTTGGGACATGTCTTGGGGTGAGAGCTGGTTGGGAAACAAAGGGGTTTCCACAGAATATTTTTGTCTTAATTTTCCACAGCGGCGGAAAAAAAATTATTAAAATTTTTTTTGGCCTAAATTTTCCTCAGAAAATGTCAACAGAACTGATTTTTTTTATTCTTCGTCTGAAGTTTCCACAGAACATGTTGACAAGAGGGAAAATGTGTCTTTTTCTCCCTAATTTTTCCACAGAACACATAGATGGAACCATAAATATCCCTTTTCATCTACACTTTCCACAGAAAATTTCAGTGAAAGAGAAAATATTTGTTCCTATCTGTACTTTCCACAGAAAACATCAATGGAACAGAAATTTTTCATTTCCCTCTTAATTTTCCAGAGACAATAGTGTTGGCTGTGAAATTTTTCATTTTTGGTTACATTTTCCACAGAAAGTATTGATGGAACTGAAGTCGTTTGTTTTCAGCTAAATCTGTCCTCAGAAAGTTACCTTGAAGTGGATTTTTTTGTTTTTCTCTGACTTTTCCACAGAAAATTTCAATTTTGGTTCGTGAAAATTTTAATACTGGAAACTTTCAGCCAAATGGTGAAAAAATTTTCACCGATGGATGAAATTTTTTGGCTAAAACCCCTAAATATTTCAATTCTGAAATGCCATCATGTTGCCTCATGTGTCCATTCTCCTCTATGGGTTGGGCTCTCTGGTCAGACTACATCTCCCTTGAGGCACTGAGGTCTCTCCTCTTGGACAGAGGTGGTGTATCATGTGAATGCTACGCTGTAGTTCATCGTGGGAGATGTAGTCCAAATGGAGAGCCCAGCCAATGGAGGAGAATGGGGACATGAGACAAGCAAACTACAATTCCCATAAGCCATCACTGTGGCATTTCTGAATAAAAATATTCCATTTTCCAAGCAGTCACGTTTTTGCTGAAAAAACTGACATTTCACCAAGAGTTGGTGGAAAAAAAAATGTTTCAGAGAGGAAAAAAAACCCCAACAATTTTCTGTCTAAAAAAAGCACTTGATGGAAAACTTCCTCCCAGCCCTAACGCAACGCTGAAACGCCACAAGCCATTGGCGAAAGGTCCCCTTCTTTGCAAACAGCTCTCACCTGAGACCTGACAAACTCACTATACCAAATGCATCTTAAGGATATTTATCCAGAAAGTGTAATGAGAAAAGTACCTACAGAATGCTCATAATTTGTCAAGATTCATAATTGTTGCGGGATGCATGTACAGGTAACATTTAAAGGATAATGTTTTGATCCTGACCCTATGTTTTCCGAACTTGGAGAACAAATTAGATCCCAGGGGGATAATGTGTCGGCGATGGCCCATTCAGCCAGGGGAGTTGTCACCCTCCCCCTCCTTAGCCAGTGATGCAATGCAAGACTCAGTCGTTTAGCCTTGCACAATACTAAGACTTTGAACAGGAAATCACTGGAGGTCACTACAAACTATCGAATGAAACCACCGGAAGGTTAAAAAAGGGAACATTGCCCTGAGGGAGAGGTTTACCCCGCCGGCGAATAGGATCAAAAGGCTGTTTTCAGCATAACACAGAGGGAAATGCACTCTGGATGCATTCACGGAGGAAATCCCCGGGGAGGGAGGGTGTTTTCCTGAACATTTGGATCCTGGTTCTCATGAAACCAGCCAGCTCTGCAACAGACTGAACTTTTATTGGGGGGAGGGGGGAACCTACTTTAGTAGCAAGGAAAGGAAACTAGTGATCAGACCCTTCGCGCCCGGTGATTTTGCTGTGTGGCGTAACTGTTTGTTTCCACCACTTCCTTGCACTCCTAGCTAAATCTTTACTTCTTCCTAAATAAACCCACCTCTGTTGCATTGTCAGTGCTGTGTGGTTTACAGGAGTGGCGGCTGAAGGCAAAATTGGGACATGCCTGGGGGAGGAGGATCTGGGATTTCAGTGAGGAGCCTGTGACCGGGGCTGGATATCAGAGGGCAAAGGGACTCAGGGAGTGGGGTGCTCCTGTTATCATGCAAGGTGAAGTCGGGCGGGCACTGCCCAGAGGAGAGTCCTTGGGTGGTGGAAGGGCTCGTGGGGTTTAGGAGATGACACCCGGCTACCATGAGCTATCCCCTTTTGCTAGAGTTGGGTCATAGTGCTGGGCACCCCGAGATCCATCACAGATGCGCCCCCTTCGGTGTAGATAAATCCCAGGGCCAGGACCCCTCAGTTCCGGATCGAAATAGTTCCCAACAATCAGTGACATGGTGTCCCATGGATGGGATCTTGAAAAGAGGGACAATTGTCTGACCGAGCCTTCACCAGAAGAGCCTGAGGCTCCGAGCTCGCCATCCCCGATTCTCAGCTCGACTCTGTGGGAACTCTTGGAAGCTAAGAAACACGAGCTGGGTCTCTCAGCTGGCAGAAGGTGGTGCTGAGAGCTGGGTTCGAGTCCTAGCCCAGCCCCTCGATCTCTCCATGCCTCACTTTTTCCTCTGTAGAACAGGAATGCTGATGCTCATGTCCCACGCCTCTGCCTGGTGCACGTTGACTGTGGACTCACTGGGACAGAGACCGTCCCTCAAACAGCGTCTGTGCAGCTCCACGTAACGCTCCTGCTCATCCAGCGAGGGCTGAGTGAGGACAAGGTCCTGGTGTGGCTCTAGGTTCTCGGCTGCTCTACTGACATTGCTCTGTGTCTGACTGCCCCTGCCCTGTCCAGCTCGTCAGCCTGGGCTGCTGAGTGATGGTGACCTAAAAGGAGCTATGGCCACCTAAAAGGAGCTATGGCTGTCTGACCCTCTGCTGGGGGTCTGCCCCATTGACTCCTGCTGGGGCCAATAGGGCCAGATCCCCAGGTGAAGATGCCAACCTTGCTCCGAGACATTGAGGGATGTTTTGGGAGGAACTAGGAGGCTGCTTGGATCTCTCTCCCACCCCCAGAGAAACCAGGACCTCTCCCACCCCATCCATAGCCCACAGGGGGTGTGTGTGTGCGTGTCTGGGTTCTCCCTGGTTGTGTCTGACCCACACCCCAAACAGGAAAGGTGAGGGGGTTCAACCCTAGAAAAGATGCCAACCTATGGTGCCTACTAGGGAGCTTAATTAGCTAGGCCAGTCACAGGCCTGGACCTCTGTCCTGGTACATTTCTCCTGGTCTCACACCTCCTCCGTCTCTCATGCTGGGGCACTCCGGGTGATGCTGTCCAGCTGGGTCCATCCAGGGTAGTTAGAGCCCACCAGGGAGCCAGTGCCTTGGGCAGGGAATCCAGCAGGGCCCCCTGACCCATTCAAAACTGCCATGGCTCAGCCCCCCTCCCAGAGCCTGCCTGCATAGGCCACCCCCATGCCACAGAGAAGACCCCTGGAGCTGTGCTGCTCTTTGTTGTGCTCGCTGGGCCCCAGGGGTGGTGAGCGATGGGGGCATGTTTTATAGATACACAGAACATGTCAGTGCTTGTGACAGTCGATTTAGGCCTGACTCTGTCATTTTGTAACTACCTGTAAACCCCTCTCCATCCAGGATTACTGAACATCAGGGACGGCTGGTATCAACCAGCCCCAAGTCAGTGGGTCCAGATCCACAGCTGGTGTAACCCAGGACCGCTCTGTTCGCTAGGGCGACTGACACCAGCTGGGGATCAAGTCCCCTCGTACTCCATCTCTTCTCCCCTTCGCTGCCATGGGGTCAGTTTCATGCCCCTTGTTTTTGTCTCCCAGCTGGGAGCTCAGCTGGGTGTTCACTGCAGCTCTGGCGCTTGGCCTGTCAGAGGGCAGGGGACAAGCTGATGGGGGGGGACAACAGGTGGCATCACCCCCCAACCCCCACCATGCCAACACTCAGTTAATGCAGCAGGCCCCTGGCAGCCAGGATGGGGGGTTCGAGTAGCAGAGCCTGGGCAAGCTGGGATTCTGGTCCAGTGACTAAGAGAACCCGAAGGTCAAGGGGGAATGGACACAGGGCCTAGGGCCACTCAGAGCACCCAGCCACCAGGGGCCTGCCCACAGCTCCATGCTCAGAAATGGGGAAACTCGGGGGCGGTGAGTCCCACTTCAAACTGACCCTGAAGAAGGAGGCACAGGAGGAAAATCGTAGGCATGGAGCACGCTCACACCAGGGCAGTGCCTGCCCTGGGACTAACCCAACAGCTCCCCCTGGGGCAATGGGCACTCTCACACCAGGAACACTGCGCGCCCTGGGACTAACCCCACAGCTCCCCCTAGGGCAATGGGCACTCACACCAGGAACACTGCGCGCCCTGGGACTGACCCCACAGCTCCCCCTGGGGCAATGGGCACTCTCACACCAGGAACACTGCGCGCCCTGGGACTAACCCAACAGCTCCCCCTGGGGCAATGGGCACTCTCACACCAGGAACACTGTGCGCCCTGGGACTGACCCCACAGCTCCCCCTAGGGCAATGGGCACACACACACCAGGGGCATTGGCTGCCCTGGGACTGACCCCACAGCTCCCGCTCGGGCAATGGGCACACGCACACTAGGGGCATTGGCTGCCCTGGGACTGACCCCGCAGTTCCCCCTGGGGCAATGGGCACACGCCCACCAGGGGCAGTGCCTGCCCTGGGGTTACCCTGCAGCTGTCCCCCAGCCACACTCGCACCACAGGCTGTGCACACTCCGGGGCCATCACCCCCATATAAAACAAGACCTTTATTTACAATACCCTTAAATCCGCCTCCCTGGCACAGAGGCAAAGGTCGGGGCAGGGGTGGGGGGCAGAGAAGTGCTGTCACCAGGTTTGCGTCTCCAGCCCCAGCATGCCACCTTTTGTGGGCAGGGAGTGAGCTCAGCCATGGCCGAGCCCCAGAGCCCAGGGCCTCGGGCCCGGGCAGAGGCCCGAGTCCCATGCAGTCCCTCTGGGGTGGCGTGAAGCCCCCCCCCACCCTACACACAGACGCTCCCTGCCTGCAGTCCCGGGCCTCACTCCAGCTCGCGCAGCAGCTGCAGCTCGAAGACCTGGAGGTGCTCCTTGAGCTGGCGCCGCATGTCCGGGGCCGCCCGCCGCTCCCGCTGTAGCTCACAGATGCGCAGCCGCAGCCGCTGTTCTCGCCGCTTGCAGGCCTGCAGCTGCCGCTGGACCCGGTCAAGGGCCTCCAGGGCTGCCTCCGCACGCCGCTTCCACAGCAGGGCGCTGCCCACCTGGTAGCTGTGCTCGCTCTGGATGTAGGCGCCGGCTGGGGGCGGCAGGCGCAGCATGTAGAAAGATGGGGAGACGGGGCGGGGCGGCTCCGGGGCCGGTGGCGTGGGGGCCTCTGAGGCGGCATCTGTCTCCGGGAGCGTGGGGGCATCTGTCTCCGGGAGTGCCGGCGTGGCTGTGGCTGCCTCCTGCCCTGTGGCCGCCTCCTGCCCTGTGGCCACGGCCGGGTACTCCAGAAGGATGTCCGACAGGCTGGCCAGGATGACGTCATGCTGATCTTCTAGCTCCGCCCCCTGGGGGAGGGGCCCAGGCAAGCTGCGGTGCTCAGTGGTGGGGGCGGCTGCGGGCGTGGCCAGCTCGGACTCCTCCTCCTCCGGGAAGCATGAGATATCCGCGTTGGCCAGGGCGTCCTGCTCCCCTCGGCCTGGATTGCGTCTGAGGGGACAGAGCTCATCCCACAATGCACTGCAGAGAGCATGCACAGCAGGGTCCCAGAGCCACACACCATCCCAACTCCCCTCAGCCCGACTGCCCAGTCCAAACCTGGGGCAGCCTCAGCCCCTCCCACCTACACCCCGACCCCGCTCCCAAGATGACCCAGGCTAGGTTGGGGCGGGGCTAGCATACAGGGACAGCCCCAGCTTCTGACCACACCCCTTCTATCTAGTAACATCCAGGGCTGCTCCACCCACTCCAGACCTTCACCCTGCTCCCCGCCCCTGAGATCTGGTCTCCAATGCACACAGCCCAGCAGAGCCAGTTCCAGCTCCTCACCCTGACCCATTGTCCCTGCCATGGCTGGGCCCTCCTCAGTCTCACAAGGGCAGACCAGGCCCTTCTGAGCCGCACCCCAGCCTGCACAGCCCCCTGCTCCATATGCTCTGCCTTGGCACATCCCAGCCCCTGACCCCACGACCCAGCCCAGCAGACCATCTACAGGACGGGCACTCACCTCCACCTCCTCCAGGCCCTGGCGGCCTTGGCGTCATCACCCTTCTGCCTCACCTTTGCTGCCCGGCGTGCCTTGGAGAAGGACTCGAAGACGGTGGGGACGGCCCCCTCCTTGAGCCGGTGGTAGCCACTGCGGAGAGACATCAGCAGGCACGAGTTGCCCCCGGTCCAGCTGGCTTGGGGAGAACCCCACAGCCCTGCGCTGGAGGCATCACCCTGGGGGGAAGCTTTCCCGGCACAGGGACTCTTGGATGGGAACGCTGTACCACTAGCTTAGTTGGGTGTCTCTTTGCTGGCCTGGGAATATTTTTAAGTGGCTCTTTGCCCCATAGGAACCACTAGGTCAGGATGAGGCCCTGACTTTGGCGCATATGGTTTTCAACTTATCAATTGGTCTGTCCTAGGCCAGGTCTACACTCTGGGTGGCGCAGCAGCACCTGTCATGCTGTAGCACCGGAGCGTAGACGCTTCCTGTGTTGATGGAGATGCAGGTAACCCACCTCCTCGAGAGAATTCTTCTGTCGACCTAGCCATGTCCACACCGGGGCTTAGGGAAGCTGAACTACGGCGCCCAAAAGCGTGAATTTTTCACACCCCTGAGCCATGTAGCTAGGCTGATCTAAATTTTAAGTGTAGACCAGGGCTTAATTTGTGGTCACCTGCATACAGGCTTCGAAATAAGAAGCAGTCTGATTTTTTTTACCCTCTCTCTCACAAATCCCTTAGTCTCTGAAGCACACCTTGTTTTATTTAGGTGCTTAAGGCCCCGATCCCATGATTGGATCCACACAGCCGGCCCTTGGGGTTCCACATTCATAGATTTTTAAGGCCAAAAGATCATCTACTCTGACCTCCTATCTAACATGGGCCACAGCATTTCATCCATTCTCCCCTGCCTTGAGCCCAGTGACTTGCGCATACTTATTGTAGAATAGTTACAGTGCTTTACATTTACATCTCACCCAGTTAACTTCCCAGTGCAGATGAGCTCTTTGTCCTATTACACAACTGCGGATTGACTTTAATTAGGTGGGTTAGTGGTTGTGGGTATGTTTACCCTCCCTTACAATAAACCCCACCCTATTTTTATGTTCTCAAAAAAATTAATGTAAAACCCCCACACCATGCATTCTTTTGCTCGCTAGCAAGACCCTGCATTGAGAGATCTGCTGTAACAAACCGGAACTGTGTTTCAACAGAACTCACTGCAAAATGTGGCCAAGGAACTGTGACGAACAGGCCTTAAGAAAGGCCTTAAGGGGACTCACGGTCCGTCAGTCCTCACAGGGAGAGGGAGATGGGATGTGTCTGCATCTGGGGTGGGGTGGGGGTGCTCAAAATGGACCAGCTCACCTTTGCGGGACGAGGGGGGGTGTCTAGACTAGGGGAAACCATTCAGATCAGTCCACCCTCATGGGGAGTGTAAGGCCTGGTCTACACTGGAGGTTGGGGGAATCGCTCTAAGATATGCAACTTCAGCTACGAGAATAGCGTAGCTGAAGTCGACACATCTTAGATGGACTTAGAATCACTTACTTCGCATCCTCACGGCGCGGGATCGATGGCCGCCGCTCCCCCGTCGACTCCGCTTCCGCCTTGCACCCTGGTGGCGTTCCGGAGTCGACAGCAGAGCGATCGGGGATCGATTTATCGCGTCTACACTAGACATAATAAATCGATCCCCGATAGATCGATCACTACCCGCCGATCGGGTAGACGTGGCCTAAGTGCATCTGGACTACTGGGACCATACAGACTAGTTCACCATCCAGGATAGAGGGAGTGTGTCTGGACTGGAAGGTGGGGGAACCGTATGGCCCAGTCCATCCTCACAGGGAGGGGAGGATGGACCAACCTGGAGGGGACTGTACAGACCAGTCTATCTTCACCAGGGGGGACATCTGGACTAGAGGGAACCATATGGACCAGTCCAGCTTTGGGGGGACATGCCAGGACTAGGGGGAACTGTACAGACCAGTCCTTCTTCTGGAGGAGTATGTTTGGTCTAGGGGTAACTGTACAGACCAGTCCATCTTCCCAGGGGTAGGAGGAGGTATGTCAGGATTAGGGGAACCATACGAACCAGTCCATCCTTCCAGAGGGCAGATGAAGAGAGTTCAGGGCAGGGCTCCACGTGGTCCAACCCATCCTCCCAGAGGAGAGAGGACCTGAACCAGGCATCTATGTGGCTGGTGGTGCTGTTTTTCTCCACCCCTCCACCCTGGCATGCCCAGCTGGGATGCCAGGGGCAGCTGCTGGCATAGTTATGGAGACCTGGCGAAAAAGCTCATCTCCCAAACTAGCAAGGCTCAGCCTCACTAAAACCACCCGGCTTCAGGACACAGAGCTGGGCGTCCCTGGGTGTCAGTCAGCCTCCTGCACCCACCTGATTCCCACCATCTCAAAGCAGCTCTTCTCGAAGTGCTTGGAGCAGAAGTAGATGTAGTCAGAGGCTGGATTCCAGGGGCCCTGGCCGCTCGGGTCCTTGCGCTGACAGTTCTCCAGCCACACACTGCGCCGTGGGTTGTCTTTCTTGGGTAGCCTGCGAGGACAGAAATGGCACCATTCAGCTTCTGGAAGAGGCATGGGCCGGGGCAGGGGTTCAACTGCCACAAGGAGAGAGTCCATGGGTGCAAAGGCAGATCTAAGAACTACCTCCCCCGCAGGACTTTTCAACCCAGAGATGCTAATGTCCTCTAGGTACAGAGAAGAAAAAGCAAAACCACCTCCAAATGACCCACTGGAGCTGGGACGTAGGACCAACCAGACTGGATCAGACCAAAGACCCCGGTAGCCCGGCATCCTTCTCCGACAGGACCCAGCGGCGTTAGAGGAAGAGGCAAGACACCCCCTAGTGGACAGCTCTGGAATAACCTGCCTACAAGGGGAAATTGGTCCTAACTCCTCAGCGGTTCCTAGATCACACCAGGTCTCAGCTGTGGTTTTGGAGCAACAAGCGTTGATGATAACAAGCGAGTCCTTGTGGCAGGAAGTTACGCAGACTGTGCTAGGAAAGTATTTCCTTTCCATTGGCGTTAAATGTACAGCTGTTCAGTGTACCCAGATGTCCCCTTGCATCTTCCCCACAGGGAGGGGAGGGCGAAAGGGCCAGTTGTAAGGGGAGGTTGTGGGGAGGGCACAGGGCAAGGGTAATTCTTACCGATGGAAGGAGATGCCTCGATTGCGGGTCTCGCGGGTGTCCCGGGTGCAGCAGCCGGTAGCAGAGCAGTGACGGGGCATCTGTGGGGAGAGAGACAGAGATGGGGAGGCCCTGAGAATCACTCATCCCCTTTCCAGAGCTACACCCCAGCCAGTGTCTCAGTCTTATCCATCTCAACCCTATAGCCAGGGCACTCTCCTGCCCCCGTCCACATCTACCCCTCACCCCCCGCCCCAGCCAGGACACTCTCCTGCCCCATCAATACCTACCCCACCACCCTCCTATAACCTGGACACCCTCCCCCATCCACATCTACCTCCCCCCCCCAGCCAGGAAACCCTCCCCTCCCCCAGCTACCCTTCCCCGTATAGCCAGGACACCCGCCCCTCCCCCGCTACCCCTCCCCGTACAGCCAGGACACCCGCCCCTCCCCCCGCTACCCCTCCCCGTACAGCCAGGACACCCGCCCCTCCCCCCGCTACCCCTCCCCGTACAGCCAGGACACCCGCCCCTCCCCTATGAGCATTTCTACCACACACTGGCTGGCTCAGCTTCCCCGTGTGACCCCCCCCGCCACCTGTTTGGGCCTCCCCAGGTTGAAACCCCTGGAGCCTGCGGAGGGGGAGGGCGAAGGGGGGGCAGGAACCAGGTGCCCGGTGGGGGGAGGGGCTGATCCCAGGGCGGGGATCCGGGGGGGGCACAACGAGCCGTGGCGGCGGCGGGGGCAGGCTGGGAAAGGGGGTGGGAGGGGGGGGCAGGGAACCCCCGTGCGGGGAGGGGCAGTTGGGAGGGGGCTGTGACGCGGGGGTATCTCCGGGGGGAGGTCTCCGGATGGGGGGGCGGTGACGTGGCGCGGGGGAGGGTATCCCCGGGGCCGTTTCCGGTCTCACCTCCCCGTTCCCATCACTCCACAGACGCTGCGGTCCCAGGTCCGGCGCAGGCGCAGCCGAGCCTCTCGCCCTGTTCTCGCGAGAGCTGGAAGGAGCGCGACAACCTCGCGAGAGCGCGGACGGGGAAGTGGGGGGAGGGGGGCCCAGCGGCCAATCGGATTCCAACCCATGCCCCGCCTCCGCCCCTGCTTAGGAGGCGCGAGACGAGCCCCGCCCGTCAAAGCCCCGCCCCTTCCCCTCTCCTAGCCCGCCGCAAGCTCCGCCCCACCCTCAAAGTCTGCTACAGGCTCCGCTCCACAGAGCCCCGCCCCTTCCCTCATCACCCGCCACAAGGCCCCTCCCCCTCTCCTCAGAGCCCCGCCCCTTCCCTCATCACCCGCCACAAGGCCCCTCCCCCTCCCCTCAGAGCCCCGCCCCTTCTCCTCAGAGCCCCGCCCCTTCTCCTCCAGAGGGGTGGTGTCGACCTCCAAGGGCAGGACCCCCAGTGGCCTGGGCAGCCCTGAGGTGGCTCCCTCTCCGGTGACAGGGGGGAGAGGTCCCGCGGGCTCTGCCCGGTGCCCTCCCAGCCCCAGGGCCACGGGTCTGACTTCAGGTTTCCCAGGCTGGGAGGCCGGCGACACGGCACGTCCAGTTACTTTCATAACTGATGCGGCAAGCCCAGAGATGCCAGGGCTCTGACAAGGAAGTCCCCACCCCAATTGCAAAACTGTCTGGAAAGCTGTTTTATAAAGGTTTCAAATTACTCCTGAAGTATATGGGTTGAGATTTAGAAATCCTAAAAGGGGGGAATACAGGGGTGCAGACCGTCATGTCCACCTGCAGTTCGTGTGCTGAGGAGGCTGTCTGTGGTAGGACCATCCTAGCAAACTAGGCACTTGTCTGAATGTGGTGGGCCCGATCCAAAACCCATTGCAGACTTCCTGGATTTTGGATGGGGTCCCAGCATGCCACCACCTGGGCCTGATACTGATTCACCCCAGCAGGGCTCTCAGCCATTGGGGAAGAGGTACCGTCTTTACCTTCAGCTCCGGATCCGTGCGAAGGGAAGTCACACTGGGCCAAGGCATGCACAGATGTGTGTCAGTGTCTGAGAAGACCATCCCATTCCTGGTGCAGAGGTCACTGGAGTGCCTCACCGAGGCTGGATGGAGCAGGGGCTCTGGACATCTCTGCCTCTTACAACACCATCCCCTTGCGAGAAGACAGAGCTCTCGGCTGGAGAAGGATTTAATTGCTTTGTAGGGGCAGCTGCGTCTCCAAAGCTTTGAAATATCCTGCCACCTCTCGGATCTGCTGGAAGGCGCTATCCCCCCACAGGACTCCTTCCCTGCTCCCAGTTCACTGCGCGTCTGCCAGTCTGAAACGCTTACTGGTGCCTTGGGCAAAGCTCAGGGGAACATCACCCAGGGTCAGTCCTGAGCCAGCCTCTGTCTGTAGTGGGGTCAGGGCTGGATTCTGATCTCGGCTTCCCTGGAGTCAATCTGGAGTCACACCTGACCAAGATGAAGTTGTTCTGGATTGGTTTAAGTGTGAACAGAATCCAGTCCATATTCTTTAGAAATAACCCCTAGTGTTGGAGATGCAGGCTTGTATCTTCTCTCTGCCCTCAGTTTAAAACCACAGACCAGTTCCTAGACTGCAAGTCCAGAAGGGACAATTATGCTTGTCTCATCTGACCTCCAGCATGGTGTAGGCCAGGGGGTTTCTCCGAATTAATTCTTGTTTCCGGTTCAATAGCTGTGGTTGAGCTGGAGCATGTCCATTTTTATGAGATGCAGAATCCAAACAGCAAATCCAGCTGTGCCCCCACAGGGTCTGTTTCTGGGGTGTGATCCTTCTTCTTTGTCACTCATGTATAAAAGCACAGAAATTGTGTGTTAGAAAGCCCACCCTTTGTAATAGGTAAATCAAGATTTTAGAAGGAGATAAATGATCATATCCTCCTCAGGTGGTGTGGCTGAGTGATTAAGGCAATGAGGTAGTTATATATTGTGCTCTTGATATGTGGGTTCAAATCCCAGCTTTGCTAAACCTGCTTATTCTTCATCCCTTCACAAACATCATCGTTCTGCCCTGCACTCATTGCTATGTTCACATTCAGGGACCGTGCGAAAGAACTAGACAAAGGAGGGCAAAGTCCCTGCGCTACAGATTCAGTTCATGAGCAGTGCTTGCTTTTGGGAGCAACAAAGATTGGACTTCGAAACCAGCCCTCAGTAACAGGCAGCTCAAGTTTGTCTTCATCCTCATTTCGCCACCATGATTCTCTTCATTCTCATGATACCACCATGACTGTATGCACCTGGTGCACAGTCAGCATGACACATGTTTGTCTTCTTCTTATATGGCATATCCATCACTGGAGGTTTGCAACCAAGGTACCCCATTGTGTATGGACCTCTGCTAATCTCTTTGGGGGTGAGTACTGTAGTCCTTTTGATCCACCCATCGTCCACCCCAGACCTTCTTTTTCTGCTTTGTGTTCTTCTGCCATCGACTTTCCCTTCTGGTGCCTGTAAACATGCGTCGCTCGTGGAACCTCTTAAAACATCCCCAGCAAATTGAACCTTTCTTTTCATAAACCCTCCAATTAACATTTGCTTAGTTCCAGTCATCTCCAGTACTTTGTCGCTGGTTACGTGGTCCATTCATGATATTTTCAGAATTCTCTTGTAACACCATCATTCGAAGGATTGTAGTTTCTTTATTATTGATTGTTGGAATGTCCATGTTTCCCAGCTGTAACTTAACACAGACCAAGTGTACATTTGCAAGAGTCAGAAATTAGTTTTCAGATTTATGTCCCTTCTCATCAGAGGTTTATTCTTCCAGAATATCTCTTGCGTTCTTGCTATTCTGGTGCTGACTTCAGTATCCAATTTGCCATCTTCTGTTATGGTGCTTCCTAACTAGCAATAATTTCTCTCTTGTTGTATGGTTGTATCATTCACTGAAATCTTGCATGTTTTCCAACGATTCTTGCATGTCACCACAGCTTTTGTCCTGTCCCCATTCAACTCTAGACCATATTCTTTGCCATATTCATATATAATCTCCACCTTCTTCTGAATCATGCAAGAGCACTGTGTCATCTGCATAGTGAATGTTATTTGCTCATTTTCCATTCATCTTAATACCTTCCTCTGTTTCCTCAATTAATTTAATCAAATACTCATTATAAATGTAAAATAAAGTCAGTGACATCATACCGCCTTATCTCACTCCTCTCTAGATCTCTGTTAGATTTTCATTTTCATCTCCCGTTCTAATTGCCTTCTGATCCCAGTATAATTGTTTTATTACTCGGCATTTGTATCCATCAATCCTTACACACCTGAATATATTGAGCAGTTTGTAGTGGTAGCTTCTGTCAAATACTTTTTGGAAGTCAATGAAACACAAGCATATTGTTTTCACCTGTTCAACTGATCTTTCTAATATGAGCATCAAAGTTTCACAATGGTGTTTATGGTGCCTTTTCCACATTCAAAATCATCTTCTTGTTTGCTTATTTCCTGATCGGTCTTTCCTTGTATTTGGTTCTGAACAACTTGCAAAAGTCTCTGAGATACTAGGCTGCTTGTTCTGTAGTTGTCACGGTCCATAGCGTTGTTCTTTTCTGAGATTTGGATACACATTGAAGTTGTCAAATCCTCTGGCAAGTCTGCTGTCTCATACATGTTCTTCGTTAACTCTGAGAGGCCTTTGGAGCCTGTCATAAATATAAAGGGAAGGGTAAACACCTTTAAAATCCCTCCTGGCCAGAGGAAAAATACTTTCACCTGTAAAGGGTTAAGAAGCTAGGATAACCTCGCTGGCACCTGACCAAAAATGACCAATGAGGAGACAAGATACTTTCAAAAGCTGGGAGGAGGGAGAAAAACAAAGGGTCTGTGTCTGTCTGTGTGATGCTTTTGCCGGGGACAGAACAGGAATGGAGTCTTAGAACTTAGTAAGTAATCTAGCTAGATATGCGTTAGATTATGATTTCTTTAAATGGCTGAGAAATTAAGTTGTGCTGAATAGAATGGATATTCCTGTCTGTGTGCCTTTTTGTAACTTAAGGTTTTGCCTAGAGGGATTCTCTATGTTTTGAATCTAATTACCCTGTAAGGTATTTACCATCCTGATTTTACAGAGGTGATTCTTTTTACTTCTATTAAAATCCTTCTTTTCAGAAACGGAATGCTTTTTCATTGTTCTTAAGATTCAAGGGTTTGGGTCTGTGATCACCTATGCAAATTGGTGAGGATTTTTACTAAACCTTCCCCAGGAAGTGGGGTGCAAGGGTTGGGAGGATATTGGGGGGGAAAGACGTTTCCAAACAATGCTTTCCTAATAAATAAACCCAGATAAACGTTTGGTGGTGGCAGTGGGAGTCCAAGGGCAAAGGGTAAAATAGTTTGTACCTTGGGGAAGTTTTAACCTAAGCTGGTAAAAGTAAGCTTAGGAGGTTTTCATGCAGGTCCCCACATCTGTACCCTAGAGTTCAGAGTGGGGAAGGAACCTTGACAGAGCCTTAAGCCCCTTTGCTTTAAATCAGCTGGTTTTCCATCACAACCTACTGCTTTTCCATTCAGACGTCTTTTTATTGCTACCATGCTGTCTTCATCCATTATTGACAGGTGCTTATTTGATTGATCTCTGGCTGGTTTTTCAGGCCTATCATCACCATATAATTCATTCCTATATTCTCACCATCTCTCGTTCTTGTCTTTAGGGCCTGTCAGATATGGTTGCTTTTTGTCAATAAGAGTCATATTGGTCACTTTCCTTCTGTAATCATATCTTTTGATACATCTCACTTTGTTTATTTTCTTTATCCAGTTCTTCAAATTATTTGCATTTCTCATTCAGCCATTAAGACTTTGCTGATCTGCATTTATTATTTATCATTTTAGCTAGTCTTTGGTATTCGTTTTCTGTGGTCGATCCATGTGCTTTTACTTTCCGTCTTTCATCTAGCAGAGCAATGATTTTGTCTATTTCCAGGGGGTTTTAGTAGCTACTGTAAGCAGAGTCAGAATGAGCTGTACCCTGACATCTGGTGGTGAGCTGTGGAAAAGGACTTCAGGGGCTGATCTCGTTTGCATGAGCACACCCACCCTGCCTAACACGATGGACTGCCTGCCCAAATGGTCACTTTGGCTGCTGTGGGATCCCCAGTCTCTTTGTTATTGGGGCAGGAGTAATAAAGGGTTGTTATCCTGGTTATCTGAATCAAGGACAGTAGAACTGTACTTGGCATTTTATGATGAAGGGACTCACTCTCACCTGAGCAGCACTTGCTAGGCAAGGCACATGGGTTCCAAAACCAATGACTTGAGAGAGGTTGGGGACAGATATGTGTACCTGGTAGTGTGGGGCTCTTCTGAGGGTCCTAAACACCACTTTGGCCCTTCCTCTCTCTACTGTGTAATAGCAGACCTAATTTTGATTCCATTAGGAGTGTTGTTGCATACTGCAGAGCTGAGATCACTGATACCTAGGTCTAAGCATTGGACCCACTTTGGGCTAGTGGTGCACCAGCGTTGAGGCTCCCCTACTACCAGGTAAACTCACTGAGAGCTGATGTAGCTGAGAACTGTGTTAAGTAGGGGGGCCCTGAAGACAAGTTGGTGAGTGGCTAGCTGAGAGGCGAGCGGTGTGCCGCAGACAGCAGGAGAGCGAGCGGAGCAGAGTGGACAGCAGGTGGCGTGGCTAGCAGGGTGGCTGGTGGAGAGGCGTGGCTGGCGGTGACGTTTGCAGCAGAACCCCGTGGAGAGGTGTGGCACTCAGCCATCAACCTGAGCACCAGAGCATGTAAGATGGTCCCCCCATACCCACCTCCTCCCAGGCTTGGAGGTAAACTCTGCAGATGAACTTCTAAACTCTGGGGCTGCACTGACCAAGGTCTGAAACTGTGGGTGGGGTGACTGCTGGGTTGCTGGACTTAAGATCCTGAGGGGAAAAGGACACGGCTAAACTTACTTGGAGGTGGGTCATTTGCTCATGGTTTGTGTTATGAATCCTGTTTGTGGTGTTTCCCCAACATAATGCTGCATTGTTTCCCTCCTTTATTAAAAGGCTTTTGCTACACTCAGACTCCGTGCTTGTGAGAGGGGAAGTATTGCCTCTTAGAGGGGCCCAGGGGGGTGGTATGTAATTGTCCCAGGTCAGTGGGCGGGGGCTCGAGCTGGTTTTGCATTGTGTTATTGAAACAGAACCCCTAGATACTGAACCCGGCCCTTGTTTCTGCCAACTCTGACGGGCAGAAGAGTTACACTAGTAACTTTTTGCCTACATGTTTATCTGCATCTTTGAGATGTTCCCAAGTCAATTGGTCCTTGTTTTCATGAATGCACACATGACATGGGTTAAAAACTGGCTAACTGACAGGTCTCAAAATGTGATTGTACATGGGGAAACATCCTCAAGCAGGGTTGTTTCCAGGAATCAGTTGTTGGCCCTGTGCTACTTAACATTTTTATCAGCGAGTTGTGGGAAAACATAAAATCATCATCACTGATGAAGTTTGCAGATGACACGGTGATTGGGGGACTGGTAAATGATGAAGAGGGCAAATCACTGATACAGAGCAACCTGGATCGGTTGGCAAACTGGGCGCAAGTGAACAATACGCATTTTAATATGGCCAAATGTAAAGTCGTCCATCTAGGAACAAAGAACATTGGCCGTACCGACAGGCTGGGGGACTCTCTCCTGGGAAGCAGCGACTCTGAGAAAGATTTGGGGGTTGTGGTGGATAATCCCAGTGCGACGCTGTGGGCGAAAAGGGCTAATGTGATCCTGGGAGGAGCAAATCCGGGACTCTCGAGTAGGAGCAGAGAAGTTGTTTTACCTCTGCATTTGGCCCTGGGGCAATTGCTGCTGGGATCCTGTGTCCAATTCTGGTGCCCACATTGAAGACGGATGTTGATACATTGGAGAGGGGTCAGAGAAAAGCCACGAGAATGAATGAAGGGTTTTAAAATCTGCCTCAGAGTGATGTAACCAAGGAACTCAATCTATTTAGTTTAACAAGGAAGGTTAAATGGTGCCTTGATCCCAGGCTTTCGGAGCCTACAGGGAAACAGAAATTTGCTCTTTATTCCAGCAGAGAAAGGTCTAACACAGGGGTGGGCAAACTTTTTGGCCTGAGGGCCACATTGGGATGCGAAAGTGTATGGAGGGCCAGGCAGGGAAGGCTGTGCCTCCCCAAACAGCCTGGCCCCCGCCCCTTATCCTCCCCCTCCCACTTCCCGCCCCCTGACTGCCCGCCTCAGAACCCCTGACCCATCCAACCACCCCTGCTTCTTGTCCCCTGACTACCCGCTCCCAGGACCCCCATCCCAAACTGCCCCCCCGGGATCCCACCCCCTATCCAACCCCCCCTGCTCCCAGTCCCCTGACTTCCCCCCAGCCCCTATCCACCCCCCGTCCCCGACAGGCCCCTCAGGACTCCCACGCCCTATCCAACCTCCCCTGTTCCCCGACCCCTGACTGCCCCAGAACCTCCACCCCATCCAACTGCTCCCTGTCCCCTGACTGCCCCCCGGGATCCCCTATCCAACCCTCCCACTGCTGCGTGCGTGCACGTCCGTGCGTCTGCCGCCCCCTTACCATGCAGCACAGAGCTGCAGGAGCTCGCAGCGCTGCTGCCCGTGCGGCGGCATGGCCGCGGCGGAGGGGGGACACCGGGGGAGGGGCCGGGGGCAAGCCTCCCCGGCCAGGAGCTCAAGGATCTGGCCTGCGGGCCATAGTTTGCCCACCTCTGGTCTAACATGATCCAGGGGCTGGAAGTTGAAGCTAGACAAATTCAGATCGGCAATAAGGTGTAATTTATTAACAGCGAGCATAATTAACCATCAGAACAATTTACCAAGTGCTGGGCAGGGGAATTCTCTATCACCGGTCATTTGGAAAGCTTGACAGGCCGTTTTTCCAAAAGATCTGCTCTCGCTCAAACCAGAATTAATTCAGGGAAGAGCTAAAGCCTGTGTCACACAGGAGGTCAGAGTAGATGATCACAGTGGTCCCCTCTTACTTTATAGTCTCCGATTCTGCAGGCACTTGAGGCCCACGCCAAGGGCTGGATTAAGGGCTAGGCACTATGGGCCTGGATGCACAGAGGGATTTAACTGTTGCAATGCTGAGCGTTGCAGGACCTACGCAGTGGGCCGCGGGAGATCACAGGAACGCGCTGCGATTCACAAAGCCCGAGCACTGTGCCTAGGTGGCTGCACAATGAATGCAGGGAGAAAGGAGCTGGAGAATAAGAGCGGCCAGAGCCAGCACACTAGGCGGGGAGCTGCCTAAGCTAATTGATGGGAGCTGCTGATCAGAGGGGGGGTGTGCTAAGCCCCCACCCTTCTCTCAGAGGGAGGGGCCTAGGGCCAGAGAGCAGGGAGGTGCCCTTTTCTGCTTGAAATCCACAACCAGGAGCTTTTCTCTGGAGCTCGGTACCTCTGGTGTTTCGGCGAGCAGCGGCCCTCTCAACTATGAGCCCAGAGGTTGGAGAACTCCCCTGGAAGCCATGTTCTCATTCCCCCCATGAAGCAATGTTTTGGTCCCATGAGGCATTGCAAGCCCTTCCCAAAAAGCCCTGCGGCTAGTTGCCCTGTGGGAGAGCTTTACAGGAGCTCCTCCTTGCACGAACTTGCCTGAGATTCCCGAGCCAGTGGGCGGCCTTTGCACATGCCCACCGCATCGAGCTCTGCAAGGCTGTGAATAGCTCTTGGGGGCAGGCATCCTGGCTCGGGGGGTACAGAGCGCAGGCCCGGAGGCAGAAACATAGGCACCGAAGGAAATTTTTGCTGCAAAAAAACCCCCTGGTGGAACGTGGTCTCACCCCAGCCCTGACCCGTCTGTGACACAGTGCCACCCAACTCCCACACTGACCGGGATATTGCAGCATCCCCCGAAAACAAATCAAATCACCTTTGCCTCACTCTCACCACCCCCCACTTTTTTCCAATTAATTTTGTTGTTGTCTATCTGCTGCCTGCGTCTCCTCGCAATCCCCCAGGCACGACCATTATCGATGCCCAGCGGAGCCACTTTGCGCTTCCTTTTTAACAAGCCCCGGTGGAATTTGCTTTGGTTACCTGCCTTTAATGAGGCAGCCGAGGCTCACGTCTTCCCCCATGAGGAGGGAGTTGTGGGTCTGCTTCTAGACTCTACATTGGGCCTGGCATCTGCGCGGCCAGATGTGGCCTCTGGATTTGGCTGGTGTTTTGGTGCCCACCTCCAGACATCTCAGTCCTGGTTTTCAGCACCCAGGATGCGAATTCAAGCAAAGAGATCACCCTTCTCCCTCAATTTTGGATCCCTCCCCTGGCTGCCCCTTCTCTAGCACATCAGACTTATGTGGTCTTCACTTTAAAGGCCCTTCCTGGTGTATTCCCTGCCCCACCCTGGGCCACGACCACCACGCTGACCACTGAGAATAACTAACAGGCTAATTGTAGAACTGATCAATGAAATTGTTTTTAATTGTTCACTTTATTAATATAACTTCATAAGCAAAGTTTTATGAATGAAACAACATTCATTCATAAAACCGGTTACCCCAATAACTGGTTTCAGAGTAACAGCCGTGTTAGTCTGTATTCGTAAAAAGAAAAGGAGTACTTGTGGCACCTTAGAGACTAACCAGTTTATTTGAGCATGAGCTTTCGTGAGCTACAGCTCACTTCATCGGATGCATAGCATATCGTCTATGCATCCGATGAAGTGAGCTGTAGCTCACGAAAGCTCATGCTCAAATAAACTGGTTAGTCTCTAAGGTGCCCAATAACTGGCTAATTGAGTTTCACTTTCAATCCAATTGCTGCTTAAATCGCTGAAACTTGCACTGCTTCAACATTGTAACTTCTGCTCACTGTTTGTCATTTATTATACTTGTCTACATTGGAATTTCTGTTCCCTGTTTGCCATTCCTTACACTTGTCCATATTGTAACTCAAACTCCATTTTAACTTATCCCAAACTCCATTTTAAAATGCTCACTCCGTTTTGTAAAAGCTTGCGGCAACCTTCATTTTTGCAAAACCCTGCTGTAATCTTACTAGTGTAGTTTAGCTGTGTGAATGAGGTATGTATGGACGATGGAATCAACCTCCAGCCCCAGCCGGTCCTGATGAAATAAAGTGTAAACACCAATGGGTGAAGATGCAGACAACAGCCCTGAGAAAGCAAGAAGGGTCCACCCTTAAAAGAAAAGAACAAAAGTACAATTGTAGAAACATCAAAGCCAGGTCCTAGGCTGAAAGTCATGTCTGCAATTGACGGGTGATCAATCACACCGGACCCAGAGGCAGCGTGACACAGGAAGACTTAAAGACTCTGGATTCAAACTAAAGCCTATAAAAAGGATGGGTGAGATGGAAGACTTTGGAGGGGAACATTCTGCTGCCAACATGGAAGGGCATCGGTGCATGCCCGACAGAGACCCAGCTCTTCCTTGTGCCCGGCTTTCCTGGCCAGTTAGCCGCCACAAGCAAGGAACCCAAGCCACGAACTCAAGCTACATTCAGGACTGGTAACTATCTAGCAGCTGCAGAATATTTGGGGGGTGTGTGTGGATGCGTGTGTATACATAGGTATTAGATATTAGTTATTGGTCTTAAATCAAATTGTGTTATAATAAACGTGACATCTTGTCTTGTCCCCTGAAACGATCCTGTGTAGTTTTATCTATGTAACATAATGTGATCCTGGAAGATGTAAACATGGGAATCTCGAGGAGGAGCGGAGCGGTTACGTGCCCTCTGCATTTGGCCCTGGGGCAACCGCTGCTGGGATCCTGTGTCCAGTCCTGGGGGCCACCATTCAAAGAAGGATGCTGAGAAGTTGGAAAGGGTTCAGAGAAGAGCTGCAAGCATGATGAAAGGATGGGAAAACTTGGACTCCAGGAGCTGAGTTGGTTTACTTTAACACAGAGGAGGTGGAGCGGGGAGGATCAGGACCTACACGAGGAACAAATATTAAATAATGGACTTGCCAGTCTAGCCGACAAAGCTCCAACAAGATCCAATGGCCGGAAGTTGAATTAAACGAATTCAGACTGGAAATAAGGTGCACGTTTTTCACAGGGAAGGTAATTAACCCTTGGAATGATTTACCAGGGGTCACGGTGGGTTCCCCATCACTGGGGATTTTTATATTAAACCTGAATGTTTTTCTAAAAGATCTGTGCTAGCTCAGGCAGGAATTGTTTTGGGGAAGTTCTCTGGCCTGTGTTATACAGGAGGTCAGACTAGATGATCACAATGGCCCCTTCTGGCCTTCGAATCTATGGGATCTATGAACATTTGGACTTAAACCAGCTGCAGCTGCATTGGAGTCAATAGTGCCAGATCCCCGGCTGGTGTCAATCGGCCACAGCTCCATTAGAGTCAATGGGGAGAGCCCCCAGCTGGTGTGAATCAGCCATCGCTCCATTGGAGTCAATGGGGCAGGCCCCAGCTGGTGTTAACGGGTGCTGTTCCATTACTGCCATCAAGTCGGCATCATTCCATCATTTAAATACTGACCCACACCCACTGAGGCCAGCTGAGGATCTGGCCCCCTTGCCATTCGCAAGCACGGAATGATCAGTTAAGGCACCTAAAGATTCATGGCAGGACCTGAGCGCTGCTGAAAACTCAGATTTGTGTTATTGTCACCTTCGAAATAAGAGGTGAAAACTTGACCAGAGCTTTGCCATTGATGTCAATGGAGCCAGGACTTCACCCAACCTCACGAAGAACACAGAGCCATTTCCACTGTGCATTTTGGGTAATTTCCCTCCAATGCATCAACCATGGACATAAAACTGGTCAGGCCAGGCCAGACCCAAGATCTGACTAGTTCAGTATCTCTGGCAATGGAAGCATGACAAACTTCAGAGAAAGCACTGGAGAAATGTGGAGTAATCTGTCTCCTGTGATGTTCCCTTTCTGACCACTAAGAGCGATCATCTTCAGCCCTGAAGCATGAGGATTTATAACCCTTCCAATAAGCCATGTTCATTGGGAAATGCCCAATATGCATCAGAAGCAAAAGCCATCACATTGTCATCCTCACCCCAGGGATATGGACAGGTCATTTATTTGCCTTCTGCCCGGACACAGAAGTCGCAGATGCCGTGTTTCAAAAGATGCTTTATTTGAATTTACTAAAATCAATGAGAGAAATGAGCCCATTTGGAATTGGATTCAAGGGTGATTATGCCCCTGGCATCTGTTGATCAGAAGCGATCTTTGTCCAGAGCGGGGCTCATTCCTTTCATTTAATTTCAAATGTCATCATTCTGTCTCCTCCCAGCTCTGGGGCTGTCACCTGAAAAGGACAGAAGGACAGACCTTCAGCACCACTTCACTGGCTAGGCAGCGGGACGGCAGAAAAGGATCTAGGGGTTAGGGTGGATCACAAATTGAATATAAGTCGACTGCATGGTGAGGTTGTGAAAAAGGCAAATATAATTCTGAGGTGTATGAACGGGAGCATCGTATGTCAGACATGGGAGGACATTGTCCTGCTGTATTTGGCATTGGTGAGGTCTTAGCTGGAGGACAGTGTCCAGTTTCGGGTACTGCACTTGAAAAAAGATGTGGGCAAATTGGAGAGAGCCCAGAGAAGAGCAACCAAAATGCTCAGAGACCTAGGAGGGGAGGTTGAGAAAATTGGGCAGGTTGTGTTTTGAGAAGAGAAGGCTGAGGGGGGACCTGATAACAATCTTCAAATATGCCAAAGGTTGCTAGAAAGAGGATGGAGAACAACTGTTCTCCACGGCCACCGAGGGATAGACAAGGAGGAACTGGCTGAGTTTGCAGCTAGGGAGATTTAGGTTAGATACTAGGAAAAACTTGTTAGCTCTACAGATAGTTCGGCTCTGGAGCAGGTTACCTAGGGAAGGTTGTGGCATCCCCATCATTGGAGGTTGGACAAACACCTGTCAGGGATGGTTTAGGAATATTTGGTCCTGCCTCAGCATGGGGTTGGGGGGAGGGGGCTGGGCTTTTGAGGTCCCTTCCATCACTATAGCAATATAATTCCATAGTTGGGTGGTTGGTGGATGTGTATGGGGATGGTTGGATGGGTGACTGTGGATAGGGATGGATGAGGGGTGGATGGATGCGTATGGGAATGTATGGATGGGTGTGTATGGGGATGGATGGATGGACACAGAGTCGCTTAGATCAGGACCCATTATGCCAGGTGCCGCCCAGACATAGAGTCACAGAGATCGGGATCCCCTTGCACCGGCTGCTGCAGACAGTTGCTGCCTGGAAGAGTTCCCAGTGTAAGCAGACAAAAGAAGCAGGATCACACACCCCTGGTCCAGATGGGGATGCTATACTGATGTGCATCCGATGAAGTGAGCTGTAGCTCACGAAAGCTTATGCTCAAATACATTTGTTAGTCTCTAAGTCCTCCTTTTCTTTTTGTGAGTATAGACTAACACGGCTGCTACTTTGAAACCTATAAACAGAGGCCATCCCATTGCCCTGTCCTACCTGTCTCAGGCAGGGCAGTAGCTCCACTGATGGTCCCGATCATAGTTGTCTGTGCTGGAACACCAGAACTTCCCCCTGGCCTCCGCCAGGTTGGTGCAGGTGTGGAATTTAAACTTCTTGTCGATGAAGGGGAAGACACAGGGCTTTCTGTGGAAGGGGCGGTCGTAGTCTGCAGACCAAACACACTGACAGCAGGTGAGCACCTTGGCCAGAATCATGGGCAACGCATAGCAAATGCAGGCGGCATCAGACCATGAGCAAACACTTTGTTAGGTGGTTCCCTGTGCAGCTTAGGGCTAGGGGAGAGAGCGCGGCCCCATAGACAGGGGCGCCAGGCAGAGCAACGAGAGACTTGGGTGCTATGCCTGGCTCTGCTGGGTGACCTTTCGTAAGGCGCAGCCCAGCTCCATGCCTCTGTTTCCCCACTTCTGCAACATGGGGCTAACGAGCCAAAGATACCAAGGGGACAGGCAAAAAATGTCTGTGCTGTTGGGGGTTGCATATGCAAAATGTGTTAGGTGGTTTGTGGGTCTGTGGGGAAGTGCATTTAGCCAGTTTATACACGCACAAGTGGTTAGACACAACCACACCCCAGATGTGTTTTGGGGGTACATCCTCGGTGGTTATTACGTGCATTAGTCAAGGCCCCTAGATACTAGTGTGAGATCTGGGATCCCTTTTGCTGGGGTCCCTTTTGCTGAGATCAGGGCACTGAATGCCACCCAGACACAGTCACCGAGATCGGGGCCCTGTCACGCCGGGTGCTGCCCAGACACAGAGTCACCGAGATCGGGGCCCTATCACGCCAGGTGCTGCCCAGACACAGAGTCACAAAGATCGGGGCCCCGTCGCTCCGGGTGCTGCCCAGACACAGAGTCACTGAGATCGGGGTTGTGCCAGGCTCTGCCCAGACAGACAGAGACCGACAGTCCCTGCCTCAGAGCGCTGCCAATCTGAACAGCCAATGGAAGGAGCCCTCCGCTCGAGGGCGATTTGGGGGATGGTTTTAAGAACTGCTCCCCATGAACTTCAGCTTGCTCAGCTTTTCCTAAGGGGCTGGGGATGGGGACCAAAAAACCAACCAACCAGTTCCTAACTGACTCACCCAAGGAGTCTATGACAGAATTAAACCAGGTCTCAGTGAGCCGAACACCTTAACCGCAAGGCTCAGCTTCCTCCGCCCCCTGCCTTACCTGGCGTGGAGCAGTAAGTCCACTTCTTGTCCACGTCGTAATTCCTGGTGGTGCTGCACCACAGTTTCCCTGAGCTTGCCCCGTCGCTGGTGCAGGTGTGGTGCATTTGTTTGTTGTAGAGGAAGGGGAACGCACAGCTCTTTCCTGCCGCGTTCCCACCCAGGACTAGGGAGGCAAAGGGAAGTGGTTATAGATAACACCAACACATCCACCTGCCTACGGACTAACAGCTCCCTCATCCCACTATGATCTGGCCACCTATTGCGAATAGCCAAGAAATCTCAGGTAGGCTTTCATGGATTCATAGATCCCATGGCCAGATGTGTCCACTGTAATCATACAGTCTGAACTCCTGTGGAACACAGGCCAGTGAGTGTCCCCCAGTTCTCTCTGTATTGAACCCAATAACTTGGGTTTCACTAAAGTATCTTCTAGAACGGCGTTCAATCTGGATTTGAAGACATTATCATGGCTAAAGCATCTTCCAAGAGGGCCAACAGGAACCTGGCTTCCCAAATCCCACTGAGGTCAGTCCCTCCTTCGGTTCTGGATCTGATTCTATGGCTGCTCCTAAACCCTGGCCTTGAACCTTTCCTGAAGGAATCCTTAGAGGCTCATTCAGCTGCTGGGAGGGGTGTGTTGAAAGCCAGGTTTCCAGCCACCAATCAGATAGAGACCCACTGCCCAACTCCCATTGGCATCCAAGTGTCACAACTTCTCATTGGCTCAGGGACACAGCGGAGAGGTGATGCGAACACACAGGAGATCCGGAGGCTCCTGGACAACTTGGTAAATAGAGGTGGGTGAAACTTTTCAGATGAAATGTTTCTGGCGAAAAGTACAGATTCAGTGAAACCAAAGTATATTGTGAATGCGTGTCAGTTGTGTTGGATTGTTCATGTCGAAAAAACGACCAAAACCTTCTGAAAAAGTCAATTCTTCAATTCAAAACAACTTCTGCTTTCAAAATTTCCTTCTATTTTATTAAAACCAAAGTTTAGATAGTTTAAAAAATGTTCAAAATTGAAATAAAATGTTCTGTTCAACCCAAAGGGATTTTTCCCCCTAAATTTTTAATTAAATGAACATTAAAAAAAATCATTTTTGGGATCCACTCAAAATAATTTTGTTTCCTGATTTTTTAATTCCTCAAAAGTTTTAAAGAAAATTTCAATTCCAGGATCCACCCAAAATGGTTTCCCCCCCGATCTTTCAAATCACGGAAAATTTCCAACACGTTTGTTTCCGGGATCCTCCCAAAACACATTGTCCCCCATTTTTTGTTGATTAATTGAAAACTCTGAAATATTTCATTTTCTGGATAACCTGAGACAAAAGTTTTTGTAATTTTTTGACTCACTGAAAATTTCAGACATTTCATTTTAGGAATCCACTCGAAACCATTTTCCTGACTTTGCAATGCAATGACAATTTTAAAAAAAATGAACTTTCACGATCCACCTGAAACGATTCCCCCACCCCCTGGTTTTTGATTCACTGACAATTTCAAAAAAATTCATTTTCACGGCAACCCATGACAAGTTTCCCCTCTGATTTTTCAGAATCATCAGCAAACCAAAAATTAGTTATTTGCCCAGCTGTATAAGTAAAACCCGAGTCAGATCTGCCCCAGAGAGAACATACGAAGCGGACTGGATACTGGTATCGGGGACTGGTATCGGGGCAGTAGCTCCACAGCTTATTCCGGTCTCAGTTGTGGGTTGTGGCGCACCAGAAATGTCCCATCTTGTCTCCAGCGTTGGTGCAGCTGGAAAATAGCTGGGTTTTGTAGACAAAAGGAAACGTGCAGCCCTGGCCATTGGAGTTCCCCCCGTAGGCTGCAAAGGCAACGAGCAAAGCCAAGTGAACAGCAGGAAATGTTTAATGATTAATTATTAATGATTTAATGTTCCATGATTTAGATAACGGCATAGAAACAATTAGGAGTCCTGTGGCACGTTAAAGACTCACACATTTATTTGGGCATAAGCTTTCGGGGGTAAAAAACCCACTTCTGAAGTAAATTTGTTAGTCTTTAAGATGCCACCGGACTCCTCGTTGTTTTTGTGGGTACAGACTAACACGGCTACCCCTCTGATACTTGACATAATAGCATAGAGAGTACACTTATAAAGTTTGCGGACAATACCAAGCGGGGAGGGGTTGCAAGTGCTTTGGAGGGTAGGATTAACATTGAAAATGATCTGGACAAACTGGAGAAATGGTCTGAAGTAAATAGGATGAAATTCAATAAGGACAAACGCAAAGTACTCCACTTAGGAAGGAACAATCAGATGCACACATACAAAATGGGAAAGGACTGCCTTTGAAGGAGTACTGCAGAAAGGGATCTGGGGGTTAGAATGGATCACAAACTAAATATGAATCAATAGTGTAACGCTGTTGCAAAAAAAGCAAACTTCATTCTGGGCTGTATTAGCAGGAGTGTTGTAAGCAAGACACGAGAAGTAATTCTTCCGCTCTACTCTGCACTGATTAAGCCTCAACTGGAGTATTGTGTCCAGTTCTGGGTGCCACATTTCAGGAAAGATTGGACAAAGTCCAGTGTAGAGCAACAAAAATGATTAAAGGTCTAGAAAGCATGACCTATGAGGGAAGATTGAAAAAAATTGGGTTTGTTTAGTCTGGAGAAGAGAAGACTGAGAGAAGGAGGGAGAAAAATTGTTCTCGTTAACCTCTGAGGATAGGACAAGAAGCAATGGGCTTAAATTGAATCAAGGGAGGTTTAGGTTGGACATTAGGAAAAAATTCCTAACCGTCAGCGTGGTTAAGCTCTAGAATAAATTGCCCAGGGAGGTTGTGGAATCTCCATCACTGGGGATTTTTAAGAGCAGGTTGGACAAACACCTGTCAGGGATGGTCTAGATAATACTTGGTCCTGCCATGAGTGCAGGGGACTGGGCTAGATGACCTCTCGAGGTCCCTTCCAGTTCTATGATTCTATGAAAGCCAAAGAGTTTTCTTAGCAAAAAAGAAAAGCTGGGGTGGGGGTGTCTCGTCTCACTGCTGCGGCGAAAGCCAAAGATAATTTTTAACAGTGGGTGAATGGCGTAGTGTCTAGGAGCACGGGATCATCCTGGAGGCCCCTCTGATGGCTGCGTCACCAGGAGATGCCAGGGAATTTGGTTGCACAGGGGAAGCCATTTGTAGCACCCAGCCCCTCCAGCGACCTCATTTGGTCCGCAAGATCGGGTGTGACAGCACTCCCTGTGCCGACACGGAGCGCTCTGGTCATGGCCGGGACTCACCCTCGCTCAAGCAGAAGCGCCAGTAATGGTCTTTGTCGTAGTTGGGAGTGGTAGCACACCAGGGCCTTCCCATCTGGTCATTGACGGCCGTACAGCTGTGGTAGGTCTTGCCCTTATAGATGAAAGGGAAGACACCAGGGGAGCTCTCCGAACTCCCCCACACCGCTGATGGAGAAAGAGGCAAGGGAGGAAAGGGTTAAAACAGGGCAGAAGGCAGGACGCAGGGTGGCCGATTTGCTGGGGAAACTGGGGGCAAATTTTCCCAACAAAACAATATTTTTAAGTGGAAAAACTGCCAATTCACGGGAACCGAAAGTGTTTCAACATTTTGATGCATTTTGCCAGTTTTGATGCATTTCCTGACTTGAAAAGAAGTCGAGGGAAAAAAATGTGGAAATGTTTAGACATGTTTGAAATGAAAAAACAAAAACAAAACCCTGGGTTCCTTGTTGTGAACGCCTTTTTGTTTTGAAATTTAAGCTAATTAGAGTGAAAAAAAGTTAAGAAACAGGAAAAAAGGTGGAAATGGAAACAAAGTTTCAAAATGATTGAAATGAAACGTTTCAACTGAGCCGAATTGAAAGAGTTTGGGTTTTCAGTTCATGAATATTTTCGAGGTTTCATTTTTGCCCCTCCTATCAAAGATGGGAAAAATGTTGAACTCCCAAAATATTTCTAGGGTAGGAAAAAAAATCCCTCCCAGATCCAATGTCTCAATCTGTTGCTCAGACAGTCGCTGAGATTTGGGCCCCGTCGCATTAGGTGCTGCCCAGACACAGAATCACTGAGATCAAGGCCCTCTCAGGCCAGGTGCTTCCCAGACACACACTCACTGAGATCGGGGCCCCATCGGGCTGGGCGCTGCCCAGATACAGAGACTCTGAGATTGGGGCCCGTCACGCCGGGCGCTGCCTAGACACAGAATCACTGAGATCGGGGCCCCGTCGGGTTGGGCATTGCCCAGACAGCCACCGAGATCGGGGCCCTGTTGCACTGGGTGCTGCCCATACCAGCTGCAAACTGCACCCACTCTTTGTGTCTCTCCTGGCCCCACATACCTGCCGTGCTGCAGTACCTCCATTTATGGTCCGCTTCGTAGTTTCTCGTGGTGGCACACCAGGGCCGCTTCCTGTCATCCATGGTACAGGCCGTGTACTTCCTGCCTTTGTACCTGAATGGGAATGTACAAGGCTCCTCCGAGTTCCCACCAAGCACTGGGAGAGATGAGGCAGGGGAGGGAGATGGGACGTGGGAGACACGGGAAACAGAGAGCATGCTGGGTAATGTGGCTCACACTCAAATCAGAATCACCCCAAGTTGAACCTGTGTCCAGTTAAATAAAACCCGAGCCCCCCAGCAGCCTGGCGACTGCCCCCCAACCACCCCGGAGTAGTGCAGGGAATGGGGGTCAGGGTTATGAGGCACTGGCAGGTTGTGGGGGGAGCTAGGGTTGCCAACTTTCTAATTGCAGAAAACCGAATACCCTTGCCCCGCCACTTCTCTGGGGCCTCACCCCTGCTCACTCCATCCCCTTCCCTCCGTCGCTCGCTCTCCCCAACCTTCACTCACTCTCTCATTTTCACCGGGCTGGGGCAGGAGGTTGGGGTATGGGAGGGGGTGCAGGCTCTGGGGTGGGGCCGGGAATGCGGGCTCTGGGGTGGGGCCAGGGAAGAGGGGTTTGGGATGTGGGAGGGGACTCAGGCTGGGGCAGAAGGTTGGGGTGCGGGCTCTGGGGTGGGTCCGGGGCTGAGGGGTTTGGGGTGTGGGAGGGGGCTCTGGGCTGGGGCAGAAGGGAGGGGTGTGGGAGGGGTGCAGGCTCTGGGATGGGGCTGGAGATGAGGGGTTTGGGGTGCGGGCTCTGGGGTGTGGCTGGAGTGAGGGGTTTGGGGATGTGGGCTCTGAGCAGCGCTGACTTCAGGCAGGTCCCGGGAAGCAGTGACATGTCCCTCTGGCTTCTAGGGCGTCCGTGTCCGTGTCGTAGTTTGCTGTGGCGGTGCACCAGGGCTTGGCCCGGTGGCTCCACTCCGTGATGCACGTGTGGAAGGTGCGACCCTGGTACACGAAGGGGAAGAAGCAGGGCTGGCCACCTGCATTCCCGCCGTAGACTGGGGGAGACACAGACAGGGATTGTCAGGGGGTGGGACGCCCTGGGGGCAGCGCAGATGGGTGTGGACCCCTCACCCCATGCTGTGCTAGGTTCAGATACTTAATAAACCCTCCTGTTTTACGCTGGCTGAGTGTTGCTTCGGTTTAGGGATCAGGGGGGCATTATTCCCTCTGGGAGTGGAGGCCCCCGGGGTCCAGAGCGAGTGGACTCCCTGCAGGGGCCCACGGTGAGAGACAGGCGTGCTAAGGCTCGGAGAGGTGCAGCTCTAGGAGGTGGAGGGGCTTAACCCCCGAGAGAGAGTGGACCCCTGAGAAGGGCTGTCGCACTGAAGGGGGTTCCCCCCACGGACCACAGGGGGCCAAGAGTGGGCATGACCTGTGAGTCCATGACAAAGGGTTTGACCCATAGACAGAGAGACAGACAGATGGCAGGGGTATACTGGGCTAGACAGACAAAAAAGGGGTGTATGGGGTTAGAGAGAGAGACAGAGGGGGGTGTACGGGGCTAGACAGACAGAGAGAGGTATATGGGGCTAGACAGACGGATGGGGAGTGCATGGGGTTAGACAGACAGACAGAGGTGGGTATATGGGGCTAGACAGACAGACAGGGTGCATAGGTTAGACAGACAGACGGACTGGGTGGCTCTGCCCTGGAGGCGTCGCTGGGGCGGGTGCCAGGAAGACGGTGGTCGAACGCCTGGCCATGGCCAGACCTGCCAGCTCCGGGTGTGTGGGATCACAAGTGGGGAACACGACGGTCGTCTGTGCTGCCCGGCGCTGCCCCCCGTCCCCATCCTGTCCCCCGGCTTCTTCCCCATCCCCATCCTGACCCCATCCTGTCCCCCAGCTGCCCCCCATCCTCCTCCCATCCCCTGGCTGCCCCTGCCCCATCCCCCGGCTTCCCCCATGTTCCGCCCCCCGGCTGCCCCCCTTCCGTGTCCCGCCCCTGCGCACTCACCCTCCTTAGAGCAGAACCTGTAGGCCTTGTCCCGGTCGTAGTTGGCCGTGGTGGTCGCACCAGGGCCAACTGCTGCCCACGGTCGTGCAGGCCGTGTAGACCTTGCCATTGTAGGTGAAGGGGAAGACGCAGGGGACAGGATCCGCACCTGGCCATGAACAAGGGGCAGAGATCAGAAAAGGGGGCGATGGCCAGGCCTGCGCCAGGGGTCAGGATGCCTGGGTTCTAGCCACGGCTCAGGGAGGAAAGGGGGTGTTGCGGTTTGAGCAGGGGTGCTGGGAGCCAGGACTTCTGGGTTCTCTCCCTGGCTCTGGGAGATGAAGGGAGGGGTGTCTAATGGTTGGGGGGGGTGTGGCTGGGAGCCAGGATTCCTGGGTTCTCTCCCTGGCTCTGGGAGAGGAACGGAGGAGTGTCTCATGGTCTGGGGGAGGGGCTGAGAGCCAGGACTCCTGGGTTCTCTCCCTGGCTCTGGGAGGGGAAGGGCGGGGTGTCTAGTGGTGGTGGTGGGGGGGAGGGGCTGGGAGCCAGGACTCCTGGGTTCTCTCCCTACCTTGGGGAGGAGAGGGGCGGGGGGTCTAGTGGTCAAAGCAGAGCAGACTGAGAAACTCCTGCTGTCCATCTCCGACCCCCTGCCAGGCTGGTATGTCACACACCGCTTCACAAAACACAGTGTGCTACTCTACACAACGACAGCATGACCCACTGCACTACACACGCACACCACACCACAGTCCCCACACCACGACACTAATCAACAACACGCTGCTCCACAATACACAGTGTATTACACTTCTCAACACAACAAAACAGTCCCCTGAACAGCACCGTACGACTCCATCGCACAACACGCTGCTCCACAACACAGTCTGTTACACCTCACACCACACAGCTACACAACGACAGACTGCTCCTTGGCACACACTCTCCTACACTGCTCCACAACACAACAGCACACTGTTCCACAACACGCACTCTACTACACACCACAACATGCGCTCCACAACACAACAGCCTGCTCCACAACATGCATTCTACTACTACACAACACAACACACTGCTACACAACATGCATTCTAATACACAACACAACATGCGCTCCACAACACAACAGCCTGCTCCACAACATGCATTCTACTACTACACAACACAACACACTGCTACACAACATGCATTCTAATACACAACACAACAGCCCGCTCCACAACATCCCACACTCCACTACACAGCACACGACTCCCCAACATACACTCCACTACAACACACTGCTCCACAACATATACTTGACTACACAACACACTGCTCCACAACATGCATTCTACTACACAACACGCCTGCTTCACAACACTACACACCGCTACCCAACATGCACTCCGCTGCACTACAGCACACTGCTCCACAACATGCACTCTACTACACACCAACAGCCTGCTGCACAGCCACACACTCTACCACACTACACAACAACACACACCGACCCGAGACAACCCCTGCCTCCCTTACTCTGGGTCCCCTAGCAGAGCAGTGCCAGGGCCCAGGCCAGGATGCACGTGGCTGCAGGTGAAGCCATTGTCCTGTCCCCACTGTCCCGGCCCCGGAGCCCCAGCCCCATATATACAGCCTCCCTTGGGGGCTCCTCCCCTTGGCCGCCCCCCAGGGGATTACCAGATGGTTTGCCACCTCACCACTCTGCCACGCCCATGGCAAATCATCAGCCCTCTGCTTCCTGAAACCTGAGCCCCCCTGCCCACACCTCACTCCTTGCCCATGACCGTCTCATTGTCCCCCACAAAGCCACCCCCAAAGCCCAGGGGCCAGATCCTGACAAAGCGATTCAAAATCAGTGGAAATTAGGTGCTTAAATATCCGCGTGGCTTTGGAGAAGTGGGAGATTCAATCCCTCCTGGATATGGCGGGCCGGGAATTTTTGCCACGAATTTCCAGCTGGAAATGCAGCTCTGGTGCAAGTGACATGGCCCATGGGAAAAAGTGGCTTTTGACACATTGCTTGTCTTGAAAAAGGAACGTTTGAAATTGCTGAAAGGAGCTGTTCAGAAATTCCAGGACAGTTTAGGGGCATTTTCAAGACCCACCCACCTTTGTAACACGGAAACAATCACGCAAAATTAAAGGTCCACCCAGCCCCCTTGTGCATTCTGTAATTTATGGGTAGCCCCAACTGTCCCGGTTTGGAGATTTTGGAAACAGAAAAGTTCTGGTTTGGAATGGATTTTTGTTTAGAAATTTCAGTTAATTGGTAAGGGAAGAAAAAAGTAGAAAATAAAAAAATAGGTCAAAACTGAAACAAAACAATTCAAACTTATTGCAAGGATTGATTCATATGGAGTTTGTTTTTTATTTTTGGTGTATGAAAATTTTTGAGGTTTTGACTTTTCGTATGCCAAATTTTTGAGACTTAACTTTTCCGTGTCAGAAAAATACCAAGATTTCCCCTTCTTGTGATGAGCAAATTTAAGATTTCAGTATTTCAGGACAGGAATATTTTTGAGATTTTCACTTTTCGTGATAAGAACATAAGAATGTCCCTTCTGGGTCAGACCAAAGGTCCATCTAGCCCAGTATCCTGTCCTCCAACAGTGGCCAGTGCCAGGTGCCCCAGAGGGAATGAACAGAACAGGGAATCATCAAGTGATCCATCCCCTGTCTCTCATTCCCAGCTTCTGACAACCAGAGGCTAGGGACACCATCCCTGCTCATCCTGGCTAATAGCCATTGATGGACCTATCCTCCATGAATTTATCTAGTTCTTCTTTGAACCCTGTTATAGTCTTGGCCTTAATAACATCCTCTGGCAAGGAGTTCCACAGGTTGACTGTGTGTTTTGTGAAGAAATACTTCCTTTTATTTGTTTTAAACCTGCTGCCTACTAATTTCATTTGGTGACCCCTAGTTCTTGTATTATGAGAAGCAGTAAACAATACTTCCTTATCTACTTTCTCTACACCAGTCAGAATTTTATAGATCTCAATCATATCTCCCCTTCACCGTCTCTTTTCCAAGCTGAAAAGTCCCAGTGTTATTAATCTCTCCTCATATAGAAGCCATTCCATACCCCTAATCATTTTTGTTGCCCTTTTCTGAACCTTTTCCAATTCCAATGTATCTTTTTTGAGAGATGGGGCAACCACATCTGCATGCAGTATTCAAGATGTGGGCGTACCATGGATTTATATAGAGGCAACACAGAATCATAGAATATCAGGGTTGGAAGGGACCTCAGGGAGGTCATCTAGTCCCACCCCCTGCTCAAAGCAGGACCAATCCCCAATTTTTGCCCCAGATCTCAAATGGCCCCCTCAAGGATTGAACTCACAACCCTGGGTTTAGCAGGCCAATGCTCAAACCACTGACCTATCCCTCCCCCAGCATTCTGTTTGCTTTTTTGACTGCTGCTGCACATTGAGTGGATGTTTTCGGAGAACTCTCCACAATGACTCCAAGATCTCTCTTAAATGGTAACAGCTAATTTAGACCCCATCATTTTAAATGTGTAGTTGGGATTATGTTTTCCAATGTGCATTACTTTGCATTTATCAACATTAAACTTCATCTGCCATTTTGTTGCCCAGTCACCCAGTTTTGAGAGATCCTTTTGTAGCTCTTCGCACTCTGCCTGGGACTTAACTATCTTGAATAGTTTTGTATTATCTGCAAATTTTGCCGTCTCACTGTTTACCCCTTTTTCCAGATCATCTATGAATATGTTGACTAGGACTGGTCCCAGAACAGACCCCTGGGGGACCCCACTATTTAACTCTCTCCATTCTGAAAACTGACCATTTATACCTACCCTTTGTTTCCTATCTTTTAACCTGTTACCAATACATGAGAGCACCCCGTGGCAGCTTACTTTGCATAAGAGCTTTTGGTGAGGGACCTTGTCAAAGGCTTTCTGAAAATCTAAATACACTATATCCACTGGATATCCTTTGTCTGCATGCTTGTTGACCCCCTCAAAGAATTCTAGTAGATTGGTGAGGCATGATTTCCCTTTACAAAAAAACATGTTGACTATTTCCCAACAAATTATATTCATCTGTGTGTCTGACAATTTTGTTCTTTACGATAGTTTCAATCAATTTGCTTTGTAGTGAAGTGAGGCTTACTGGCCTGTAGTTGCCAGGGTCACCTCTGGAGCCCTTTTAAAAAATTGGCGTCACATTAGCTATCCTCCAGTCATTTGTTTCAGAAGCTGATTTAAATGATAGGTTACAGATGACAGTTAGTAGTCCTGCAATTTCACATCTGAGTTCCTTCAGAACTCTTGGGTGAATACCATCTGGTCCTGGTGACTTATTGCTGTTTAATTTATCAATTTGTTCCAAAACCTCCTCTAATGACACCTCAATCTGGGACAATTCCTCAGATCTGTCACCTAAAAAGAACGGCTCAGGTTTGGGAATCTCCCTCACATCCTCAGCCATGAAGACCGATGCGAAGAATTCATTTAGTTTCTCCGCAATGGCCTTATCCTCCTTGAGTGCTCCTTTAGCACCTTAATCGTCCAGTGGCCCCACTGGTTGTTTAGCAGGCTTCCTGCTTCTGATGTACTTTTAAAAAATTTTGCTATTACTTTATGAGTCTTTGGCTAATTGTTCCTCAAATTCTTTTTTGGCCTCCCTAATTGTATTTTTATACTTAATTTGCCAGAGTTTATGCTCCTTTCTATTCTCCTCACGAGGAATTTAACTTCCACTTTTTAAAGGATGCCTTTTTGCCTCTCACTGCTTCTTTTACTTTGTTGGTTAGCCCCAGTGGCTCTTTTTTGGTTCTCGTACTGTGTTTTTTAATTTGGGGTGTACATTTAAATTGAGCCTCGATTATGGTGTCTTTAAAAAGTTTCCATGCAGCTTGCAGGGATTTCACTTTTGGCGCTGCACCCTTTAATTTCTGTTTAACTAACCTCCTCATTTTTGTGTATTTACCCTTTCTGAAATTAAATGCAACAGTGTTGGGCCATGTTGGGAAATAATTGAGATTTCGCCTTTCCGTGTCAGAAAAATGACTTTTTATGATGGGAAAATCGAGAAATTGACTTGTCGGGCTGGGAAAATCTTCGAGATACTGACTTTTTGTGACAGAAAATGTTTGAGCTTTCACCTTTCAAGGTGAGAACATTTTTGAGATTTCTACTTTTTGGGACTGGAAACTTTTCAAGATTTCAGTTTCTCAGGATGGAAATGTTTTTGACATGGCGACTTTGCAGGATGGAGTATTTTGGGGATTTCAACTTTTCAGGATGGGAAATTTTGTCAAAATATTGACAATTTTCCCAGCACAGGAAATCCACTACCTTCCCACCACTACTCCTGCACTGCGTGTATATAACAACCACGGATTCCCCCCTGCCCTGGTCCTCAACAGTTTAATATCGAGCCATGCCCCCCTCCCCAGTGAACTATAGAAGCAAGCATGGTTAGCTTTCAGCTGTAGTAGGTTGTTATCCTCTCTCCAGCCCTAGAGGGGGAAATGCCACCTGCTGTCCATGCCCCTGCATGAAAGGGGCAGCTCCTCAAAATTAACCCATGCTGCTCTCAGCGTCTCTGGCAGTCAGTTTATCCCCAGGAGTCACACCTTCCTGGATCACGTCCCTTTCACAGGATCCCAGCCAGAATTCGGGTCCCTGGTGTGGGTGGCACCGTTCCACGGCAAACAGGGCGTTTCTGAGGAACATGAGCACTGCCTCAGAAAGTTCACATGCCCAGGTGACTGTGACCGGCTAACTCCTGAGTATATTTACTTTTCACCAAGAAAACAGGTTCCGGCAGCTGGTGCTTAGGAGGAAAGTGTCCATGACAATGAACTCACCACAGTTCGCTGCTCAGACACAGAGTCACCGAGATCGGGGCCCTGTCGTGCCAGGTGCTGCCCAGACACAGAGTCACCGAGATTGGGGCCCTGTTGTGCCAGGCGCTGACCAGACACAGAGTCACTGAGGCGGCAGCAGGCCAGATACAGAGTCACTGAATGAGAGACAGTCCCTGCTCCCCAAAGTTCACAGTTTTAATGGGCAGCACCTAGGGTGAAAGGAAAACTCTCCTCCCACTGCTACAGTTGAAGAACAGGGGCTATGGGGACGTGGAGGAACTTGTCCAGGTCTGGCGGTCCTGGGAGCTGAGCCCTGATCTTCTACATCACAAACCAAGGAGCCAATTGTTCCTGTGGGGGAAACTGAGGCACACTGCCGCCTCAATCCTCAAAGGCACGTAGGTATCTAAATCCCATTGGTTTCCATGCAATCCAGGTGCCTAATTCCCTTTGGGGATCTGCAGCCAGGTAAGTTGCTCACGGTCACACAGTGACTTGCTAGAAAAGTCGAATCAGCTCTCTTAAAGCCCACCCACATAGGGGGAGCACTGCCGGGACTGATGGGATATATGTACACCCCCCCCTCCCCGCCCGCACCTGAAGAACATGACAGAGAATCCAGCTGGATCCATGCAGGAGGGAAGAGAGGTGATGAAGTGGGGACTTCCTGTAATATTTTGTATGAATAGCCTGTCTGCCTCAGTTTCCCCTGTATGCGGCATTAACTAGGTGGTGGGAAAAGGTTGGTTACTCTCTGCAGAGACCCTGAGACCCAGGTGTGCTGGACTCCTGGACGGCTGGGGCCTGGGACCCATGGCCATGGAGGGTCCGTGAAGACAAAGGTCAGGCCGACTGCCCGACATTTGGTACCTAGCAACTAAGGACCAAGGCTGGCCCATCCTGGTGCAGGAAGCTGGCCGGGTTTGCCCAGGAAGACCAAAGGACTGAGGAGGGGCCAGGTGGGGGCTGTTGCATGTGGGGTGGCTGGAAGATGAACTGGGACAAAAGGGGGTGAAGACGGACCGGGCTGTAACTTTCTGGCCTCTGCGTTAACCAAGGATGTTCTACGCTGTGCTCCAGCCAGCTGAGAAACCCGACTGTCTTTGCCGTTCTGGCGGAGGGTCACTGCAGCGGCTGGATTTGGGGGTGCACACGGCTCCCTGTGGGGGTACACCTGTCCCTCCGGTGCCCATCTCAGGGGGACCCGCTGATGGGACTCAGCGGGTGAAGCAGGGAGGCTGGTGGCTCCAAAGTTCAGTCCAAGGAGGCGGAGAAGCCACACGGCTTCCCCTAGGGATGCAGTGAGCAAGGGGCCTCCCTGAGCTCTGGATCTGTGGCTCCATGACCTGGGACTGTTGGCATTCGAGCCAGGGCGTTTTGCCCTTTTCCTGGTAGGTTTTTTCTTGGGCGTTAACGTGTAGGAACTTTCCCACCACGGGTGGCCAAATCTCACTGCCAAAATGCCCTCTCTTACCCTGCAAAGGGCCTTGTTGGGTTTGCTTCAACTGCATCTCCTTCTCCGCGGGGTTATTTGCTCATATCTACGGCCGGATTAACCTTTTGTGGGCCCGGCTCCAAACATATTTGTGGGCCCCCATGGAGGCAATGGAGCATGGAATGGGGGAGGGACGGTCCCCAGAGCGAGGGGCCAGCCAGGGGCAATGGGGAACGGCATGGCAGGGCCGGCCCCGCTCCGCCCAGCTCAGTGCGATGGCACTATTTACAAACCGGCAGTTGCCAGATGCACACTCAACCAATCCCCTGTGCTTCCCCTCGGGGGCGGGCCCATGCCCTGCCACACAGCCCCCCCGCCCAACACAACCCCCACCCTCGACTCCCTATGGCCGGAGGCCCCTGGACCCGCTACACCCAGCGCCCCCCACCAGACCCTGCCACAAATGCACAGCACCCTGCCCAACATGACCCCTGCCCACCGCCCCACTACAACTGCCCAGCACCCCCCACAGAACCCCCACTCCCATCTGCCCCAACACACCATCTACCCCGCCCCCTCACAGCCCAGCACCCCCCAGACCCCCTCCCCCACGCCCTGCCTCCCAGCCGTAGTCACCGGCCCTGCTGGGAGGCGACTGTCTGCTGGGCTGAGCCGGCAGCGCAGCCAGGGCTGGTCCCGGGGCCGGGAATCGCTCTGGCCCCTCGGGAGTGGCGTGATCAGCCAGGCCAGGGCCTGCTCTGGCCAGGCTCCCTCAGGACCAACTTGCCTGGAGGGGCCCAGCCAAGCCCCCCACACTGCGCCCCCATCAACTGGCTGAGACTGGCGGGGCTCCTGCCCCAGTCCCGGGTGGCTCAGTGCCGGGGGGCTCCCCGCGTGGTGGGAAGCAGAGACTGCCCGGAGCCGGGGGTGCACTGGGGTCCGGCCGGGGGGCAGAGGGGATCTGGCGGCTGGGGCCAGGGGGCAGAGAGGAGCAAGTGGTGGGTGAGGGGGGAGCCAGGGGACTGGCGGGGTCCCGGGGCGCAGAGCAAGCGGAGCAGGTCGGGGCCCCTTCTGAGCCTGGGCCCGGCTCCAGGGCACCACTGGCGCCATTGTGAACCCGGGACCGCTCATAGCCAGGGGGTCGGGGGGGCACAAATCCATGGGCCCCCACACAAGGGCGCCTGTCAGGGTTTTGCCCACGGAAAGGTTTTCCTCAATTTGATTTCGACAGCTCGTGTTGGAGAGCTGCTGTTCTCCAGATGTGAGCAGTGAATCCATCCACCTGTGCATCTGTCTGCCCGTCCATCCATCCATCCACCCCCGTCTCGGGCCTGAAATCTCGGAGTTCTGGGTGAGCTGCCAATCAATCAATCAATCAATCAATCTGTTCCCCCCGTCAATCCCCTGCCTGGGACTGTGATGTCACCAGCCCACTCCAGGCTCTGGGGGGAACCCAACCTTAGCCCTTGAACATCCAATTTCTTTTCCTCCCGACCCCACCCCAAGACACAGGGTGGTGTCCCCCAGCGGCTAGAGCCCAGCCCAGGACTCCTGGGTTCTGTCCCTGTAGCGAGTGCTCCCATGGTGCTGCCCTGTTCGTTCTGAGATTCCCCGAGTGCTTTGCAAAGGAGGCTGCGCTGGCGATGCCCATTTGACAGATGGGGAAACTGAGGCAGGGAGTGGGATTATGCCTCAGGGCACGCTGTGGGCATCCAGCAGAGCTGGGGCTAGGGTGGGTGTTGAGGTGGCTCTGGCGTCTCCTTGAGCCCCACGGAGGGCGGACAATGGGCCCCTCACTGGCTGAGACATGGAGAGGGACTGAGCGCTCTGGCGGGCACCAGGGCTTCTCATCTTTGAGCCATTTTTAGCTGCCATCCAGGGGGCAGCATGGCCTAGCAGCTAAAGTCTGGTGCTCAGGACTCCTGGGTTCTATTCCCTGCTGTGCCAGGCCCTTCTGCTATCTCTGCCTCAGTGTCCCTCTTTGCACTATGGGGTGAATGGCCCTGAGTTCCCACTGCTCTGTGGTCATTACAGATGGGGAGAGCCTGGTGGGGAGGGTGCTGTTCCAGCCCCCACAGCGGGGCTGGTTCAGGGTAGGGGGGGTTGAGCAGGAGCTGGGGAAGGCCCTGCTCACTGGGGGTGTCAGGTGAGGACAGGCCCTGTCTGCTCCCCTACTGCCTTGGATCAGCATGCCAGGGGTAATGGGGGAAGGACAGGGGGTCAGTATGGCAAGGGCTGAGGGCAGGAGATGGGGGCTGGGGGATGAGGTGGGGGCATGTGCGGACAGCAAGGATGCCAGGGGAATAGGGGACATGGGGGGCAACGGGGAAATGGGGGGTGGAGGAAGAGGGCTGGGCTGGGGGGGCTGGGACCCCTCCCAGGCGACAGAATCAAAGCAGAGGCCTGACCCACAGGGAAAAGCCAGATTGCTATTGCCCTGTATCCCCCCTTTCCCCCCATGTTCCCTGTGCCACCCTCTGCCCAGCTCCCCCTCCCTGCCCAGCTCCCCCATGAGCCTCCACACGCAGACGGGCTGGCTCTGGCCTACCCCTGCCTGCTGTGTGGATGCTCCGCACAGCAGCCCTGGGCTAAGGGAGGGCTGGACTCGTGCGGAGGGTGGGGGCGGGGGGGTGGCCTTTGTCCCTCCTCCCTCCCCTGCAAGCACTTTCGCTTTCACTGCCGGCTGGTGAGTGGGGCCGGGGCAATGCTCCGGGATCGGGCGTGGCTCCCCTCAACCTGCATGCTCAGGCGCCTTCTCCTCCCTCCTGCCCCCCCCGCTCTCTCCTGTCCCCCCTCCAGGGCTTAATTTGGGCCAGGGCTGAGCCCCGGCCCCTCTGGGCTTGTCACTTCCTAGCCCCGGCCCCTCTGGGCTTGGCCCGTCAGTTATGAAAGTAAAAATATTGCGGCAGCTCTTCACCACGAATGAAGTGCTGCCCCCGTCCCCTCCCCTCCTCTCCCCTGAGCCCCTTCTCTTCTCATCTGCCCTCCTGGTCCTCTCCCGTCTGCTTCCCCCTCTGACCTCCCCCCACCTCCATCTTCCTCTCCTGCCACCTCTTCCTCCCCCCCCCGACCTCCTCTTCTTCTCCTGTCCCCTTCCCCCTCTTTCGTCCCTTCCCCCGAGACCCTCTTCCTCTCCACCCTCCCCTCCTGACCCCCACCTGACCTCCTCTTCCTCCCCTCTCCCGAGACCCTCTTCCTCTCCACCCTCCCCTCCTGACCCCCACCTGACCCCCTCTTCCTCCCCTCCCCCGAGACCCTCTTCCTCTCCACCCTCCCCTCCTGACCCCCACCTGACCTCCTCTTCCTCCCCTCCCCCGAGACCCTCTTCCTCTCCACCCTCCCCTCCTGACCCCCACCTGACCTCCTCTTCCTCCCCTCCCCCGAGACCCTCTTCCTCTCCACCCTCTCCTCCTGACCCCCACCTGACCCCCTCTTCCTCCCCTCCCCCTGAGACCCTCCTTCTCTCCACCCTCCCTTCCTGACCCCCACCTGACCTCCTCTTCCTCCCCTCCCCCGAGACCCTCTTCCTCTCCAGCCCTCCCCTCCTGACCCCCACCTGACCCCCTCTTCCTCCCCTTCCCCCCCAGACCCTCTTCCTCTCCAGCCCTCCCCTCCTGATCCCTATCTGACCCCCTCTTCCTCCCCTCCCCCTGAGACCTTCTTCCTCTCCACCCCTCCCCTCCTGACCCCCACCTGACCCCCTCTTCTTCCCCTTCCCCCCTGAGACCTTCTTCCTCTCCACCCCTCCCCTCCTGACCCCCACCTGACCCCCTCTTCTTCCCCTTCCCCCCGAGACCTTCTTCCTCTCCACCCCTCCCCTCCTGATAACCCCCCATCTTCTCTGACTCCTGCTCCCCCATCCCTCCCTCTACTGCTCCCCCCCCACAGCCACCCCCGGGCCCTTCGGGGGAGCAGGCAGGCAGGGGACAGAGAGCCGCAGCAGCTGGGCCTGGGAGCTCTCAGCTACCTTGTGACTTCCCCATGGGGGTGACACCAATTCTCAGCAGCCAAGTGGCTGGAGCCCGGGTGCTGACCCAAGGGGGCATTGGGGGCCTGGCGGTTCAAGCCAGGTTCAAGCAGTTCAAGCTCCCTGTGCCCAAAGCAGGGGGTGGTGATGAAACGGAGGCAAAGGACCGGCATGGGGCAGCTGCAGGGACGCACAACGTGGAGCCCAGATTTGGGGTCCAGTCCCAGTTCTGCCATGGGGTGTGTGTGGTGCGGGGTGGGGGTGGGGGCAGGATGTGGGATTGTGTCTGTGTCAGGTGCTTAATAACACCCTATAGCCCCTGGGTCTTCTTGTCAGCAGCTCTTGAAGTGCTCTGAAAAGGAAATCGGGATCGTTAACCCCATGGCACAGATGGGGAAACTGAGGCATGGTGGGAGGAAGTGACTCATCCAAAGTCCCCTATCAGCAGAGCCGGGCAGAGGACCCAGGTGTCCTGCATCCCAGTTCGGGTCTGTAGCCACTGTCTGAGCACCTCTGGGGATTTATTGATCCTCACAACACCTGTGAAGGAGGGACGGTCCCAGAGCCCCGGCTCCCGCCCGAGCTGGAATGGCTACGCGGCCATGTTCTAGCCCCGCAGCCCGAGCCTCGTGAGGCGAGGCCACTGGCACCGCTCAGCTGCGGGGGTTTTATTACCGCCAAGGGACTGATTTGTAAAGGGATGGAGGTGCCTAAAATCTAGTGGGTTGGCTGTAGACGCCAGGATGCCCAACTCCCATTGGTTTCCAGGGGGGTTAGGCACCGCGGGCCGTTTGGCCAAAACACAACCCGTTGTTCAAAATATTTTGATGGTGACAAAATCAGCATTTCCCAGCCAAATTTCCAGCCAGCCCTAGCTTGGTGTACAACCAGCAGCCACTTGGTAACTGACCCCCAGGCTGCATGGCCTAGTGGGTGGAGCTAGGCCGTGTCTAAGGGCCATCAGGACTCCTGGGTTCTATCCCTGGTTCTGGGAGGGGAGTGGGGGCTAGTGGCTAGATTGGGCTAGGAGTCTGGACTCCTGAGTTCTATCCTGACCTTGTGCAAGTCACTTCCCCCTTTATGTGCCTCAGTTTCCCAATCGATAAAATGGCACTATTAATACTGCCCTCCTTCGTAAAGGGCTTTGAGACAGGCAGATGGACAGCAGTAGTTATTTGTATTAACCTCTGCACAGGACTGCTTTCCTGCCGGGATCTGGGACGCCGGCCCAGGGTAGACATGGCACAGTGCGCGTCCTGCAAGCTCGTCAAGTATTTGAACGATCTAGAATCAAGAGAGTTCCAGATGTTCAAGTTTCACCTGGAGAACTATCCCCTGGAAGACGGCTACAAGCGAATCCCCCGCTCCAAGATGGAGGTGGCTGAAGCCATGGACATAGCTTGGACCATGGTCCAGGTTTACCAGGAGTCCAAGGCTCTGCAGATGGCGGTGAAGATATTGGATGGTATTAACCGGAAGGATCTGTCGCTAAGGATCCAAAAGGACATGCCAAAGAGTGAGTAGATGGAGGAGATCCCCCCTCGTTTTCCCCTATGGTCTGACTCATTCCTTGCTGGAACTTTTTGATCCCCCTGTTGTGCCTCAGTTTCCCCCAGTCCAACAAGGGTGGCCTAGCGGCTAGCGCCCAGAACTGGCACTCAGCAGACCGGGGTTCCATTCCCAGCTCTGCTGCTGGGTGATCCCAGACAAATCACAGCCCGGCCCCCTCTCCGTGCCTCAGTTTCCCCATCTGAAAAATGGCTGGTAGGGATGCTGGCGTTCCCTCTAAAGTGCTTTGTCTCTGTGGATGGAAAGCACTAAGGCACGGAGAGGCTGCAGCTACATCTCTGCTACTGAGCCTCATGTAGATGCCGCGGCCGGTCTGTCTCACTGCTAGGGCTGGGGTATAAATACCTCCTACATTGGTGGAAGGGGTTTTCCCGTCCTCTCTCTGAGAGGCAGTAGCAAGGGTGATGGAGGAATCTGTCGACCCAGCTGCGGCGACGCGGGGGATGAGGTCGACCCATCTCTGGCTCTCGGGGCGTGACATTTTCACTGTTCAAAAAATGCGGCGGGGTTCATCTCATTTTGCAGCTAGGCCAGATGCTTTTGGCTGTAAGCACTGGGGGCTTTGCTGGCCTGACTCTGTTGATCACGGCAGCAGTTGTTTTCCCCCGGCAGCTACGCCAGGATGTGTTTGACGGGTAGGCCAGGCGCAAGCAGCTTGTCCCAGGTCGCCTGGGGCATCTGTGGTGAAGCAGCAGATCAAACCCAGAGCTTCCAAATGCCAGGCCAAATGCCTAAGCACCTGCCCCTTTCTCGCAGGAAGAATGTGGGTACATTGCAGAGGGGTCAGAGAAGATTAAAGGATTAGAAAACCTGCCTTACAGTGACAGACTCCAGGAACTCGATCTAGTTAGTTTAACCAAGAGAAGGTTTGGCGGGGCTTGATCCCAGTCTATAAGTATCTACCTGGGGGACAAATATTTCATAACGGGCTCTTCGGTCTATCAGAGGAAGGTCTAATGACCCTGTCCAATGGCTGGGCGTTGAAGCTAGACACATTCAGACAGTAAAGAAAGCGTAAAAGTTTAATGGTGAGAGTAATTAATCACTTGGACAATTCAGCACGGCTCGTGGTGGATTCTCCATCCCTGATCATTTTTATATCGAGATTGGCTGTTTTTTCTCTGCTCTAGGGATTATTTCGGGGCAGTTCTCTGGCCCCGTGTCATACAGAGGTCAGGCTAGACCAGTGGTCCTTGACCAGGGGTACATGTACCCCCGGGGTTATGCAGAGGTCTTCCAGGGGGCACATCAACTCATCTAGATATTTGCCTAGTTTTACAACAGGCTACATAAAAAGCACTAGCAAAGTCAGGACAAACCGAAATTTCATACAGACAATGACTTGTTTATACTTCTCTATAGACTCTACACTGAAATGTAAGTACAATATGTTTATTCCAATCCATTTATATTATATTATATGGTAAAAACAAGAAAGGCAGCAATTTGTCAGTACTAGTGTGGCTGTGACATTTTGGTATTTTTAGGCCTGATTTTTGTAAGCAAGTTGTTTTTAAGTCAGGTGAAACTTGGGGGCGTGCCGGACAAATCAGACTCCTGAGAGGGGTCCCGTCGTCTGGAAAGGCTGAGAGCCACTGGGTTAGATGATCACAAAGATTCCTTCAGGCCCTGGAATCTACACGCTAGAGGTGCTTTGCTGCTATGCCAATGCCCGTGGCAGTGCAGCCCAGCCAGGGGCACCCTCCTGCATTGGGCCATGGCACGGCCGAGGTGCCTTGCCTCAGTTTCCCCTTTCTTCCACCCCTACAAAGGAACAGCTTCCGATACAAAGCTGACCTCTGGGCTTCGTTTATTGCCAGGCACCGGTGCGGTAATTCCCCCAAAGCCTTGGAGCAAAACCAATCTCCGGTGCCGACGGTGAACGTCACCGTGTTTGCTCTCTTTGGGGATCTCACCTCCAGGTCACCCACTCGAGAGTCAATCACAGCACCTCACGTCTCTCCAGAGTCCACCCTCAAGGGCTCGCCAGCTTTGGTCCGTTCTCACCAACAATTCCAGCTCCCATCCAGGCTCTTCCCTCTAGGGCGCAGGTAACCGGTTTTACGCCCATTTGGGGGCCAATTGACCAGTCACAGGTGCACTGACCTCCTCTGTCTTAAAGGACCAGTGTCACCCCGTGACACCTTTCCAGCGTAGGCGCAGCCTCAGGATGTCCTCTCTGCCGTTCACATCGGTTTCAAGGCGCACCCTAAGTTAAAGCAGTGCATGTGGATGCGGCATCTGGGACCCAGCCTAGAGATTGGCTTGGAAGGGTGAGATTTTTATTGCGAAATGCCGGTAAATGTTGATTTCACTGCGCACACAGGGACCGACGAAAAAATGTTCCCATCGACATTAATCGAACTTTAAAAAGAAAGTAAGAAAAATGCGGCTTGAGACCTTATTAGAGTTTGATTTAAGGGTATTTACTTTGTGCATTTTGACGTGGGATGTGGACAATTTGGCTATAAAACTTTAACTTTTGGAATCTCAGCATCTCCTGCCATTAGGTAATTACAGTAACGCCTCGCTTAACGTTGCAGTTATGTTCCTGAAAAATGCTACTTTAAGCGAAACGATGTTAAGCGAATCCAATTTCCCCATAAGAATGAATGTAAATAGCGAGGGTTAGGTTCCAGGGAAATTTTTTTCGCCAGACAAAAGACACGCACACACACACACACACACACATATAAGTTTTAAACAAATAATTTAACACTGTGCACAGCGATGATGGTTGTGAAGCTTGGTTGAGGTGGTGAAGTCAGAGGGTGGGATATTTCCCAGGGAATGCCTTGCTGCTAAATGATGAACTCGCACGCGGCTGAGCCCTCAAGGGTAACACATTGTTGTTAATGCAGCCTCACACCCTACAAGGCAGCACGAATGGAGGGAGGAGACACAGCATGGCAGAGAGAGACAGGGACACACCCTGTGTGTGTGTGAGAGAGAGACGCACGCTGCCCCTTTAAGTACACTGACCTCACTCTAAATACGCTGCCTTTGTAAGTAGACCAGCAAGCTGAGACAGCAGCTGCTGCCAGCAAGCTCCCTCCATCCTGAGCCCTGTCCTGTCCCTCCTGCTCTGTGGAGATGGGGTACAGGAGCAGGGGGAGGGGGATACCCTGACATCAGCACCCCTCTTCCCATCCTCCGCCCACTGCACAGCAAGCAGGAGACTACTGGGAGCAGCTCCAAGGTGGAGGGCAGGAGCAGCACATGGCAGTGGGGGAGGGACAGCTGAACTGCCGGCAATTGATAGAAGAGATCCCGCCTCGTTTCCCCCAGTGGTCTGACTCATTTCTTGCTGGAGCTTTCTGGTAAATGGGGGGGAGGGTCATCCCCTGGCATGCCTCAGTTTCCCCCCGTCTAACAAGGGTGGCCTAGTGGCTAGCGCCCAGAACTGGCGGCTGCTGCACAGGGAACTTAGGGGAGAGGGGAGCTGATGGGGGGCTGCCAGCCCATGCTGGTTCCAAGCCCCCACCAGCTCGCTGCCGCGGGCTGCTCTTCCTGCAAGCAGTGGACAAAGCAGGCGGCTGCCAAACAACGTTATAAGGGAGCATGGCACAACTTTAAACGAGCCTGTTCTCTAATTGATCAGCAACGTAACAACATTAACGGGGACAACTTTAAGTGAGGAGTTACTGTATTGTCTGACTCCCCTTTTCCCCCCAAAAAAGGATTTCCTGCAACTCTGAAAAATTTAAATCCATAAAAACAGAAAAAAGAGAGGCTTAAAACCCGTAATGTGGCAGAACTGTGAAAATGTCGGTTGATCAAAATAGAACAAAATGCTTAAAACCCGAAATGTCCAGCACCTGTGAATATTTCAGTCGATAAAATAGAAAAAAAAGCTTCAAAATAAACATCGGTATTTATCCCTCGAAATTATAAACCCATAAAAATCGAATGCTGCCAATGCTAGCTGTAGGTGTAGTTCACTGTTCACCTATAAAACGAGGGAGGGAGAAGACAATACAACATTCAGGGTTTGATTCCTCCCTCTGTAGAGATTGCCTGTCCTCACTAGAGCACCCCCTAGTGGGAAGCGATGTATCTACAATGGGGCTGACCCTGGGAGTTTGTAGCCTGACCTCCTGCCAGCCTGCCTCCGTTTGTCCCTTTAGGAGGCAGTTTCGCCCATGGGTAATTATTTCTCTCATGTGTCTCGTAGTTTTCTGTCAGACGCCAGAGCCGGCTGGCGCGAGCGAGGACGACGAGAATGACCAGCAGGAGAAGCTGGACTCGGAGCTGTACGATCAATTTTTCGGAAGCAAGAAGAAAGGTCAGTGACAGTCCAATGCCACCAGCACAGGTCACGGTGAGATTCTGCAGCGGCCGTGGTGCTGCGTGCCGAGATCTCACCCTAACTCTCTGCTTCTCTCTCCCCAGTGGAGGTGAAGCTGGATCCCAACACGGCATTCCCCACGCTGCTGATCTCCCAAGACCAGAAAAGCGTGCGGCTCGGGGACTGCGCCCAGAACCTTCCCTGCAGCTCGGAGCGTTTTTCTTTCCAGCCCTGTGTGCTGGGCACCCCGGGCATCTCTGGGGGGCGGCTGGACTGGGCAGTGGAGGTGGGTGCCGGGAAAGGCTGGATCGTCGGCGCCGTCCGGGAATCAGTGAAGAGGAACGAGCGTCTCTACATAACGGCTGAGCAGGGGTTCTGGGGGCTGGAGTTGAACCATGGGGAGTACGAGGCGCTCAGCACCCCTAAGACGACGCTTTTCCTACGGGAGCCTCTGCGTAGGATCAAGGTGCATCTAGACTTCATCCTTGGAAGACTCTCCTTCTACAGCAACGACGCCAGGGAGCACATCTTCACCTTCAACTACCCCTTCTCCGAGAAGATGTTCCCCTTCTTCTTGACCTGGGACACGGACGTCCCGCTCCAGCTCTGCCCATGTGACTGAGAGCGCCTCCCCACCGCACGCTTTGCAAGAGCAGGGATGTTACACTCCAGCGTGCAGGCCAAAATCCCAGCCCCGGGAATCACCCACTGCCACCTGCCTCCGCACTTCCACTTTCACTGTCACTTCCTGTCCGGATCGGGTGCGAACCCTCCTCGACTGTCTCGCGTGACTTGGTCGGATGATATTTTGTGTTGTTTCTTGACGTCTCCAGCTCTTGGAGCCATGGTTTTTTGGTAAGAATCTGCGCTTTCATTAAAAAAAAAAAAGGTAACTCGTTTTCTAGCACTTTGGGTTGCGGAGAAACCCTGTGAAACCTGACCCTAGAAAGGTCCAACCCCAGAAGGCAAATGTATAAAACAAACAAACAAACCCCCCCCCCCCAAAGGTTTATTATTTGTCAAATCTTGTGATTTTTTTTTTCAAGCCAATCTCATGAATTTTGGGGGCTCCCATTCTGCTATTTGAGCAGGGGAGACTTAAAGAGCTCAGTCTGCTTGGAGAAGTTTGAGAGGTGACCTGATTTTGACATATAAGTAAGGCTACGTTTTAGTCACAGGTATTTTTAGTAAAAGTCATGGACAGGTTACCGGCAGTAAACAAAAATTCACGGCCCTTGAGTTTTACTTTATATCCCTAACTAAAACTTCGGTGCAGGGGTAATGAGGGGCGGAGGTCTGGGGGTGCTGCTGGTGGTGGCCCAGGACCCCCACTGGTGCTGGGGTGGGGGGCAGCAACGGTTTGCGGCCAGGACCCCCACTGGTGCGGGGGCGGAGGGGGGAGTGGGGCTGGGTCACGGCGCATGACCGGGACCCCTGCTGGTGCTGGGGAGGGGGGCGACCCCCGCTGCTGCTGGGGTGGTGGGGGATTGGTGGGGCTCGCAGGCTCCTTACTGGGCTCTGTGTGTTCCCGCAGCTCTGGCCAGGGGGCTTCAATCGCCGTCCCTGCTACCCCCTGGTGGAGGGATTGCGCTCTGCCGTGTGTGTGTGTCCCTGCTGCCCCCTGCTGGAGGGACTGGGCCCTGATCTGCGTGTGTGTGTGTGTGTGTGTGTGTGTCCCTGCTGCCCCCTGCTGGAAGGGCTGCACCCTGCTCTGTGTGTGTGTGTGCGCGTGTGCGTGCGTGTCCCTGCTGGAGGGGCTGGGCCTTGATCTGTGTGTGTGTGTGTGTGTGTGCGCGTGTCCCTGCTGCTCCCTGCTGGAGGGGCTGGGCCCTGATCTCAGTGTGTGTGTGTGTGTGTGTGTGTCCCTGCTGCCCCCTGCTGGAGGGGCTGGGCCCTGATCTCAGTGTGTGTGTGTGTGTCCCTGCTGCCCCCTGCTGGAGGGGCTGGGCCCTGATCTCAGTGTGTGTGTGTGTGTGTGTGTGTCCCTGCTGCCCCCTGCTGGAGGGGCTGGGCCCTGATCTCAGTGTGTGTGTGTGTGTGTGTGTGTGTGTGTGTGTGTTGCATGTGTCCCTGCTGTCCCCTGCTGGAGGGGCTGGGCCCTGATCTGTGTGTGTGTGTGTGTGTGCGTGTGCGTGCGTGTCCCTGCTGGAGGGGCTGGGCCTTGATCTGTGTGTGTGTGTGTGTGTGTGTGTGTGTGCGCGTGTCCCTGCTGCTCCCTGCTGGAGGGGCTGGGCCCTGATCTCAGTGTGTGTGTGTGTGTGTGTGTGTCCCCCTGCTGCCCCCTGCTGGAGGGGCTGGGCCCTGATCTCAGTGTGTGTGTGTGTGTGTGTGTGTGTCCCTGCTGCCCCCTGCTGGAGGGGCTGGGCCCTGATCTCAGTGTGTGTGTGTGTGTGTGTGTGTGTGTGTCCCTGCTGCCCCCTGCTGGAGGGGCTGGGCCCTGATCTCAGTGTGTGTGTGTGTGTGTGTGTGTTTTTTGCTGTGTGTGTGTGTGTGTGTGTGTGTTGCATGTGTCCCTGCTGTCCCCTGCTGGAGGGGCTGGGCCCTGATCTGTGTGTGTGTGTGTGTGTGTGTGTGTGTGTGTGTGTGTCCCTGCTGCCCCCTGCTGGAGGGGCTGCACCCTGCTCTGTGTGTGTGTGTGTGTGCGCGTGTGTGCGCATGTGTCCCTGCTGCTTTCCATCACTAAAATGAGACTGGACGTCTTTCTCAAAGAGATGCTACAGCTCAACCAGAACTTATCAGCTTGATGCAAAAATTGCTGCGAGAGATCATTTGGGCTTTCATGCAGATCAGAGTAGATGACCTCAGTGGTCTCTTCTGGCCTTGAAATGTAGGAATTTGCAGATGTGCATGTACCCTTACCTGAGTAAGGGTATAGCGGGAGTCCCTGCTGAGGGACTAGTTTGTTGTTAAGGATTAGGGAACCCTTCGCTCCATCTTTTGCTTGATTGTTAGTGACACTTTGACTGCACCCTGGACTTGGAAAGAAAGAGGTGGGAAGTGGTTCAGGGAAGCAGCCTCAGGGCACTCCTTGATGTCATTTCCACTCCTAGAGCCCTGGGTTGGAGCCTGCTGGAGAGGGAGGGCCCAGGCTATCATACCAGGCAACTGGGAGGGAGGCATAACTCTGGCTGCCCCCTGAGATAAGGGGAATAAGGACACTGGAAGCCCTGAGGCAAGAGTGTGAGGGACTACTGCCACTCCAACAGCTGCCCTGAGATCTGTGGGAGGACCCCCTAGATGCTGGGACATTTCCATGGTTGCAGAGCCAAGGCTTAACCACTTCTGAGGGCTCACTCATCCTTATCTTTATGGGGGAGATTGTGCATTAAGACAATTCATCATTGCCCTGCACATTGGGTAGTCATGTACACCTGTGTACAAATCCTGGGGATCTGTGGATTCTGGGAACCAGGATGGGGTAGGGTGCAATCTACACACACACACACACACACACACACACACACACACACACTGATGGCATTTTCTTTCATTCACCTTCAGTCCCCTCCTTCACACATTTTCTGAGTGCTTGTTCAGATATTTGCCCTTTGCCCACACCTGCTTTTTATAGTCCAACGGATTTTGGCGGGCTTTTTTGTGTCTGCTGAGAGAGTTCTGAGGTGAGTACACAAATCTGCTGTGTGTGAATGTAATTTATAATCCAGATAAGTCATTTTTAAAATACGTATTTTACATTTACTCTAGATTTGAGATTTATAAAAGTTACTTCTTGTTTCTGGAAGAATTGGAATGACTGAAAATAAAGTTTAGATGCACTGCAGGGATGTTTTCATAACTGAAGCGATGAAAAAAATTGCAATTCATTCAAAAAACAGTGGCATATAATCAGAAGAAGTTTTGTGCAAATACAGAGTTTGGACTAACATTTATCGGTATTAATTGGATCATGCTGAGTGCGTAGATGAGAGTAATAGGTGCTAATCTCCTTGTCACATAATGTTCGATTCAGAGTTGTAATGCTAAGGAGAGGTAGGCACTTCACTATTTTATTTTATTTTTTTCAAAAGAGGAAAGTTGTAACGAAAACCACTCTCCTTTTGCTATTGGACCTTTAAGGCAGGAATCTGCTCTGAGGGATCTGTGGGGATGGCAGAACTAGACATGACTTTAGAGATCTCAAATACAAAAGGACTTACACTCTTAACAATAGATTATCACATTGGAAAGTATATCTTGGTGTAAAATATACTAGGCTACTGCATGTGCATGGGATGGGCAGGCAGTTGGTGAAAAGAAGAGAAAGGGAATAAAATGGTGCTTGTGAATTTTTCTTCTTGAATCATAGAATCATAGAATATCAGGGTTGGAAGGGACCTCAGGAGGTCATCTAGGCCAACCCCTGCTCAAAGCAGGACCGATCCCCAATTAAATCATCCCAGCCAGGGCTTTGTCAAGCCTGACCTTAAAAACTTCTAAGGAAGGAGATTCCACCACCTCCCTAGGTAATGCATTCCAGTGTTTCACCACCCTCCTAGTAAAAAAGTTTTTCCTAATATCCAACCTAAATCTCCCCCACTGCAACTTGAGACCATTACTCCTTGTTCTGTCATCTGCTACCACAGAGAACAGTCTAGAGCCATCCTCTTTGGAACCCCCTTTCAGGTAGTTGAAAGCAGCTATCAAATCCCCCCCTCATTCTTCTCTTCCGTAGACTAAACAATCCCAGTTCCCTCATCTTCTCCTCATAAGTCATGTGTTCCAGTCCCCTAATCATTTTTGTTGCCCTCCGCTGGACTCTTTCCAATTTTTCCACATCCTTCCTGTAGTGTGGCGCCCAAAACTGGACACAGTACTCCAGATGAGGCCTCACCAGTGTCGAATAGAGGAGGACGATCACTGCCTTGTGTTTCATTGGAGGTGCTTCAGAGGAGGAGATGCATATTTCACAGGATTAACAGCATTGCTCTGCTGGTAATTTTGGCAGTTGTCTTTGCAGTTAAAAGGGGGAAGAAATTGGGAAAACAAACAAATAAAAAAACCAAACCCTTACTAGTTATTTGGGGTCAGTTGGATTATAAAGTGTATATAAGAAAGCTTTAAAAGAGACTGAAGATCAGAGCTGGTCAGACTCCCCAAATACATGTCATTTGAACTGTTTTGATTTTTTCATGGCAAAAAATCAGAATGAAAGAAAATTAATTTGTTCAATTTGTATAGAACATTGTGTTTCAATCATTCAGTTTTTGCTTTTTCCTTTATTTTGAGTTTTGCTTTTCTCCCACTTTCTGTCAGTTTTCTCCTTTTTACATTGTTACATTTCTTTGCTTTTTGTTCTTTCTAACTTTTCCAAAATTGGAGAAGTTTTGCAAAGTTACAGAGTGCTGGAAAAAAACCAAACCTATGGGAAAAAAAATAAACAAGCAAACAAACCCCAGACCTCACTCAGTCAATCTATTGCATTCAGTGGCAAAAAAGGAGAAAAGAGAGAGAAAGTGGGAGAGAGAGAAATCCAAATGTTTGATTTTTTAAAGATGTTCTGGTTATTAAGAAATGTTTCAATTTGAAATGAAACAAAACAAAATATATATTTATTATCCCTCATGATTACATCAGGGGGATTTTTTTAAACTATTAGCCTTCACAACATACAAAATTTCTAAGCATAAAAAGGGGAAATCTACTGTCTAAAATTTATCCCCATGAGTCACCAATAAATCCTGACCGCAAACCGGCTCTGTACTTAGTCACCTGTCTCTTGGAGATGGCAGGGCTTAGCGCACATTGCTCTCCTTGGCTTCTCCCATTGGCTCATTTAAACAAGGAGCCACCTAGTTTGGGGGCTTTTGGGAATCTCAATCTAAGGCGCCTCCCTCCCTCCATTCCTTGTTTGGGGATCATGGGCGCCAAACTCTGACTTTTGGATTACAGTGATATTTCAGGTGCGAAACACACACACACACGTATTCTTCCCCCGTGAGTGAAGGGAGCACAGTGTTTCCACTGGTCTCCCCCCCACCCCCACACACCCTGGTATTATTGCCTTGCTACTGGCAATCATGGCTATATTTTGAGATGGTCTTTCCTGCTTGGACCCTCCTGTCCATTCAATGCAGCTCACTCTGGGGTTGATTACCCCCCCAAGCTTTTTAAGGAGATCTTTGCCGCAAATTGTATCTCCCTGCTCGAGGCAAACCCAGATTTGACTGACTGTAACCATATCTTCAAATTCTATTTCTATTGGCTGTCTTAGGGTTGCTTTTAATCTTCCCCCTCCCACCCCTTTAATCCATATGGTTCGACGGGTGAGGGGGAGATCTTGGCTGGTTATCGATACCGAGGCTCCTGCGTCTATTAACATACTGCTCGGCCGGCCCCCCACTCCTGCGTTAAGAAACCCCTGGGGTCGCCTTCGGTTCCAGCCGCGACCTATTTGCTACCTATTTGCTACCTGATACCTATTTGCTAGCCAGGAGTTTGAGCAACTCCTGGGTTTGTTTAACCTTTTCCGGTTTTGGGGTACTAGTTGTATCAGTTTTATTCTGCTTGTTTGGCCACTGGCCTTCTGTGGCCCACTTCATTACTGCCGAGTATGTCTCTCCCACTGAGATGCCTAATGCCAGGACTGGTTGGTGGTCCACAGACAGCCCTTCCTTTAGGATTTGGAGGAACACATCATGGTCTCGGGTTCTTATAGTCTCCACGTCTGAATAAGCGCGGAATGCATTCCACTTCTTTTCAGCACAGGACATGGCAGACTCCCCCTTCTGCTGAACCACTGATTGCAGAGCCCCCCAGTTGGTGGTCTGGGCTCCTAGAACAGCAGAGAGTGCCTTCCTGAATTCGGTTACAGTGCCTGCGTCTGGGTTTGGGATTCCTGCTGGCTCTTCAGCCTGATGCCCTCCTGCGGGGTTAGGGTTATAATCTTCCGCCCAGTGCCCCATCTTCCATTTATTGTCTAAGTTGTCCCACACATCCCTGGGGTACTTGCACTTGACCAGGATGTGAACATCCCTCCTATGGAGGCCGTGTATATCAGTTAGGCCATCCAGCTTGTCCCAGTGTTTTTGTTACCACGCTTGAGTTCAGGTAAATCGGACAGCAGTGCCTGTTTTTCCTGTGGGGTAAAGGGACGGTAGATCTCAGTGGTTTCTGTCCTGAGTCCCCTCGCTCGCTCGCTTTCCACATTAACATTTCTGAACCTCCTTAGCTGCGTTTTGATTGGAGCCAAATGTTGTTCTTGCTCCCCTGGGGCAGTCAATCCTTGTGGCGCCCCTTCATCATCCCTGGAGGTGCCCAAATTTGGCCTTTCACATGAAGAAATGTATGGAGGGGGTTCTGGCTCATTCCTTTGCTTCTTGCTGCTCGATTTTCCCACAGATAGTTAATCGGTGGTGCAATTGGCTGGCAAGTGCCTGGTGTGAGCTCCCCTGCTTCGGATCTGGGGGGGTGTCCCAGGCATGGTGGTTGTAATTCCTTTGCTCTGGGACCTTTTCCATCTTCCTGACAGTCACATGTTTTAAAACACCAGCTTTTATCTCTCAGAGCCTCATTTTCAGTTTTTAAAGTTGCATTTTCTTTTTCCTTTATGTTGAGCATATCCAATATTACTATGATGGCTTTGTGTATTTCGTCACCTTTCTGGTTATTCCACCCATTAACCAAATCTTCCTAAAACAGTGACATATGATCAGGAGGAGATTTGTGCAAATACAGAGATTGGACTAACATTGATCTGTATTAACTGGATCTTGCTGAGTGTGTAGAGGAGAGCAATAGACACTAATCTCCTTGTCGCACAATAGAGGGTTCAGTGTTGTAATGCTAAAGATAATATAATAATAAAATACTAGTATATTTTACATCAAGATATACTTTCTGATATATTGCTCAGTGAAGAGGGAGAAACAATGGGAAACTTGGAAATGGCAGAGGGGCTTAATGACTTTAATTAATAGGCAGCAGGTTTAAAACAAATAAAAGGAAGTATTTCTTCACACAACACACAGTCAACCTGTGGAACTCCTTGCCAGAGGATGTTGTGAAGGCCAAGACTATAACAGCGTTCAAAAAAAGAACTATCTAAATTCATGGATAGGTCCATCAATATCTATTAGCCAGGATGGGCAGGGATGATGTCCCTAGCCTCTGTTTGCCAGAAGCTGGGAATGAGCGATGGATGGATCACTTGATAATTACCTGTTCCGTTCATTCCCTCTGGGGCACCTGGCATTGGCCACTGTCGGAAGACAGTATATGAAGCTAGATGGACCCAGTATGGTCATTCTTATGTTCTTATGTTCCATTTACTTCAGACCATCTCTCCAGTTTGTCCAGATCATTTTGAATTTTAAGCCTATCCTCCAAAGGACTTGCAATCCCACCCAGCTTGTTATTGTCTGCAAAATTTATAAGTGTCCTCTCTAAGCCATTATCTAAATTATTGATGAATATATTGAAGAGAACCAGATCCAGAACTGATCCCTGCGGGACCCCACTCGCTATGCCCTTCTGTCATGACTGTGAACCACTGATAACTACTCTCTGGGAACGGTTTTCCAACCTCTTTTGCACCCATCTTATAGTAGCTCCGTCTAGGTTGCATTTCCCTAGTTTGTTTATGAGAAGGTCATGTGCGGCAGTGGATGTTTTCAAAGACCTATCCTCAGTGACTCCAAGGGCTCTTTCTTGAGTGGTAACAGCTAATTTAGACCCCATCATTTTATACATATAGTTGGGATTATGTTTTCCAAGGTGCATTACTCTTGGGTGAAAACCATCTGGTCCTGGCGACTCTGCTTTCAGTTTCAAACACAGGAGTTAACCTCAAAATGACTGCAGTCTCTCATTCAGCACTTCTGACACTGTGGAATGATCTTGGAGTTCATTAAACAACAAAACAGTGAGTATCAGCTGTAGACAGCTATATTGTGTTCTCACCCTCTGTTTTCAGGGCACAGCTCAGAATTCCTATCGTCCTTTATGAGGGAGCCTCTCTAAATAATAATCTTGCACAAACACATCTCCACACCTGCTGCCCCTGCAGTGGGAGGGAATGGATTAGGTGACATCCATTAGGTGCCCTAGCAGGTGATCCACGCCCCATGCTTCCTTATGGCAAACTTGTCCCTGTTTTCCATTGAAAAAACATTTGAACATTTTCACCTAGCTCTGCTAATCCTGTTCAGAGACATCTTTAAAGCAGTGCATGGGATTTGGGCTGGTATTTATAAGGAACCTCAGGGCTGTTTACTTGAGTTTTGCAGAGCAATAAATCCACAGCCCTACCTACTCCCTTCCCACCCATCCCCTCACTGAGAAAACTGCTTTTGTTTTTCACTCCTCACTTAACAAATAACTTTGGGAAATGACTGCTCCAGCTTCACTGTCAGCAATTACGCAGTGGCAGAGTTTAAAGGTAGCAAGCAGCCATAACCAGCCCCACCAGCTACTCAGGGTTACTGGATTTGGATCTCCAGGCAGCATGGGTGGTAGGTATTGAAGGCCCGGGGAGGCTAAACCTCCCCTAACCCAGGCCATGACCCCACCCACACTCTGCCCTGCTACCCTGCCCTTGCTTCCCCTCTCTCCTGAAGTCGGTGGGGACTCAGCTCCAGCCAGTGGCCTGGAGCTCAGGGCTCGGGCCAGGGGCTAGGGGAGCCAGAGGTGGCTTGGGCCAGTACTCGGGCTGGCCAGCGGTCCAGGACAGCTAAGGCTGAGCCTGGGTGACTCGGGTAGGCATGAGGCTCAGGCCAGTTCAGGCTACTCCAACAACGGGGGTTGGTGCTTGAGGCTCTGGACATGACATGATATATATTGTGGGATGTTCTTGTGATGGTGAGTGAATTAACCCTGGTGTTTTGGATAACTTACAATTTTGTTAACCAGGGCTTGTCTACATAAATTCTCCTTGCAGTCTCAGGTGAATGAAGTGTTAAATTCCTGTTCTAGCAGCGTTGTACTCTGTCCTTTGTACAAGGAAGCAATTGATATTTGAGTTGGGTATGTTTGTGAAGCCCTTTGGGAAGAAAAATACTGCAGTAGCTGTACATAAATTGTTACTACATGGCCTGATTCTTCCAGGCTCACTCACGGAGACGTCCAGTCCTTACTTCTGCTATGCTGGTCTCTCCTTTACAAGGTGTGTGACTGTCATCTGAGTAGCAGTTGAATCAGCATTGCTGGAAAAAGAAATACAGTGAATCTACAAGACAATGTATCGTGAGTTTGAATTTGAATTTTTTCTTTTAAATAATTTTTGTGTTAGTGAAAAGTTCTCATTTGAGATCAGCAGAGAATAGATTCCTTCATAACATCTGCCGCAGAAATAATAATAAAAAAAAGAAGCACGAATTCCCCAGTCTTGTTCTACAGACCACAATGGTGAATGCCATGTCATGTCTACTCTACACAAGCCCCATCCAGCAAAGAAGGAGATTAGTACTAATTTGTTTGTTCTGTGTGCGTTTTGTTTCACTTTTTAGTGAGAATATTTTGCTATTAGAAAATTGGCTGGAAAAATCAGCACATTTCACATAGCCCAGAATAGAATCACTGAATGTGCTGAGTTTACGTCACCCACTGCTTGGTCTGCATTTTATCCATGCAGCCACGGACAGGTGAAAGTGCCTAGGGTTAACTAAATATCACAGGAATTACCTCGTCTTCCCTCAGTCTATTTCCACAAAGGATAATTTTTTCTTAGTGTTTTGTTTTTCAGGAAAGTAGAAGTTGCCTTGTAAAATGAATGCAGTTTTGTATAGAGCTGGTCAAAATTCAAAATTTCCATTCTGTTGTAAATTCTGAAATTCTGAAAGTTTTAATTTTGATTTGGAACAAAAACTGGAAAGTTTGAAATTTCTCACATAAAGGAAATTCTGAAAAAAAAATTTTTTTTTAAATCAAATGGTTTCGATTCACTTTTCCCAAAATGAAATAGAGCAGCTGGCTGCTCCACGTCCTAGAGACTCCCTTGGCTGTATGGGGAGTCCCCCAAAGTTTGGGGAGTCCTCTGATACAGAAGTCCAGACTCCCCTGGCCAGGTGTGCTGTTTGGCTTTGATGAATAAGCATTTTCGGATGCAGTCACATTGTAGAAGAATTCCTGACCAGCTCTAGTTGTGTGTACACCTCATGCTACAGATTGTGATGTTTTCAATTTCCATTGGCAGAGAATTAGATGAATTATATTGCAATCACTTCACAATGCACATAGGAATCAAAGTATTCTCCACCGTTTTCTCCAGCACTTCATTTATTTTCGTCATGAAATGGCTTTGGGGTAAGAACACCATTTTTTATTAACTACTAATTAGATAATAAATATATACATATCCATTGCTGCCTATCTAAATACTGTGTAAGGAAACCATGATGCATGCTTATGCTCCAATAAATTTGTTAGTCTCTAAGGTGCCACAAGTACTCCTTTTCTTAATATAAAGAGGGATTTCCAAACAAAATTTGGGAGATCTAATGGCACTGTGGTGGGAATAACATCACTGTGTTCTGGAGCCTGTCTATCTCTTCAGCTGTTTTTACATGATCTCAGATGTGTGTAAAATCTCAGTGACCCTGCTTCATTAACCAGGGGGGTGGGGAGTGAGCATACAAGCTCCTTGTCTGAACACAAGTCATTAGTCACCCTCCTCAAGCTGCTGGAAAGTACAGAGAGCCGTATTTCAGGATGAAAGCACAGTGACACTGCTGCTTAGATGGGACATTTACCCTACCAGTGGATATTGTTAGGAGAAGCCTAAAATAACAGAATGATTGTTACTATTCCAAAGTAACAAAAAGATTGGCAATGGCCAGGTACAATTGCTTTTCCTGCATTCAGGGACTACTCTCTCCTGCTTCTTCCAGATGCCCAAGCCACCCAAAAGGGTTAGGCAGAAGGCAGGACCATAACTAAGCTTGGAAGGATTAGAATTTTATTGGTATCAGTAAATGTTGATAAATGTCAATTTCACTGTATGCACACAAACTGAGGAGAAAGTATTTCCATTGCGGCTAATCAAAATACTCAGAGAGGTAAAGCAACAAAAATGGGGCTTGAGAATGTATTAGAGTTTGATTGAAGGCTAACATTTCAACATATGCTGTGGACAGTTTCTGTTTTAATGGTTATATGCTTTCACTCTTTGAATCCCAGAATCTACAGTCATTAAATAATCGTCTCTGTGTGTGTCCCCTCAAATTTCCTGAGACTCTGAAATTTTAAGTTGACACATTTTTTTTAAAAAGTCCAAACCCCATAATTCTGCAAAACTCTGAAACTTTCAATAGATAAACATAGAAAAAATGCTTAAAAATAAACATTGATTATATGTGTGTGTGTGTGTGTAACCCTAGCTCTGCTGTCCATCCCACCATGCACGATCATTCTCTAGTGAGAACTGTTTGCTCCTTACCTGCTGAGGTTTCAGTTGTCACCATGAAATGTTCTGGGGCTGCCTTCCATGGGGAGACTTTTCTGCTCTGGCTTGGAGCAGCCCACGGGTCAGGGCAAAAGCAGAAGGGCAATTTTGCTATAAACAGGGAATATGGCACAGAGGAGTTTCCGTTGTTCAGGGCATAAAAATCTGGAGGTTAGGCACCTGTGCTTTCCCACATCACAGTCTAGAGGGTAGTTTTAATTGTTGGCAGAGACCCACTCCACAGTGCCCTGTGAACTTTCAGAGCTACTAAGCTAAACAGAGTTAAACCTGGTCAGCTCCCAGACTACTGCACTGGGCAGCACAGCATGGGGAGGAGGTGACCAGCCCCCTGTGGAGAAAGAAGTGGTTCGGGACTATTTAGAAAAGCTGGACGTGCACAAGTCCATGGGGCCGGATGCGTTGCATCTGAGAGTGCTAAAGGAGTTGGCGGATGTGATTCAGAGCCATTGGCCATTATCTTTGAAAACTCATGGCGATCGGGGGAAGTCCCGGACGACTGGAAAAAGGCTAATGTAGTGTCCATCTTTAAAAAAGGGAAGAAGGAGGATGCTGGGAACTACAGACCAGTCAGCCTCACCCCAGTCCCTGGAAAAATCATGGAGCAGGTCCTCAAGGAATCAATCCTGAAGCACTTACACGAGAGGAAAGTGATCAGGAACAGTCAGCATGGATTCACCAAGGGAAGGTCAGGCCTGACTAATCTAATCGCCTTCTATGACGAGATTACTGGTTCTGTGGATGAAGGGAAAGCAGTGGACGTGTTGTTCCTTGACTTTAGAAAAGCTTTTGACACGGTCTCCCACAGTATTCTTGCCAGCAAGTTAAAGAAGTATGGGTTGGATGAATGGACTATAAGGTGGGTAGAAAGTTGACTAGATTGTCGGGCTCAACGGGTGGTGATCAGTGGCTCCATGTCTAGTTGGCAGCAGGTATCAAGTGGAGTGCTCCAAGGGTCAGTCCTGGGGCCGGTTTTGTTCAATATCTTCATAAATGATCTGGAGGATGGTGTGGATTGCACCCTCAGCAAGTTTGCAGATGACACTAAACTGGGAGGAGAGGTAGATACGCTGGAGGGAAGGGATAGGATACAGAGGGACCTAGACAAATTGGAGGATTGGACCAAAAGAAATCTGATGAGGTTCAACAAGGACAAGTGCAGAGTCCTGCACTTAGGACAGAAGAATCCAATGCACCGCTACAGACTAGGGACCAAATGGCTCGGCAGCAGTTCTGCAGAAAAGGACCTAGGGGTTACAGTGGACGAGAAGCTGGATATGAGTCAACAGTGTGCCCTTGTTGCCAAGAAGGCCAATGACATTTTGGGATGTATAAGTAGGGGCATTGCCAGCAGATCGAGGGACGTGATCGTTCCCCTCTATTCGACATTGGTGAGGCCTCATCTGGAGTACTGTGTCCAGTTTTGGGCCCCACACTACAAGAAGGATGTGGAAAAGTTGGAAAGAGTCCAGCGGAGGGCAACAAAAATGTTTAGGGGACTGGAATACATGACTTATGAGAAGAGGCTGAGGGAACTGGGATTGTTTAGTCTATGGAAGAGAAGAATGAGGGGGGATTTGATAGCTGCTTTCAACTACCTGAAAGGGGGTTCAAAAGAGGATGGACCTAGACTGTTCTCAGTGGTAGCAGATGACAGAACAAGGAGTAATGTTCTCAAGTTGCAGTGGGGGAGATTTAGGTTGGATATTAGGAAAAACTTTTTCACTAGGAGGGTGGTGAAACACTGGAATGCTTTACCTAGGGAGGTGGTGGAATCTCCTTCCCTAGAAGTTTTTAGGGTCAGGCTTGACAAAGCCCTGGCTGGGATGATTTAATTGGGGATGGGTCCTGCTTTGAGCAGGGGGTTGGACTAGATGACCTCCTGAGGTCCCTTCCAACCATATTCTATGATTCTATGATTCTGGTTAGAATAACTCATTCATTAATGGAGTCAATTGTTTCCACAGAAAATTTCAATTTTTGTTGTAAGTTTAAATACCAACATTTTGTGGCTGAAACAGAAATAAACAGAAATAAACAAAAAACTTCAGCTGAAAATGGAGGCATTTTTGCTTACTCTTTCTCTTTGGACTGTCAGACTTGATTCCATTGTGATAAGGCATCTTTGTTCCACTTTGAGTAATTGCCTTTGCCCATTACATTAGGTGTGTTTCTCATGTACGAGTTCCAGAGAGTTTTTGCAGATGGTTCCAGTAGAGGGGACCCACCCTAGGGCTCAGACACACTGACAGCAGGAGGCAGCCCTGAACCAGCACCCAGAGCAGCGGTGCCATGTGGTGACTGAGGCCTTGTCTACATTAGGGGCTGAATCGGCACCCCTGCGATCTATGCAGTGGCGTTGATTTAATGGGTTTGGCGAAGACGTCATAAGTCGTTAGGCGAGCGCTCTCCGGTAGACTTAATTAATCCACCTGAATGAGAGGCAGAAACTATATCAGTGGGAGAGCACCATGTTAGGTCGATGTAAGTTACGTGGATGTAAGTTACATAAGTTACATAAACTTTGTAAGGTAACTAGCGTAACTTAGGTTGGCTCAGAGCATTAGAAAAGGGCTGAGTTTCCCTAGGGAGCTGAAAGGCTAACTCAGCCTGGCTGGGGGGGGAGTTCTTCCTCGAGGGCTGTCCCTGTGGGTGCTCCACTTTAAGTGTTCGTGCTCCCCTGCTCTCGTAGTTGGAGACTTTTGGTAGCAGTGCCTGCTGGGGTCGCACATGCGTGGTCCCTGCCTCGCGCTGCTGCAGGCCGTTAACCGACGCTGTGCGACCAACCCCCGCTCCGTTCCTTCTCCACCGCCCTTGGCTAGGAGTCGGAGCAATCAGCAGCGCCTCGCTACTTTGTAGTTAATTAGCTACAGTAAGTTACTTAGGTCTGGTCTACGCTGGGTGTGGGGGTCAACCTAAGCTACGCAACTTCAGCTGTGTGAATAGCGTCGCTGAAGTCGACGTATCTTAGGTCGACCTTCCTGGCCGTCCTCACAGCCGCGAGTCGACCGCTGCTGCTCCCCCGTCGACTCCGCTTCCGCCTCTCGCGGAGGTGGAGTTCCGGAGTCAACGGGGAGAGCGCTTGGGGATCGATTTATCATGTCTACACTAGATTAGTTTCCTTGTTAGCAGCTACTTAGCTTCTTTCCCTTTTCTTTTCTCCTTGGTTTAAAAAAAAAACCAAAAAAGCTCCCGGCCAGGAACTTCAGAAAAACAGCCGTTTTGAGAGCAGAAGAGTCCCTCCCCCAACAGGAATGCCCGGTTTCCCGGGCTTTCAGCGCCTTGCCTCCAGGCTCGCAGTGCCTGTCCCTGACAGTCACGATCAGTGTGTTTGCTGCCTGGGCGAAGCAGGCATGCCACAAAGCGTTGCATTGCTTCAGGCTCACGGCCAGAACAGCACGAAGTGGAGAGGTCTCTTGGACCTGCGTCGGGGCATGAGGCTTGGGACCCCCCCGCACTTCGCCAACCGCGGCTTTGGACAGGGGTCCTTTCTCCAACCCCACATTGGAGTGCCCCGCCGGGTGTCACTTGAGGAAGCACCTGGGTCTCTGCCACAGGAATTACAAAACAACATAAAACACAGCCGTCCCGTGGATAATAATAGTACCGGCTGGGGTGGCTGAGAGCTCCGGCACCCCTGCAGACGGAGACTGCGGGGGACGGCGCCAGCGGAGGGGAGGTCGGAGCCCTGTGCCACCACACCACAATCTACAGCCGCTCCGCGGGCAGGCATGCAGGGCCTGCACCACCTGGTCAGCGCCGGAGCCGAGGTGGTGGAAAACCCTGGCACCCACCGCGAAAGCCAGAGACTACAAGAGTTGGCTCCGACACAGGCACTAAGGGGAAACCAAACCCCGTGCCTCCACACCGCAATCTGCAAACAGTGGCGCGGGGCCACTACAAAAGGCGGCTTCTTCAAGGGCGCACCCAACACGCACAGAGGCGCAGCCAGCAGCCCCGCCTTCCCCTCTGCAGCCCTGGCACGGACCAGGAGGCAGCCCCAGGGGCCGGTCAAACCAGCACAGCAGCAGTTCCTCAGACAGAGGGCTCTGGTCTTCGGCTCTGCCCCGATCCCCCTATCCGCAGTACGGATACGAGAATGATACCCTGGGCACCGAGTCTCCCTGCGTCCCCAACACCACTCGTTGTCTCACTCCTTATCTGAAGGAGGAAGATGAGGAAGAAAGGGAGCTATTTCCCCACCGGCTTCTATCCATCAGGAGCCAGTCAGCCCAGGAGTCTCTCCTTACAGTGGTATGGGGACCCGTGTGCCACTCCCATTCCAATGGACATACTGGAATCCATGGGTCATATGCCCCCCACAAGGGGGGACTGCCTGCCATGGTCAGACCCAGCACACAGTAATTCCCCACAGCTTCTGTACCAGTACCCTCAGTGGTACCAGAGGAAGAGGAGGAAGAAACCCTGCTCCTGCAGGGGACATCACCTATCCACTTGCCATCATTGTCCACAGAGGACACCTTTATGCCTCCTCCCCCAATATAGGGGATGATATCAAACAGTTCCATGGCTTATTTGAGAGGGTGGCCCTCTCTGGACATCTCCCTTGAGGAGGTCCCCATGATACAGCATGGGCTAGTGGGCTTTTTGTATACATCCGCTTCGTTTAAAAAAAATTGCCCTTCACATGAATGAGACACTGATGGACCCTGTAAGGGTCATTCTGTGGACCCCTGTGGCTGCCCCTCCAGCGGGAGGTCCGGCAGGAGGTGTGTACCAACAAAGGGCGTGGACTTTGCATCCAACATCTAATTTCTTCGTGATAGATGCAGTCCAGCGACGTGGCATGCGACAACAGCCCAGAAACACAACTCATGATAAGGACTGGAAAAGACTTGATCAGTTTTGGCAATAAGGCTTACTCCTTGGCTACACCTCACTTCCGCATAGTCAACTATGGGACATTACTAATGAAATACAACTATACAAACTACTCAAAAATCTCAGAATTGATTAATTTTATTGCCAAGGACAAGGGAGAACAATTTGCAGCACTTGATTCTGAGGACAGGGCTGCAACTTCTGTGTCGAGGGTGATTGTAATGAGAAGGGCCTTGTGGCTCTGTCTTTCTGACTTCCCCAAAGAGGTGCAATCCACAGTGGAAGACATGCCAGCCCAAATTATTCGCCAAAAAGATAGATGACTCACTCCACTCACTCACGGACTCACAAGCGACTCTCCGATGCTTGCGAACCTATAACCCTAAACCCAAGAGGAAACAGAGGAATTACTTTACATCCCAATGATACCACTGGCCAATGTATTCACAACAGCAGTGGTGATTTGACTCACAGGGTCGCAGACACAGGCCCTGAGGGGACAACAATCTACTTCTCAAGTCGCTGCATCCCAACCATCAGCCTCCCTGAACAAGAACTCCAGTGGATGGACACAAATACTTGACCTCCGATAATTCAACAAGTTTGTCAGAAACACAATGATTCAAGACGGTCACACTATACACTATAAGTGACTGCCTGCTAAAAGCGTCAACCCAGCAGAGAGCATTGCAAGCCACCGGACAGGTGGTAACCCTCTTCACGAATCTGGGCTTCCTAATAAATAACGACAAGCCCACTCTAACAACAGTGCAAGAGCTGGACTTCATTGGGGCCCACCTCAACTCTATCGAGGCTATAGCCTCACTGCCGAGACAATGTTCTCTCACTCTCACCAGCCTCATACCCACTGCATGAAATAGCCCACAGGTATCTGCCAGGACTTGCCCCCAACTCCTTGACCACATGGAATCCACAACATTTGCTGTCAGACACACCAGATTGAACATCCGTTGCCTACAAGGAAGGCTACGTATCGGCTTTGTTCCACACAGGCACAGTATAAACAAGCACCCCACGATATCGGGCAAAATAAAGGACCCCCTCCTCTGGTGGGCAAAACTGACCAACGTATGCACAGGGGCACCCTTCATGCAGACCACAAAATGCCTCACTCCTGGGATATGGAGCACACCTGCACCCACATTCCATATAGGGCTGCTGGTCCCCTGAGGAATCCCTTCAACATAGAAACCTATTGGAACTTAAAGCTGTCCGCAAGGCTTGCTCCCAATTCCTGCCACTCATCAAGGACAAGGCTATTTGAAGCCTTAGCTTGTATGTATTATATATATGGACAAGGGGGAGCACACTCACAGTACCTCTTTGTGCAAGTCATAAAACCCTGACGATGGTGCATCAGACACAATATCCACACTACCACAGCAGATACCCTCACCAGACAAATTTCTCAGGACCGCGAAGGGAGCTCGACAACACAGTACTCCTGCATGTGTTTCAACACTGGGGGTTCCCCACAGTAGACCTTTTTACAACTGGACAAAATACCAAACACCCTTGTTTTTGTTCCAGTGCAGGTCTCCGTGTGCAGTCATTAGGCGATGCATTTCTCCTAGAGTGGAACGGTCCCCTTCTCTGTGCCTTCCCTCCTATTCCTCTCTTGAACCGAGCGATCCACAAGATCACTCCTATTCCTCTCTTGAACCGAGTGATCCAAAGATCAGGCTGGATGGGCGGTATGGGCCACAGTAATTCTACTATCATGGTCTCACTAAACCATGGTATCCTTACCCCCTCAGCATGACCGTGCATCCATGAATTGCACTCCCAGTTCTTTCTCACCCACTGTCCCAGGACTCAGGCAGTGTCCTGCATCTGCAGAAACTCCATCTCAGAGCATGGCTCCTCCATGGCTCACAAACCCTGAGCTGACCTGTTCAGAGGAGATACAAAATATACTGTTACACAGTTGAACAGAAATGAACTGTCACCCATACACCCTGAAGGGGAGATGAGTTAAGGCCTGGTGCCAACTAAAATGGATGACTTCCATCCCAGGGATATTACCCTCTATACTGCATTACCTATTAGAACTCAAAGGGTCAGACCTATCCATGAGCTCAATAAAAGTCCATCTACCTACCATCAGAACATTCCATCACAAAGTGGTTTGCCATCTCGTCTTTACCTATCTACTGGCCCAATGTTTCCTCAGAGGATTCAATAATGCCTACCCTGAACTACATAAGCCTACTACACCATGGGACCTGAGCCTGGTCCTTTGGATCATCACCTCTTCCCCGTTTGAACCCGTGACAACATAATCACTGCTACACCGTTCTATGAAAGTAGCATTTCTTATGGCAATGACATCTGTCAGACATGTGGGAGCACTGTGGGCTTTCATGGTGGAACCCCCATACATACTCTTCTTTGAGGATAAAGCCTCCCTCAGACCACACCCCTAAACCCACACAGATAGAACACATTACACACTTCATAATCTTGATGTTCAGAGGGCATTGGCTTCTTACATAGACAGGACTAAAGCATCCCATAAATCCCCCAGACTGTTTCTATCTATCGCTGAATGCTCCAAAAGGAGCACCATCTCTAAACAAAGACTTTTCACGTAGATCCATAATCGCGCAAAACTCAGCTATCATCAGTGCGACTGCCAATCCCTCATGGGGATTTGCTCACATCCCACTAGAGCCTTATCAGCCTCCATGGCTTCCCTGCACAATGTACCTATCATGGACATTTGTAGAGTTGCTACCTGGGCCTCAGAACATACCTTTAGACAGCACTATGGCTTGGAGCAACAGACAACATCTGATACCTCCTTCGGATGCTCTGTAGTATCGGAGTTCACGACTTCAACTCCGAAGCCCCTCCTTCCATCGGAGGGCACTGCTCTGAAGTCAACTAAAGTGGAGCACCCACAGGGACAGCACTCGAAGAAGAAGAGAGGGTTACTCACCTTGTGCAGTAACTGAGGTTCTTCGAGATGTGTGTCCCTGTGGGTGCTCCACTACCCTCCCTCCTCCCCTCTACTTTGGAGTTTCCTTATTAGTTTCTGCAGTAGAGAAGGAATGGAGTTGGGGTTGGTCGCACAGCGTCGGTTAACTGCCTGCAGGGACCACACATGTGCGACCGAACTGGGCACTGCTACCAAAAGTCTCTAACTACAAGCGCAGGGGCGCACGAACACCTAAAGTGGAGCACCCACAGGGACACACATCTCGAAGAACCTCAGTTACTGCACAAGGGGAGTAACCCTCTCTTTTCCCAACAAGACTCTACAGGCTGGGGGGTCACCTTGAAGACTACAGTTGCTTTTCCTATGCTCAGGGACTTCTCCCTCCTACTTCTTACAGAGGCATAAACCACCCAAAAGGGTTGGGCAGAAAGCAGGAGCATAAGTAGGCTTAGATTTTTATCAGTAAATGTTGATAAAATGTCGATTTCATGGTACGCACACAAACGGATAAAAAAATATTTCCATTGCTGCTAATTAAAATATTCAGAGATGCAAAGTAAGAAATTAGTTTGACTTAACCCTAAAATTTTTATATATGCGGTTGACAGTTTGTGTTTTAATGCTTATAAACTTTAATTATCTGACCCGCCCCCATTGTGTGCCCCTCCACTGGCCCCTGCTCTGACTGGAGTTTCAGGAGGGACTATGCATCCTGCACCTACCCAAGAGAAGTTCAGTCTGTACCACCTCGTGCTCAAATATGTGTATAGCTGAGCTACCAGTGAGGACGTCAAACACGCCCGCCATTCTGAAGGGGGGTAATTAGGTTAGATGGGGTGAGTTTCTCCCAGGAAACATAGCACTGCTGTTGTGTCTCAGAAATTGCATCTAGTTTTTATTTTGTTCTCTCTACACCAATGTCAAGCTTTTGAAGAAAATCAGTGATCATGATTTATTTCCTTTCTTGCAGGTGATTTTACTGTCACTGTGCATGTTGATCCTCCAATTGCCTTCGCTGGACAAGCTGTGATGTTGTCCTGCAATCTCAGAGGCCACAACCCCGCTAACGTTCAAGTGCATTGGTATAAATGGGAAAGGAGCAAAAATACGACATTATATTTTTACAATAGCACAGAAAAAGGGACTGAGCTGGGCCGGGCTGGGGACCGGCACAGGATCAAAGGACGATATGAGAATGGAGTGGTTAGCATGAAGCTCTTTCCAGGGCAAGTAGAAGATAGTGGTCAGCACGTGTGTGCGGTGACAAGCGATGGTGTCTATCAAGAAGCTATCGCCCAGGTGACTGTTGCAGGTAAGCATGGAGATGTTGATAGAAGAGTGTTGCTGGCAGGGAACAATGCTGCACTGATCACAGTGGTGCTGATTCTCCATTGCCTTGCACTGTGTGTAGCAGCTGCATTTCCATTTCATCCTTTCCTCCCAACAGGGAGGTTCATCAGCTGGCAGGGGAAGGAGAAACACCCACTTGTGTGCCACATTATGGGAGGTGGGCAGGGGAAGTGATGGACTGGGAGTCAGAGAAGATTCAACATTTTGGTGTCCATCTCGCACAGTGTATTCAAATTATACCCAGTGTATGCACACAACATGGATACCTCATGTACAGTTTTCTCTGGCTTTTTGCTAGTGGCGTGTGCAATCCTCATTCCCCTGCCTTGTGTGTGCTGCTGTTGTACAACAGCGATAAAATGAATAAAGCGCAGGGGCAAAGCTGGGCCATTACCTCCCGTCACACGCACATGCACCCAGGCAGTACATTACAGAGTCCTGCAGAGCGGTGAGGTCACTGTCCACCTGTGGTTTGTACACACTGCATCTGATTCTCAGTTACCCGAAGGCCCTTTTACATGGAAATGAACCACTGACATTACCCCTTGTACAGAGAAGGTTCTCCTTGGCCAGTGTAGAGCTGATGTAAGGGCTCTGTGGTGGCCTTGCTTCCGGACGTGGGGTAAGAGGCATGTCAGGGTTGTGGGAGAAAGGGAGCAGGCTAAGGGCTCGTAGGGGTATGGCTGGAGCTCACTGCTTTGGCTATGCTCTGCTTCCCAGGGCTCATAGGGGACCATGGGAAGCAAAGTGTAAGTTAGAATAGCCCTAAGGCTGCTCTGACTTACAATGGGCCCGAGCGAGTCCCTGAATGAGCCTAAAATATGGGGAGCACAAAGTAGCTCTCCCCTTTTCTGAAAACACTGTTTCCTTACTGATCTGCTACCATCCCAAAAGTGAAGCTGTCGCATACATACAATGTCGTCATGTCTACATTCAGCTTGTGAAGTGTTTGGTGATCTCTTGAGGTGGAAATCTCTCTGTATGAATTTAAGATACCTGGAAATGCAAAATTATAGTTCAGCGTAGATTCAATAGGACATGGCGGCTGTAATGATAGTGGTGATCATTCATCATTAGCACTCTTTGTTTGGTTTGTTAGCTAGTTCTTCAGCCTGTTTAACATTTTCTGAAATTGGTTTTCACTCTAGGTTTTGGCTCTGCACCTCGTCTAACGATAGACCATCAGCAGAATAATTCAGTCACTCTGAGGTGTACGTCCCAAGGGTGGTACCCACAACCTGAAGTACGCTGGACTGACAGCACAGGACAAAACATAACTGCTATGGCTGAAACAAGAATCCAAAAAGATGTGACAGATCTGTATCAAATCCACAGTACGCTCAGGGTAGCAGATATTGCTTCTGACACTATCTTATGCACTATAAGAAACCCCTTGCTGAAGAGGCACCGCAAAAAAGTTATTGCAATTTCAGGTAAGAGATGCAGTACTGTCAAAGCAAATATTCCTGCTGTTACTTACGAAATCGGGCTAAACGCACCTGCCTTGTGGCCAACCATGTCATTCAAGGCTTGCCTACATGGAGCACCAACACGCATTATTGGGGTGTGATTTCTAAAGTGCATTAATGGGTTGCACGTTAATTCATCCATGTAGACATCCAGCTGGTACTCACTAAAGTTTCCCTGGTGTGCTTTACCGTATTATTGTTTGAAACAGTAATATGGTAAATCACACTAGGGAACTTTTAGTGTGCATCATCAAGGTCTACACAGACCAATTAATGCACAACGCATCGGTGCACTTTATTCGTCACACTTCCGTCGTGCCCATTACCCCACTGTGTAGACAAGCCTTTGGTGCAGCATCGTGAAGACCTGTACCACTCAGCATTTCTTTTCAAATACTACTCTTGAGATCACCGCAGATGTAAAAGACAGTAGAGCTCCGATTCTCTTTTCACTTATCTGTGTGTATATTAGGAGTGACCCCCTAAAGCTAATGAATTTACACTATTGTAAAAACAGCATAAATAAGAGGAGAATTAGGGCTGCCTCTTTTTCACGCTCTCTCTTGCATATTAATATGAGGCATTATGTGCTGCTGGTGCAAATATAGCCCCCTGAACATTTTTCAGGTTTCTTTGATGTGGAGGCAGAACATGACGTCGTTACCGCTGGAATTGGAGAAAACGCCATTCTGCCCTGCCGGCTGATTACGAAACATCTGCCCCCTAGCATGGAGCTGCAATGGAGGAAAGTTGGACCTGGAAAGGATAAGACAATCTATTTCTACCTCTATGATGAAAGCAGCCCCCTGGTTAATTCTTATCCACATGATGACAAATGCGCAATGGGTTATTTGTCTCCAAATGGAGTCAACAGCAGAGAATGGCGCAGGAAAGAATATGGAAAAAAGGCAGAAGTTTTTAAAGGAAAGGAGTTTGGGAAAGGAAATATTTCTCTGAAACTGAACAATATTCAGGTGGAAGATGAAGGGAAATACGTATGTTCTGCCACAGCCAACTCATTTCACAGAGAGATCATCATTGACATCTTGGTTATCGGTAAGAAAAGCCTAGAATTGGAGAAAGCAGATTTAACAAAATTCTATTATTCTGTCTCCCCAGGAGCCAGCGCAGGCTTGTCCCTTCTCCGCGGCACATTTTATTTTATTAAAAAAAGAAAAGGAGTACTTGTGGCACCTTAGAGACTAACAAATTTATTTGAGCATAAGCTTTCGTGAGCTACAGCTCACTTCATCGGATGCATACTGTGGAAAGTACAGAAGACGTTTTTATACACATAAACCATGAAAAAATGGGTGATTATCACTACAAAAGGTTTTCTCTTCCCCCACCCCACTCTCCTGCTGGTAATAGCTTATCTAAAGTGATCACTCTCCTTACAATGTGTATGATAATCAAGGTGGGCCATTTCCAGCACAAATCCAGGTTTTCTCCCCACAACCCCTCCCCCCAAACACACACACAAACCCACTCTCCTGTTGGTAATAGCTTATCTAAAGTGATGACTCTCCTTACAATGTGTATGATAATCAAGGTGGGCCATTTCCAGCACAAATCCAGGGTTTAACAAGAACGTCTGAGGAAGGGGGTGAGGGGGTAGGAAAAAACAAGGGGAAATAGGTTACCTTGCATAATGACTTAGCCACTCCCAGTCTCTATTCAAGCCTAAGTTAATTGTATCCAACTTTGAGTTGGAGACTTCAAAAATAGGATTCTAGGTCACCACAGAACTGTATCATGTTCGTGGGGGTGGAGGGGCAGAAGGAGAGGCCCCGAGATAGGACAGCTGCTTCTGCTGGGCTAAGAGTATAGTTGGATAGGTTAACCACCCGCCCCCCCCCCTCCTCAGACGTTCTTGTTAAACCCTGGATTTGTGCTGGAAATGGCCCACCTTGATTATCATACACATTGTAAGGAGAGTGATCACTTTCGATAAGCTATTACTAACAGGAGAGTGTTTGTTGGGGGGGGAGGGGGAGATAACCTGGATTTGTGCTGGAAATGGCCCACCTTGATTATCATACACATTGTAAGGAGAGTGATCACTTTACATAAGCTATTACCAGCAGGAGAGTGGGATGGGGGGAGAGAAAACCTTTTGTAGTGATAATCACCCATTTTTTCATGGTTTGTATGTATAAAAACGTCTTCTGTACTTTCCACAGTATGCATCCGATGAAGTGAGCTGTAGCTCACGAAAGCTTATGCTCAAATAAATTGGTTAGTCTCTAAGGGGCCACAAGTACTCCTTTTCTTTTTGCAAATGCAGACTAACACGGCTGTTACTCTGAAACCTTTTATTTTATTATTATTTTATTGTTTTAAAACTCCTAAATGGTGGCATTTCCACTTTTTCCATTGGGTAGCTATTAGATCAGGGATGGGCAAACTATGGCCCGCGGGCCACACTCTGCCCGGGGGCCCTTCCTGTCTGGCCCCTGAGCTCCCGGCCGGGGAGGCTCCACCCGGCCCCTTCCCTACTGTCCCCCCTCCCCTGGAGCCACGCCGCCACGCGGGCAGCACTCTGGCCCGCCGCTCCTGCCTGGCGGGCTCCGGGGGGCCTGAGTTCCTGCCGCTCTGAGCGGCCTGGTAAGGGGACGGGGCTGCGAGCTCCAGCGGGCAGCACGTCTGGCTCCGGTGGGCCACGCGGCCGCCAGACACGCTGCTCTGAGTGGCCCTGTAAGGGGTTGGGGAGCGGGGTGGGGGTTATCTATAGCGGGGAGGGATAGCTCAGTGGTTTGAGCATTGGCCCCCTAAACCCAGGGTTGTGAGTTCAATCCTTGAGGGGGCCATTCAGGGATCTGGGGAGTTGGGGTTGGTCCTGCTTTGAGCAGGGGGTTGGACTAGATACCTCCTGAGGTCCCTTCCGACCCTGATGTTCTATGATTCTATGATAAGGGGCAGGGAGACCCGGGGGTCTGTCAGGGAGTGGGGCTGTGCAATGATAGGGGTCGGGGGTAGGGGGAGGAGTCTGGGAGGCAGTTAGGGTGGGGGGTCTCAGGAGGGGGCTGTCATGGGGACAAGGAGCAGGGGGGTGGTTAGGGATGGGTGGGTCTCTGGAGGGGGTGGTCAGGGGACAAGGAGCGGGGGGGTGTTGGATGGGTTGGGGTTTCTGAGGGGGGCAGGAAGTGGGTGGGGGTCAGATAGGGGGCGGGGCCAGCTGTTTGGGGAGGCACAGCCTTCCCTACCCTGCCCTCCATACAATTTTGCAACCCCGATGTGGCCCTCAGGCCAAAAAGTTTGTCCACGCCTGTATTAGATGGTCTAATGCATGTCACTGTGAGATCAGTTTCCTGATTTCAAACTGTCTGTTGTTAGCAGACATACCAATAATAATCACTCTTCCCTTTATTTGCCTTTAAAATGCCAGTTCTTGGAGCTGTATTGTTAAATCTATCTTCTAAAAATTAAAGTGATGTTAGAGTGTAATTTAAACTACTTTTTAATACGCCTATTTGAAGCAATGTTAATTTTACAACAGAGTTTGTTAGTATCCTAAGAACAGGAGAACCTTCAGCCATAACAACATAGAATAAAAGAAATGTAGGGCTGGAAGGGACCTCAAGAACTTTGTGAGAGTTTATTATTACAATAATAATAATTTGTTTACAACAGAGAAAAGATGTTTTTTCTTTCCACGGTGAGGTTGAAAAAAATACATTTTATTCCATGAGGTAAAATGATTTAGGATCTTGAGTCCCATTTTCAAAAGTTACTGAGTTGTTGTCTACACAGAAGCATTCTGGAAAATTAATTCGACTTAACTGAAGTTTGAATGTAAAGTGGATTAGTTAAATTTCATTAAGCCCCTGTGTGGACATCCTTATTCAGATTTTAAATTGCCTGAATTCAATTTGTGAACTAAGCTAAATCAAATTAAGGCCACTTTAATTCTGAATAATTTCTGAAAAACATGTGTTTACTGTGGTTTAACTAATAAATTTGAATAGTTGATTCAGATTAACTTTCTTGAGTTTCCCCATGCAGACAAGTCCTTAGATACTTTGGAGAAAGTCCAGTTAACTTTCCAGGAAACTTAGGTTAGGTCTACACTACAGATCTATGTCAGTATACCTATGTCACACAGGGGTATGAAAAATCCACACCCCTGAGCAACGTGAGCCAATAGGGGGAGGCTTGTGAGACAGAACATTAAACTGCGTGGAAGCTGGATTCAGACTACAGAACTCAATCCTGCACAAAACCAGAATGGTCCAAAACTGCTGAATTGGAATTCATTTGCAAATTGGATACTATTAATTTGGGCTTGAATAGAGACTGGGAGTGGCTAAGTCATTATGCAAGGTAGCCTATCTCCCCTTGTTTTTTTCCTACAACCCCCCCCCAAGAAGTTCTGGTTAAACTTGGATTTATGCTGGAAATGGCCCACCTTGATTGCTGTGCACATTGTAAGGAGAGTGGTCAGTGTGGATGAGCTATTGCCAGCAGGAGAGTGAGTTTGTGTGTGTGGTTTTTGGAGGGGGGGGTGGTTGTGGGGGGGTGAGAAAACCTGGATTAGTGCTGGAAATGACCCACCTTGATTATCATGCGCATTATAAAGAGAGGTTTCAAAGAGGGATGGGCTATTACCAGCAGGAGAGTGAGTTTGTATGTGTGTGTGTGTGGGGGTGGGGGGGTGGGGGGGGGGAAGGGTGAGAAAACCTGGATTTGTGCTGGAAATGGCCCTACTTGATGATCACTTTAGATAAGCTGTTACCAGCAGGAGAGTGGGGTGGGAGGAAGTTTTGTTTCATGGTCTCTGTGTGTATATAATGTCTTCTGCAGTTTCCACGATATGCTATGCATCCGATGAAGTGAGCTGTAGCTCACGAAAGCTCATGCTCAAATAAACTGGTTAGTCTCTAAGGTGCCACAAGTACTCCTTTTCTTTTTACGAATACAGACTAACACGGCTGTTACTCTGAAACCAAACTTCTCAGGTTTCCCAACTACATTCAAAACCCACCTCTTTGATTCTACTTTTCCCAGTTGCTCCCAACCCCTGCATATTTAGTGTCACGTACCAGATAATGTCATGAAAGTTTTGGCAGAAAAAATAAAGTACAATTTTTTCTTGGTTTGAAAAATAAGCATTTTGAGGTCATTGTAACAGTTCATGTTCAGAAGCAAATGAGTAAGTCTGCACCTGCTTTATGTCCTTTACACTCAGATACGTGGGAAAAATGTACCCCTTCATGTAACATGTGCTGACCCTGTGCCTCTTTCACAGAACAAATTCATGAAGAAATTAAGGTTCCATTTAAGTACAGAATCACATAGGGGCAGAGTGGGGGTGTCAGAAAAATTGAGCACCACTTATTCCAAGACACGAGCCTTCCTTCATTGAATTCAGTGTCATCTTCCATTGGCTACACTGGGAACAGTACTGGGCCCCTAATTTGAAAGCAATGAAGTACATATATTGAAAAGTGTTCCTTTTGTTTTTCTTTTGCAGCCCAACTCAAGGAGGAAAAGGGTAAGTTGGCTTCTGCAGTTTGGAAGGGGAAGGGTCAGTGATTTCCCCATTCAGAGAAGGGAGGTCAGGACCTTTCTCCTTTTGCTGTGAGTGGGAGGTGAGTGAGTTTTGCAATTGTGAGTGAGGAGAATCTGGATATTTTTTACTGTCAGGTTGTATATCTGGTTGGTCAGGGCTGGGGTGTCAGACTGGGGCTGATCAGAGGAAAGAAATGTTCATTCACCCAATGTTAAGCAACAACAAAGATGAGTGCCTCATATTAAATGAAGATATTGATATAATAGGCATCATAGAAACTTGGTGGAATGAGGATAATCAATGGGACACAGTAATACCAGGGTACAAAATACATCAGAAGGACAGAACGGGTCGTGCTGGTGGGGGAGTGGCACTATATGTGAATGAAAGTGTAGAATCAAATGAAGTAAAAATCTTAAATGACCCAAACTGTACCATAGAATCTCTATGGATAGTAATTCCATGCTTTAATAATAAGAATATAGCAGTAGGGATATATTACTGACCACCTGACCGGGGGGGGAAATAGCTCAGTGGCTTGAGCATTGGCCTGCTAAACCCAGGCTTGTGAGTTCAGTTCCTGAGGGGGCCATTTAGGGATTTGGGGCAAAAAGTGGGATTGGTCCTGCTTTGAGCAGGGGGTTGGACTAGATACCTCCTGAGGTCCTTTCCAATCTTGAGATTCTATGATTCTATGATGATAGTGACTGTGAAACACTCAGGGAGATTAGAATGGCTATTAAAATAAAAAACTCAATAATAATGGGGGATTTCAACTATCCCCATACTGACTGGATACAGATCACCTCAGGACAGGATGCAGAGATAAAGTTTCTTGACACCTTAAATGACTGCTTCTTGGAGCAGCTAGTCCTGGAACCCACAAGAGGAGAGGCAATTCTTGATTTAGTCCAAAGTGGAACACAGGATCAGGTCCAAGAGGTGAATATAGCTGGACCGATTGGTAATAGTGACCATAATATGATTAAATTTAACATCCCTGTGACGGGGAAAACACCACAGGAGCCCAAAACTGTAGCATTTAATTTCAGAAAGGGGAACTACACAAAAATGAGGAATTTAGTAAAACAAAAATTAAAGGTTATAGTGCCAAAAGTAAAATCCCTGCACGCTGCATGGAAACTTTTTAAAGACACCATAATAGAGGCTTAAATTAAATGTATACCTCAAATTAAAAAACATAGAGAACCAAAAAAGAGCCACCATGGCTAAACAACAAAGTAAAAGAAGCAGTGAGAGGCAAAAAGGCATCCTTTAAAAAGTGGAAATTAAATCCTAGTGAGGAAAACAGAAAGGAGCATAAACTCTGGCAAATGAAGTGTAAAAATACAATTAGGAAGGCCAAAAAAGAATTTGAAGAACAGCTAGTCAAAGACTCAAAAAGTAATAGCAAATTTTTTTTAGTACATCAGAAACAGGAAGCCAGTGGGGCCAATGAATGATCAAGATGCTAAAGGAGCACTCAAGGAAGATAAGGCCAGTGCAGAGAAACTAAATGAATTGTTTGCATCGGTTTTCACGGTTGAGGATGTGAGGGAGATTCCCAAACCTGAGCCATTCTTTTTAGGTGACAAATCTGAGGAACTGTCCCAGATTGAGGTGTCATTAGAGGAGGTTTTGGAACAAATTGATAAACTAAACAGTAATAAGTCACCAGGACAAGATGATATTCACCCAAGAGTTCTGAAGGAACTCAGATGTGAAATTGCAGAACTACTTACTGTAGTCTGTAACCTATCATTTAAATCAGCTTCTGTACCAAATGACTGGAGGATAGCTAATGTGATGCCAATTTTTAAAAAGGTCTCCAGAGGTGACCCTGGCAATTACAGGCCTGACTTCAGTACCGGGCAAACTGGTTGAAACTATAGTAAAGAACAGAATTGTCAGACACTTAGATGAGCATAATTTGTTGGGGAATAGTCAACATGTTTTTTGTAAAGGGAAATCATACCTCACCAATCTCCTACAATTTTTTGAGGGGGTCAACAAGCATGTGGACAAGGGGGATCCAGTGGATATAGTATATTTAGATTTTCAGAAAGCCTTTGATAAGGTCCATCACCAAAGACTTTTAAGCAAAGTAAACGGTCATGGGATAAGAGGGAAGGTTCTCTCATGGATTGGTAACTGGTTAAAAGATAGGAAACAAAGGGTAGGAATAAATGGTCAGTTTTCAGAATGGAGAGAGGTAAATAGTGGTGTCCCCCAGGGGTTTGTACTAGGACCAGTCCTATTCTGCATATTCATAAATGATCTGGAAAAAGGGGTAAATGGTGAGGTAGCAAAATTTGCAGATGATACAAAACTACTCAAGATCATTAAGTCCCAGGCAGACTGCAAAGAGCTACAAAAGGATCTCTCAGAACTGGGTGACTGGGCAACAAAATGGCAGATGAAATTCAGTGTTGATAAATGCAAAGTAATGCACATTGGAAAACATAATCTAAACTATATATATACAACGATGGGGTCTAAATTAGCTGTTACCACTCAAGAACGAGATCTTGGAGTCATTGTGGATAGTTCTCTGAAAACATCCACTCAATGTGCAGTGACGGTCAAAAATGCGAACAGAATGTTGGGAATCATTAAGAAAGGGATAGATAATAAGACAGAAAATATCATATTGCCTCTATACAAATCCATGGTATGCCTATCTATTGAATACTGCATGTATATGGTCGCCCCATCTCAAAAAAGATATATTGGAACTGGAAAAGTTTCAGAAAAGGGCAACAAAAATTATTAGGGTATGGAACAGCTTCCATATGAGAAGAGATTAATAAGACTGGGACTTTTCAGCTTGGAAAAGAGACAACTAAGGGGGGATATGATTGAGGTCTAAAAAATCATGAATGGTGTGGAGAAAGTAGATAAGGAAGTGTTATTTACTCCTTCTCATAACACAAGAGCTAGGGGTCACCCAATGAAATTAATAGGCAGCAGGTTTAAAACAAACAATAGGAAGTATTTCTTCATACAACGCACAGTCAACCTGTGGAACTCCTTGCCAGAGGACGTTGTGAAGGCCAAGACTATAAGAGGGTTCAAAAAACAACTGGATAAATTAATGGAGGATAGCTCCATCAATGGCTGTTAGCCAGAATGGACAGGAATGGTGTCCCTAGCCTCTGTTTGCCAGAAGCTGGGAATGGGTGTTAGAGGATGGATCACTTGATGATGATTACCTGTTCTGTTCATTCCCTCTGTGGCACCTGGAATTGGCCGCTGTCGGACAACAGGATACTGGGCTAGATGGGCCTTTTGTGTGACCCAGTCTGGCCGTTCTTATGTTCTGAAGACAAATATGTGACAAGTGGAGGTGTATGTCCTTCTGGAATAATAGAAGATGAGGGTCCTGGCCTTCCCTGCCCTTGGCACTAGGGTGCTGAGGGTGCTGTCCCCCTCCATGCCTGGAATCTCCAGGAGGAGCTGTTAATCTCTTGAGGCATAATCCCACCCAGAGCTCCACAGGGCGGTGCAGTTTAGCAACCCACTCACCTTTCCTGACACACACATAGGCCTATCCCACACACATCGTCTGTGATGGGAATAGGTGCAATTTCTGTCTCAGCAAAGCTGTACCCCTTTGCTTGGAGCTCACACAAGCCCTTCAGTAGGAAAGTGTTCGCCAGGCCCCAGGCCAGAGGGCATGGGGATGATATTAGTTAGGACGATAGAGGTTATATTAGCTCTGTATTTCGCTGTGTTGTTGGAATAGTGTGTGCAGTTCTGGTGTCCCCCACTGCAGAAAGAAGTTGTCAAACTGGAGACAGTTCAGAGAACAGCACCAGAATGATTAAAGAAAAGGAGTACTTGTGGCACCTTAGAGACTAACCAATTTATTTGAGCATGAGCTTTCGTGAGCTACAGCTCACTTCATCGGATGCATACTGTGGAAATTGCAGAATATCATAGAATTATAGAATCATAGAATATCAGGGTTGGAAGGGACCCCAGAAGGTCATCTAGTCCAACCCCCTGCTCGAAGCAGGACCAATTCCCAGTTAAATCATCCCAGCCAGGGCTTTGTCAAGCCTGACCTTAAAAAACCATATCATTATTATATACACAGACACCATGAAACAATACCTCCTCCCACCCCACTCTCCTGCTGGTAATAGCTTATCTAAAGTGATCATCGAGATGGGCCATTTCCAGCACAAATCCAGGTTTTTTCACCCTCCGCCCCCCCACAGACAAACTCACTCTCTTGCTGGTAATAGCCCATCCAAAGTGACCACTCTCTTCACAATGTGTATGATAATCAAGGTGGGCCATTTCCTGCAGAAATCCAGGTTCTCTCACCCCCTCACCCCCCTCCAAAAACCACACACACAAACTCACTCTCCTGCTGGTAATCCATAAACCTGGAAATCCTGGGCGCCCCATCATCTCAGGCATTGGCACCCTGACAGCAGGATTGTCTGGCTATGTAGACTCCCTCCTCAGGCCCTACGCTACCAGCACTCCTAGCTACCTTCGAGACACCACTGACTTCCTGAGGAAACTACAATCCATCGGTGATCTTCCTGAAAACACCATCCTGGCCACTATGGATGTAGAAGCCCTCTACACCAACATTCCACACAAAGATGGACTACAAGCCATCAAGAACACTATCCCTGGTTATCACTAATGTCACGGCTAACCTGGTGGCTGAACTTTGTGACTTTGTCCTTACCCATAACTATTTTACATTTGGGGACAATGTATACCTTCAGATCAGCGGCACTGCTATGGGTACCCGCATGGCCCCACAGTATGCCAACATTTTTATGGCTGATTTAGAACAATGCTTCCTCAGCTCTCGTCCCCTAACGCCCCTACTCTACATGCGCTATATTGATGACATCTTCATCATCTGGACCCATGGAAAAGAAGCCCTTGAGGAATTCCACCATGATTTCAACAATTTCCATCCCACCATCAACCTCAGCCTGGTCCAGTCCACACAAGAGATCCACTTCCTGGACACTACAGTGCTAATAAACAATGGTCACATAGACACCACCCTATACCGGAAACCTACTGACTGCTATTCCTACCTACATGCCTCCAGCTTTCACCCTGACCACACCACACGATCCATCGTCTACAGCCAAGCTCTACGATACAACCGCATTTGCTCCAACCCCTCAGACAGAGACAAACACCTACAAGATCTCTATCAAGCATTCTTACAACTACAATACCCACCTGCGGAAGTGAAGAAACAGATTGATAGAGCCAGAAGAGTTCCCAGAAGTCACCTACTACAGGACAGGCCTAACAAAGAAAATAACAGAACGCCACTAGCCGTCACCTTCAGCCCCCAACTAAAACCCCTCCAACGCATTATTAAGGATCTACAACCTATCCTGAAGGATGACCCAACTCTCTCACAAATGTTGGGAGACAGGCCAGTCCTTGCCTACAGACAGCCCCCCAACCTGAAGCGAATACTCACCAACAACCACATACCACACAACAGAACCACTAACCCAGGAACCTATCCTTGCAACAAAGCCCGTTGCCAACTGTGCCCACATATCTATTCAGGGGACACCATCACAGGGCCTAATAACATCAGCCACACTATCAGAGGCTCGTTCACCTGCACATCCACCAATGTGATATATGCCATCATGTGCCAGCAATGCCCCTCTGCCATGTACATTGGTCAAACTGGACAGTCTCTACGTAAAAGAATAAATGGACACAAATCAGATGTTAAGAATTATAACATTCATAAACCAGTCGGAGAACACTTCAATCTCTCTGGTTACGCAATCAGAGACATGAAGGTCGCTATCTTACAACAAAAAAACTTCAAATCCAGAGTCCAGCGAGAAACTGCTGAATTGGAATTCATTTGCAAATTGGATACTATTAATTTAGGCTTAAATAGAGACTGGGAGTGGCTAAGTCATTATGCAAGGTAGCCTATTTCCCCTTGTTTTTTCCTTACCTCCCCCCCCTCCCCCCCGGCCTTCTGGTTAAACTTGGATTTATGCTGGAAGTGGCCCACCTTGATTGTCATGCACATTGTGGGGAGAGTGGTCAGTTTGGATGAGCTATTGCCAGCAGGAGAGTGAGTTTGTGTGTGTGTGTGGGGGGGCGGGTGAGAAAACCTGGATTTGTGCTGGAAATGGCCCACCTTGATTTTCATGCACGTTGTAAGGAGAGTGGTCACTTTGGATAGGCTATTACCAGCAGGAGAGTGAGTTTGTGTGTGTGTGTTTTGGGGGGGGGGGGAGTGAGAAAACCTGGATTTGTGCTGGAAATGGCCCACCTTGATTTTCATGCACGTTGTAAGGAACGTGGTCACTTTGGATAGGCTATTACCAGCAGGAGAGTGAGTTTGTGTGTGTATGGGGGTGGGGGGGTGAGAAAACCCGTATTTCTGCTGGAAATGGCCCACCTTGATTTTCATGCACGTTGTAAGGAGAGTGGTCACTTTGGATAGGCTATTACCAGCAGGAGAGTGAGTTTGTGTATGTGGTTTTTGGAGGGGGGTGAGGGGGTGAGAGAACCTGGATTTCTGCAGGAAATGGCCCACCTTGATTATCATACACATTGTGAAGAGAGTGGTCACTTTGGATGGGCTATTACCAGCAAGAGAGTGAGTTTGTCTGTGGTGGGGCGGAGGGAGAGAGAAAACCTGGATTTGTGCTGGAAATGGCCCATCTCGATGATCACTTTAGATAAGCTATTACCAGCAGGAGAGTGGGGTGGGAGGAGGTATTGTTTCATGGTGTCTGTGTATATAATAATGATATTCTGCAATTTCCACAGTATGCATCCGATGAAGTGAGCTGTAGCTCACGAAAGCTCATGCTCAAATAAATTGGTTAGTCTCTAAGGAGCCACAAGTACTCCTTTTCTTTTTGCGAATACAGACTAACACGGCTGTTACTCTGAAACCTGTCAGAATGATTAAAGGATTAGATAATGTGTTATAGTGATAGATTCAAAGAGCTCAGTCTATTTAGTTTAACAAAGAGAAGGGGTGACTTGATTGCACTCTATATGTATGTAGATAGAGGACAAATATGTGATAATGGGCTCTTTAGTCTAGCAGAGAATGGTCTAGCAAAATCCAATGGCTGGAATTGGCCAATATTTATGCTAATCAACAGAGAAAGGATCTCATTCATCCTCTTCAATTCATAAGTCAATGGACATTCACTGAACTGTTTTCTTCTTCTCCCAATTTTTCTTTGGCAGAGGAACTCCAGGAGCAAATGGGTGAGTTTGCCAACTGTACTCAATACTTACAGTCCACTGACTAAACTTTGTGTGCCCTGTATGGGTTTCAACAACTTCAGCTGCAGAAGGGATGCTCTCATTGCATGCCCCGTGCATCTGGGAAGTGGAGGGTCTGTGTAGATTACTCTGGAATCCTGGTATGTCAGTGAGCTGAGACCTCATCAGCACTTTGCAAAGAAAGTCAGAGGGGTCGGGGTTCAAGGGCAGTTGGGCATCAGAGAGAAAACATCCACGCGCTACAGGAACTGAACATTCCACTGAATGGAAAAGCTCTGGATGGGGAGTGTGGCAGGACCGAGTTGCTCATGCTGTGCCTGACCTTGTAGTAGCTGAGAACAAATAAGTACATAGAGAACAAATATGTGATAATGGGCTCTTTAGTCTAGCAGAGAATGGTCTAGGAAAATCCAATGGCTGGAAATTGAAATTAGGAAAGTCAGACTAGAAATAAGGCATACATTTTTAAGCGTGAGGATGATTAAACATTGTAACAATGTAACATGGGTTCTGGTGGATCCTCCATCACTGGACATTTTTGAAATCAAGGTTGTATGTTCTTTGTAAAGGATCTGCTCTAATGCAAAGATGAATTGTTTGGGGGAAGTTCTCTGGCCCATGTTGTAGAGGCCTTAGACAGTCTGATGTTCATTGTGTAGTCACTTGCTCACTCAGAGCTTTTCGCCAATAAACACAGCTTTTGATATTTTTTACTCGGAGGGCGGTGAAGCACTGGAATGGGTTACCGAGGGAGGTGGTGGAATCTGCATCCTTAGAGGTATATAAGGCCCAGCTTGAGAAAGCCCTGGCTGTGATAATTTAATTGGTGCTGGTCCTGTTTTGAGCAAGGGTTTGGGCTAGATGACCTCCTGAAGCCTCTTTGAACCGTAATCTTCTATGATTCTATGCTTCTGTGCACTATTAGTTACCTTTGTTCTTCGCCATATTATTATAAAAGGTGAGATTGTTATCTTTAAAGATTTTTTTTTCTTGTTTAGGAGACTTGGAAAAGAGAAGAAGTAAGTCTTTGCCTTTTTCTTTTGTGTACTCTACTGCTCTGTAGGAATCTTGTGGAATGAAAAGAAAATTCATTGAGTTTCATTCATTCACCCCACTTTCCTGTTTTTGATAGAGCAAAGATTACTTGGCTAATTTTGTCAATAACATATCTGAGCACTTGCTGGTTCTGAGGAGTGCTGCTCATACATTGCCGAAATTGAAATAGACTCACCCGCTAGTTGTTTGTATTCTCCAAGAACCATAACACTCTTGCAGAGACACGGTAGGAAAGGCCATGTACACACTGAAAGGACTCTGCATTGAACCAGCAAATGGAAGGCGGCTCATGATGTAAATGGTGTTACTGCTCCTTTCACAGCAGAACCCATACTGGCAGAGGAGCGTAGTGTGTCATATTCACCTTTTCTAATTAGTTGTCGCCATGAAGTTTTTTCTTCAATTGATCAAAGCAAGAATATCATCTTCTCTATCTACTCCATAGCGGGATAGGAATGGGGCTAGCCCACGGATTGAAGAGCTAGCTCACTACCCATGGCCAATATTTATGCTAATCAACAAAGAAAGGATCTCATTCACCCTCCTCAGTCCATAAGTCAATGGACATTCACTTAACTGTTTTCTTCTTCTCCCCATTTTTCTTTTGCAGAGGAACTCCAGGAGCCAATGGGTGAGTTTGCCAACTGTACTCAATACTTACAGTCCACTGACCAAACTTTGTGTGCCCTGTATGGGTTTCAACAACTTCAGCTGCAGAAGGGATGCTCTCATTGCATGCCCCGTGCATCTGGGCAGTGGAGGGTCTGTGCAGATTACTCTGGAATCCTGGTATGTCAGCGAGCTGAGACCTCATCAGCACTTTGCAAAGAAAGTCAGAGGGGTCGGGGTTCAAGGGCAGTCGGGCAGGAGAGAAAAAACATCCACGCGCTACAGGAACTGATCATTCCACTGAATGGAAAAGCTCTGGATGGGGAGTGTGGCAGGACCGAGTTGCTCATGCTGTGCCTGACCTTGTAGTAGCTGAGAACAAATAAGTACATAGAGAACAAATATGTGATAATGGGCTCTTTAGTCTAGCAGAGAATGGTCTAGGAAAATCCAATGGCTGGAAATTGAAATTAGGAAAGTCAGACTAGAAATAAGGCATACATTTTTAAGCGTGAGGATGATTAAACATTGTAACAATGTAACATGGGTTCTGGTGGATCCTCCATCACTGGACATTTTTGAAATCAAGGTTGTATGTTCTTTGTAAAGGATCTGCTCTAATGCAAAGATGAATTGTTTGGGGGAAGTTCTCTGGCCCATGTTGTAGAGGCCTTAGACAGTCTGATGTTCATTGTGTAGTCACTTGCTCACTCAGAGCTTTTCGCCAATAAACACAGCTTTTGATATTTTTTACTCGGAGGGCGGTGAAGCACTGGAATGGGTTACCTAGGGAGGTGGTGGAATCTGCATCCTTAGAGGTATATAAGGCCCAGCTTGAGAAAGCCCTGGCTGTGATAATTTAATTGGTGCTGGTCCTGTTTTGAGCAAGGGTTTGGGCTAGATGACCTCCTGAAGCCTCTTTGAACCGTAATCTTCTATGATTCTATGCTTCTGTGCACTATTAGTTACCTTTGTTCTTCGCCATATTATTATAAAAGGTGAGATTGTTATCTTTAAAGATTTTTTTTTCTTGTTTAGGAGACTTGGAAAAGAGAAGAAGTAAGTCTTTGCCTTTTTCTTTTGTGTACTCTACTGCTCTGTAGGAATCTTGTGGAATGAAAAGAAAATTCATTGAGTTTCATTCATTCACCCCACTTTCCTGTTTTTGATAGAGTAGATTACTTGGCTAATTTTGTCAATAACATATTTGAGCACTTGCTGGTTCTGAGGAGTGCTGCTCATACATTGCCGAAATTGAAATAGACTCACCCACTAGTTGTTTGTATTCTCCAAGAACCATAACACTCCTGCAGAGACACGGTAGGAAAGGCCATGTACACACCGAAAGGACTCTGCATTGAACCAGCAAATGGAAGGCGGCTCATGATGTAAATGGTGTTACTGCTCCTTTCACAGCAGAACCCATACTGGCAGAGGAGCGTAGTGTGTCATATTCACCTTTTCTAATTAGTTGTCGCCATGAAGTTTTTTCTTCAATTGATCAAAGCAAGAATATCATCTTCTCTATCTACTCCATAGCGGGATAGGAATGGGGCTAGCCCACGGATTGAAGAGCTAGCTCACTACCCATGGCCAATATTTATGCTAATCAACAAAGAAAGGATCTCATTCACCCTCCTCAATCTATAAGTCAATGGACATTCACTGAACTGTTTTCTTCTTGTCCACATTTTTCTTTTGCAGAGGAACTCCAGGAGCAAATGGGTGAGTTTGCCTACTTTACTCAATACTTACAGTCCACTGACCAAACTTTGGGTGCCCTGTATTGGTTCCAACAATTTCAGCTGCAGAAGGAATGCTCTCATTGCATGCCCCTTGCATCAGGGAAGTGGAGGGTCTGTGCAGATTACTCTGGGCCCGCACTGTGATCGTTATCCCAGATCCGTCAGGATCTCTGCTTTCAGCTGGGGATAGTCTGCCGCAGCCTCTTCAGGCAAATCATAGGAGGCCTTCTGGGCCTCCCCACACAGGAATGGAGCGAGGATGGCAGACCACTGTTCTCAGGGCCAAGCCTCCCGCAGGGCTGTCCTCTCAAAGGCCAGGAGGTATGCCTCTACATCATCCTCCCGCGTCATTTTCTGCAGCCAATTGCTGGCCCGCATGATCTGCGTCCCATCATGGCCGCAGTTCAGCTCTGTAAGGGCGTTTACCTGGTTTATCAGTTCCTGCAACATAGCCCGGTCTTGAGCAGCCTGGTCCATCAGCAGGCGATTAGTCTCTTGCTGCAGCCTCACTGCCTCCTGTTGGGCGGCTGCCTGGACACGGGGAGCCTCCTGCTGGGCAGCTGTGGCTTGTATCAGTGCCCACACTACGTCCTCCATTGTGGTGAGGAAAAAGAAAACCCTCTCCCTTTTTTTTTTCCCCAAACACTTTCATTCTTCCGCCGTGCTGTGCACACCAGATCCTACTTCTGACACCAGTTGTGAGAAAGTTCCTCCTCTACCTTGGTGGGTCTTGCGCTTATTGGCGGATTTGCTCTCCTTGGAGCTTCACAGCAGCCCTGAGTTTGGCCGTTTTTGTGAACCCACAGTCCAGGTCAACTCCTCCTGTGTCTGACCAGGAGTTGGGAGGTTTGGGGGGAACCTGCCCCCCCCCCCTACTCCGGGTTCCAGCGCAGGGCCCTGTGGAATGCAGCTGTCTAGAGTGCCTCCTGGAAGAGCTGTGCGACAGCTACAACTCCCTGGGCTACTTCCCCATGGGCTCCTCCCAACACCTTCTTTATCCTCACCATAGGACCTTCCTCCTGGGGTCTGATAATGCTTGTACTCCTCAGTCCTCCAACAGTATGTGTTCTCACTCTCAGCTCCTGGCGCCTCTTGCTCCCAGCGCCTTGCACGCACCAGAAACTGAAGTTTCCACCTCTTCCTTCCCCAACTCCTCCCCGCCAGCACCTCCTGTCCTCTGCAGAAGAGGTGATCAGTGGCGGGCAGGAATCACTGAGGTGGAAGAGGAAGTACCCCTTTCACTGGAGCTCCTAGAAACCCTTCAGTAGGAAAGTGTTCACTGGGCCCCAGGCCAGAGACCACGATGGTGATCTTAATGAGGACTATAGAGATAATATTAGCTCTGTATTTGGCTCTGTTGCTGGAATAGTTTGTGCAGTTCTGGTGTCCCCCACTGAAGAAAGAAGTTCTCAAACTGGAGAGGGTTAAGAGAAGAGCACCAGAATGAATAAAAGATTAGATAACATGTGTTACCTTTGTTCTTGGCTTTCTTATTACAAAGGCTGCTATTGTTATCTTTAAACATATTTTTTCTTTTTTAGGAGACTTGGAAAAGAGACTAAGTAAGTCTGTGTCCTTTTTCTTCTGTGTGCTCTACTGCTGTGTAGGAGTTTTCTAGAATGAAAAGAAAAATCATTGATTTATTAGACCTCAGCCCACTTTCCTGTTTTTGAGAGAGTAGATTACGAGGCTAATTTTGTCAATAACAGATATGAGCACTTGCTGGTTCTGAGCAGTGCTGCTCATACATTGCTGAAATTGAAATAGACTCACCCACTAGTTGTTTGTATTCTCCAAGAACCATAACACTCTTGCAGAGACACGGTAGGAAAGGCCATGTACACACCGAAAGGACTCTGCATTGAACCAGCAAATGGAACGCAGCTCATGATGTAAATGGTGTTATTGCTCCTTTCACAGCAGAACCCATACTGGCAGAGGAGCGTAGTGTGTCATATTCACCTTTTGCTAATTAGTTGTCGCCATGAAGTTTTTTCTTCAATTGATCAAAGCAAGAATATCATCTTCTCTATCTACTCCATAGCGGGATAGGAATGGGGCTAGCCCATGGAATGAAGAGCTAACTCACTACCCATGGCCAATATTTATGCTAATCAACAAAGAAAGGATCTCATTCACCCTCCTCAATCCATAAGTCAATGGACATTCACTGAACTGTTTTCTTCTTCTCCCAATTTTTCTTTTGCAGAGGAACTCCAGGAGCAAATGGGTGAGTTTGCCAACTGTACTCAATACTTACAGTCCACTGACTAAACTTAGTGTGCCCTGTATGGGTTTCAACAACTTCAGCTGCAGAAGGGATGCTCTCATTGCATGCCCCTTGCATCTGGGAAGTGGAGGGTCTGTGCAGATTACTCTGGGCCCGCACTGCGATCGTTACCCCAGATCCGTCAGGATCTTTGCTTTCAGCTGGGGTAGTCTGCCGCAGCCTCTTCAGGCAAATCATAGGAGGCCTTCTGGGCCTCCCCACACAGGAATGGAGGAGGATGGCAGACCACTGTTCTCAGGGCCAAGCCTCCCGCAGGGCTGTCCTCTCAAAGGCCAGGAGGTATGCCTCTACATCATCCTCCCGTGTCATTTTCTGCAGCCAATTGCTGGCCCGCATGATCTGCGTCCCATCATGGCCGCAGTTCAGCTCTGTAAGGGCGTTTACCTGGTTTATCAGTTCCCGCAACATAGCCTGGTCTTGAGCAGCCTGGTCCATCAGCAGGCGATTAGTCTCTTGCTGCATCCTCACTGCCTCCTGTTGGGCAGCTGCCTGGACACGGGGAGCCTCCTGCTGGGCAGCTGTGGCTTGTATCAGTGCCCGCACTACGTCCTCCATTGTGGTGAGGAAAAAGAAAACCCTCTCCCTTTTTTTTTTCCCAAACACCCTCCTTCTTCCGCCGTGCTGTGCACACCAGATCCTACTCCATAGCGGGATAGGAATGGGGCTAGCCCACGGATTGAAGAGCTAGCTCACTACCCATGGCCAATATTTATGCTAATCAACAAAGAAAGGATCTCATTCACCCTCCTCAATCCATAAGTCAATGGACATTCACTGAACTCTTTTCTTCTCGTCCACATTTTTCTTTTGCAGAGGAACTCCAGGTGCCAGTGGGTGAGTTTGCCTACTTTACTCAATACTTACAGTCCACTGACCAAACTTTGTGTGCCCTGTATTGGTTCGAACAATTTCAGCTGCAGAAGAAATGCTCTCATTGCATGCCCCGTGCATCTGGGCAGTAGAGGGTCTGTGCACATTACTCTGGAATCCTGGTATGTCAGCGAGCTGAGACCTCATCAGCACTTTGCAAAGAAAGTGAGAGGGGGTCGGGGTTCAAGGGAGTCGGGCAGGAGAGAAAAAACATCTACACGCTACAGGAACTGAACATATCCACTGAATGGAAAAGCTCTGGATGGGGACTGTGGCAGGACCGAGTTGCTCGGGCTGTGCCTGACCTTGTAGTAGCTGAGGCCATGCGGACACTCCACCCTGTGCCTCAGGGATGGAGGGAGAATTGTCTTCCCGAAAGAGCTTCCCCCAAACTCGGAACCCACATCCTGTGCAGAGCCCCCAGGGTCGGCTCTTTGACATTCCCCCTGCAAAGGAAGTGCTGATAGTCACACAGGGATGTTTGCTAGAGCAGGAAATAGACCCTAGATATTCTGTCTTCCGGTCCAGTGTATTCACGATGAGAACAAGGTGATGGCAGAAACTTTCCATGGGAATGTGTCTATTTCAGGGGGGAAAAAGGCTTTTTCGATGAAAAAAAGAGACACAAAAGCATCTCTGTAGAGTCAAAAGTTTCTGTTTCCTCCATATTAAAATGGACTATTCTGATTTTTCACTTCAAAATGAAGGAGACGTTGTTAAGGTTTGATTCATTCACCCAGTTCTGTGGGGGCAGTGTAGGCAGAGGTGCCAGCGTTTTGATTTCCTTGATGGTGCGTGACCACCTGTCTGCCCCAGGCCCTGCCCCTACTATACCCTTTCCCTTCAGGCCCCACCCCTTCCCTGCCTCTTCCCGCTCCCACTCCACCTCTTCCTGCCCCGTTCCACCGCCTCTTCCAAGAGCACCCCGCACTTGTTCCACCTCTTCCTGTCCGTGCTCCTTCCCCTGAGCACCTCCTGCCCTCTGCAGAACAGCTGATCAGTGTGGGCAGGAGGTGCTGTGGTGGAGGGGGAGGAGCTGATTGGCCGGGCCAGCCGGTGAGTGCTGAGCACCCACGCTTTTATTCCATGGGTGCTCCAGTCCTGGAGCACCGATGAAGTCGTCACCATGGAGGCTGTTGAGAGGAAAGAAACGTTCATTAACCCAATTTTCAGAAAAGAAAGACAAATAGGACATATGTGAGCCTGTATCTCATTTTGCAAAGAATGGCATGATGGCAAGAATGAGTTTGCTTTGATTTCTGAGATGATCACACAGAGTGGGATTTGATCAGGGAAATATTTAGCAGCTTGTTCTACACTGCACCCAGGAAATCACTGTAAATCTTAAACATCTCTGTGGGGTTTCATACGGTGCCCCGAGGGGGAACTCTTGATATTGAAAGACAGAGTATCCCCTTGGATGGGAAAGTTTTTCTGGGAACTTCAGGGGTCCTTAATTGCATCCCGCATCAGTGAGGGGGGTTCTCCCCTCACACAGCAGAGTTCAGGACATGCTGGAATAGCCACAAAGCCCAGGAGTCTGACAGATACCAGCTCTCATGCTCAGAGGTCTTGTGACTTTCTGCCAGAAGAGTTTCCTGGATGCCCCTGTCCCTGGCAGCAGTGTGCTGAGGGTGCTGTCCCCGTGCATGCCTGAGCTCTCCAGTAAGAGCTGTTAACCCCTTTATATACAATCCCACCTACTGTTCCCCAGGGTGATATCATTCAAGAACCCACTCACCATTCCTGTCCCATGACTGGGCCAGTCAGACACAGATTGTCTGTGATCTGAACAGGTGCAATTTCTTTCTCAGCATGGCTGTACCCTTTTCCTTGAAGCTCACAAAACCCCTTCAGTAGGAATGGGTTGGGTAGGCAGAGGGCCAGAGGGCATGGGGATGATCTTTAATAGGACTCTGAAGGTTATATTAATTCTGTCTTTGGCTCTGCCACTGGAATACTGTGTCCATTTCTGGGGTCCCCAATTTCTCATCATCTTCACTAGACGACGCAGTGATGCCAACCCCAACCCCGCAACATCTGCTAATTTAATGGACATGGGCTTCTTATTTTCATATCCCACACCAAACTCTCTGGTGGTCAATGCGGTGAATGAAATGGGGAGACAACTTGACTCCAAAATGACCCCCAGTGTTGAAGAGTGGAAGAGGATAGATGTCTCAATGGCAACTCTATAATTCAGAATTTCCCATTATGAGGCTTTGTCAATAGCAACATCAATGGTTATGAGATGGAGTTCATGGCCACACCTGTTGGGATTCCTGAAGGAAGTGCAGGCCGCAGTAGAGGATGTGCCATTCAAAAGCTCCAAACCATTTGCCAACTGGATTGATGAATCCCTCTATTCCCTAAAAGATTCAAAAGCAACATTGAGATCACTCAGCATTTATACACAGCACAGAAGAAAAGACCAGGTAGATATCACCCTACCCCAAGATCTTGACCTCTGGCTGTCCTTCTAACTCAACGACACTCTGACCTGCAGTGGAGATAACAGAGACCTCCTTCTAAACGTAGACAGGCCCCATCACAATCATCTACATCTCACGACCTACCTCAAAACCGCAGTTTTGAGAACTTGGTTGAGTCCCCGAGACACTTCCACCTAGACCATGTGCTGCCACCCTCAGAAACTCTTCATCAATTTGCTGACCATCTGACCCCATTCTACCCAACATGGAGGAATGTCACCTCAGACAAGTGAGCATTGGAATTCATCAGCAATGGAAACCCGATTCCATATCTATCCCTCTTGCCTATCCCGCCACCCGTCCCTCTTCAGGGACATTTCTCACTGTAGTGAGGTGGTGTGGTTCCCCGCCACCCCTGAGAGAGACGAGTACCTCCGGACACCAGAGTGGGCAGAGGCAGGGAGCTCTGAGCCCATCCCTCATTGGGTCAGGCGTTGCCCTGGAAGTATAAAAGCTCGACCTCGGAGCTCACTGAGAGAGCAGCTGCCGGGGAGGCCAGACTCCTCCAGCCTAGCTTGCGATTGGGAAACCGCAGTGGCCCGTGGTAAACCTAAGGACTGGCCCGACCTGCCCCGCGCCAGCTACCAGGAGGAGTTACCGAGTCTACCCCTCGCCAGCTGTCCCGAGGAACCCATGGTGCTGGACCCCCGCGAGGACACCACCCCGACCCAGGTACCTCCAGAGGGGGAGTCTGGAAGTAGCCCGGGGGCAGCCGACCCTAGTCTGGCTGCAGCACGGCCAGAACCCATGTCAGTGTGTAGCGGCCGGGATCCCCCGATGCAGCAGCGGGTCGTTTGCCACTGCTAGGGCCCCGGGCTGGGACGCAGTGGAGTGGGAGGGCCTGCGTCCCCCCTGCCACCCAAACTCGCGGGTGGCAGCCTCCCCCTCTCCCCGGGCCTTTGGAACCAAGGGCCTCGCTCGCTGCTTATGTACTGTTGTTGCTCAGCCCCTGCCTGAGGGCCTGAGCGCCTGACTCACCCTTGCCCTGCCCTGACCTCGGGCCTGGGCTCACTGTGTTTGTTTCTGCTGTCACAAGGGCCCCCGAGGAAGACTCCCGCGGCCGAACTAATTCCCCACAAGACCTCTTGCTGTGTTTAGTGAGGCGGTGTGGTTCCCCGCTGCCCCGGAGAGAGACAAGCCCCGGCTCACCTCTCTACATGTGGTGGAGAATGTGGGCACAATCCCTCGACCCCTGTGAGAAGGGGCCTGGGGGGGCACGCACCCCAGAAAGAGCCATGGATGTGGACAAACTTATCAAGCTCCTGACAGAGAGCCAGGAGCGGCAGCAGGCCGCCCAGCAGCAGCAGCAGCAGCTGATTTGGGACCTGCGGGTTCAGCACCAGGAACACCAACGACAACGCATACAGCAGCTCGCGATGGCACTGCCTCGCCCCGCGGAGCCCCAGCCAGGAGATGCAGCCGGGTCACCCCGCACCACTGCGCCGCTGCGGCTAACCAAGATGGGACCTGATGATGGCCCCGAGGCCTTTTTAGTAACTTTTGAAAGGGTGGCACTGATTGCAGGGTGGGCCCCTGACCAGTGGGCCACTCTCTTGGCCCTGTGCTTGACCAGGACAGCCCAAACGGCGTACAGAGGGCTGTCTACGGAGGACGCAAGGGATTATAGCCAGGTAAAGACAGTGATCCTGGACGCCTTGGACCTTAGCCTGGAAACCTTTCAGCAGCGGTTCCGGAGCCAAACCTACCCCACAGGCACCAGACCCCGGCTGGTGGCCCAAGAGCTGAAGGAAGCGTGCAAGCATAGGTGGCGAGTTATATGGGCTCATGGTGCCCGGGCTCCAGCAATATTCAGGGTCCGGGGGCCTGGCTTCACCAATGTTTGGGGCCGGGTCTCTCTCCCGGCCCCACCTGTCACCCCCACGCACCTCCCCCAAGTGTCCCCTGGCCCCCACTTGCTGCCCTGGTGCACCTCCCCAGGGCCCCAGAGTGGAGTGTCCCTGTCTCGCCCCTGAAGCTCCAGGCTGCCTCCCTGCATCAACTGCCACCGCAGGGTCCTAGCGCCCCATCAACTACTGCCAGGGCAGGCTGACCCTGAGCCTGCCCTTCCTCCTTAGACCCTTTCATTTTCCAGTGGGCCCCCCCTCCTGCAGTCACCACTCCTGCCCCACGCTGGACAAGGGGCAGCCCCACCTCCCAACCCCCCAGTGTGGCTACAGTGAGGGGCAGCAGCAGGGGAGGAGGTGCACATGTGATGGCAGCCCCCCGCAACACCCGCCACAGGAGAGGCGAGGGGGCTTTCTGTACCTGAGAGGGGCCCTAGGAGCACGTGCAGTGACAGTGGTGCGAGGTGAGTGTGGTGCAGGGGGGCCCTCCCCCAGAGCTTGTTGCTGCCTGTGGGGAGAGGGCTGGGGGGAATCCTCCTCTCTGGCCCTTGCCCCAGAACAGCCTGTCTGCACCCCAACTCCTCATCCCCAGCCCTGTCCCACCCCAGAGCCCTCACCCCCTGAACCCCAACCCTCTGCCCTAGCCCTTAGCCCCCTCCCACATCCCAAACCCCTCATCCACAGCCCTCACTCCTGCACCACAGCCCTCTGCTTGAGCCCCCCCCACACCCGAAACCCCTCATCACCAGACCCACCCCAGAGCCCTCACATTTTTACATTATTTTAAAAAATATACAGTAACTCCTCACTTAACGTTGTAGTTATGTTCCTGAAGAATGCTACTTTAAGTGAAACGATGTTAAGCGAATCCAATTCCCTCATAAGAATTAATGTAAATGGGGGGTGAGGTTCCAGGGAAATTTTTTTTCCAGACAAAAGACTATATTTTATATATATACACAGTATAAGTTTTAAACAATTTAATACTATACACAGCAATGATGATTGTGAAGCTTGATGGAGGTGGTGAAGTCAGAGGGTGGGATATTTCCCAGGGAATGCCTTACTGGTAAATGATGAACTCACACTTGGCTGAGCCCTCAAGGGTAACACATTGTTGTTAATGCAGCCTCACAATCTATAAGGCAGCAGGAATGGAGGGGGGTGGGGGGAAGACAGCATGGCAGAGACTGAGACAGAAACACATCCCTGTGTGTGAGAGACTTTGAGACAGCAGCTGCTGCCAGCAAACTCCCTCCATTCTGAGCCCTGTCGAGTCCCACCCTGCTCTGTGGAGATGGGGAGGGGGGTAGGAATGGGGGAAGGGGACACCCTGACAACAGCACCCCTCTTCCTCCTTCCCACCCCTGCTCTTAGGGTGACCAGACAGCAAGTGTGAAAAATCAGGACAGAGGGTTGGGGGTAATAGGAGCCTATGTATGAAAAAGACCCAAAAATCAGGACTGTCCCTATAAAATCAGGACATCTGGTCACACTACCCCCACCAGCTAGCTCCAACGGGCTGCTCTTTCTGCAAGCAGTGGACAAAGCAGGCAGGTGCCAAACAACGTTATAAGGGCGCATTGGGCAACTTTAAACGAGCCTGTTCTCTAATTCAGAGGTTCTCAAACTCTGGTCTGTGGACCACCAGTGGTCCGCGAGCTCCATTCAGGTGGTCTGCGGATAGTTCCCTCTAAGGTGAACTTCTGGGCGGCTGCACACGAGAGAATGAAGGGCCACCCACCTAATTAGTGGAGCTGCACAGGTGTGGCTCCTCTAATTAGGTGCCGGGACCCTGGAGAAGATGCACGTGTAAGGGGAGGTGGTGGCCTTGGGGGGAATAAGGGGTAGGTGGGAGGGGGCAGTGGGGTGAGAAGAGGGGGTGGGGGGAATTTGGGACATGCAGGGCTACGGCTGCCAGAGAAAGAGGCTCCAGGGCTCTGGCTGCTGGGGAGAGACCCCCGTCCTTCCCAGCTTCAGCTCTGTGGCTGCTGTGGCAGGGGAGAGACCCCCCCTCCTTTCCAGCCAGAGTTCAGGGGCTGCTGCAGTGGGGGAGAGAGGGAGAGACCCCCCCTTCTTCCTAGTCCCAGCTTGGGGGCTGCTGAGGCAGGGGAGAGAGGGAGAGACCCTCCCTCCTTCCCAGCCCCAGCTTGGGGGCTGCTGCCGTGGTGGAGAGAGGGAGAGACCCCCCCTCCTTTCCAGCCAGAGCTCAGGGGCTCCTGCGGTCGGGGAGAGAGGGAAAGACCCCCCCCTTCTTCCCAGCCCCAGCTTGGGGGCTGCTGCCGTGGGGGAGAGAGGGCACATCCATCGCATTAGAAAGGTTAAGACTACTGATATTAAAATATGAGTTGTGTGCTTTTATGTGTAGAACAAAAAAAGTTTATTATTATTTAGGGTTTTTTTTAAGTAGCGCTTTTATCCAAAGCACTTTACAATAGTCAGCTAACGGTCCAAACAAAGTTTGGAGAGATCATTAAGCGGAGCGCCAAGACCCTCAGAAATTGTCAAGTTGTCCACGGAAAAAAAGGTTCTAGAGCCACTGCTCTAATTGATCAGCAACGTAACAACAAAACGAGGTAGGTGTGTGTGTGTGCGGGCGGGGGGAGGGAGAGCGGGACTTGGACCTGTTCTGAGCACCAACAAAAATTAGACAAGCCTGCCACCCCTGAGTGCAAGCGGTGGTTACAGCCGGAGAGGAGGACTGCTGATGAGGTCATGGAACAAGTTATTTTAGAACAGTTCGTACACATCCTCCCAGCGCAAGGAAGTGCCTGGGTGCTTCGCCATCAGCCAGCGATGCTAGCCACCACCACTGCACTGATGGAAGACTTCCTCGCCGCTGAAGTGCCGGTGGGGCCAGCTATCAGAGTCCACCCCCCCGGGCCAGAGCACCCTAACTCCGAAAAGAAAGGGGGCGTTCAGACCAAAGTGCAGAGTCTCCCCTGCGGACAAGAGGCTCGTTCGGGTCTTTGGGTCAGATGCCCCAAACTCCCACCTCAACAAGGATCCATGCCCCCCGTACCAAGTGTCCTGGGGACCAATTGGAGTCTTTACCGGGTGGAATGAGATCCACACATGGAAGAACCACAGACGCAGCTGCTGGTGCCTCTGTGCCACCGACGAGCCGTAATGAAGCTTGCACATGACATCCCTGCTGCTGGGTACTTGGGCGATGAAAAGACCCTTGCCCGGATTTTGACGTGGTTCTTCTGGCCCGGTGTTCACCACGAGGTGAGGAACTATTGCAGCTCCTGCCCGGAGTAACAGTTAGTGGCTCCCCGACGGGTGACCAAGGCCCCTTTGGTTCCCATGCCCATAGTGGAGATGCCATTTGAGCGGATGGCTATGGAACTGGTGGGCCCGCTCCCAAGAAGTGCCATGGGATTCCAGTATGAGTTGGTCATCGTGGATTATGCCACCTGTTTTCCCAAGGCCATGCCATTGCGGAGCACCACCGCCCAAACCATCGCCTGTGAACTAGTGAAGATCTTCGCTCGAGTGGGCCTGCCCCGGAAATCCTAATGGACCAGGGCACCAACTTCACCTCCCGGCTGTTGCAGCAGATATGCGAGCTCCTGAGAGTCAAACAGTTACACACCTCCTTCTACCACCCACAGACTGACAGGGGGGTGGAACGGTTCAGTCGGACCCTGAAGGAGATGTTGTGCAAGTTCCCCCCAGAGGAGCTACGCCGGTGGGACCAGCTACTCCCACCTCTAGTGCTGGCCATCTGCGAGGTATCCCAGTCAACGACAAAGTTCTCCCCGTTTGAGCTACTATATGGCCGCTGCCCGCAGGGCCTGTTAAACTTAATGCTGGAGACATGGGAGCAGTCGCCATCTCCAGTATGTTCTCCAGCTCTAGCAGCACCTCGCTCAGGCTGGAGCCCTAGCATACGAAAACTTAAAAGCCGCGCAGGAAGCCCAGGCACAAACCTATAACCAGGAAACGCGGGTCCGTGCCTTTGAGCCAGGTGATTGGGTCCTGCTCCTCTTACTGTCAAGCAAGTTGAAGCTGCTGGCCCGTTGGCAGGGACCCTATGAGGTGGCCCAGAAGGTTGGGCCCATCACCTATGAAGTCCACCAGCCCGACCGGCCAAGAAGACCCAGTGGTATCACGTGAATATATTGAAACCATGGCGGAAGCGGGAGGGCCTATTAATTAACCCTTACCCGCCAGAACCAGAGTTGGGTCCCCGTGCGCCCCTGACAGAGGACTCTGCAGGCCCCCAGCTCAGCGACACGCTCACAGAGGAGCAGTGTAAGCAGGCCCAATGTCTCCTGCAGGTTTTCAGGAGAACCTTTATGGTCCTACCCGGTTACTTGACCTTGGTCCATCATGCCATCCAGACCGAGCAGGGAAGGTAATCTGGGAGACGACCAGGCCCCTGCCGCACCGAATGTGGCAGGAGGTCGAGGAGGAAGTACAGGCCATGCTAGCCCTAGGAGTCATCAAGCTGTCGTAGAGTGAGTGGTGCAGTCCAGTGGTCTTGGTGCCCAAGCCTGATGGCACATGGTGCTTCTGTATAGACTTCCAGCGGATCAATGCCATCTCAAGGTTCGATGCATATCCTATGCCCCATGTGTATGGACTGCTTGACCACCTAGGGGAGGCCCGTTTCATCACCACCCTCGACCTCAGTAAGGGGTACTGGCAGATCCTGCTCAACCCCATCTCTAAGGAGAAAATGGCATTCGCCACCCCAACGGGACTTTACCAATTTACCCGGATGCCCTTCAGCCTCCATGGGGCCCCGGCGACGATCCAACAATGGATAGACATAATGGAGTGCCTTTTATGGCCCCATCAAGACTATGCAGTGGTGTATTTGGATGACATCGTAGTCTACAGCTGCCAGTGGGTAGACCACCTGGAACACACAGCTGCAGTCCTGAGGTCCCTGCAAAAGGCAGGACTAACAGCCAATCCAAAAAAGTGTCATTGGATGGCAAGAGGCAACATACCTCGGATACACCATAGGTGGAGGATGAGTGAAACCCCACATGGGGAAGGTTCAAGCACTGGAAGCATGCCCGCCACCCACCACGAAACGCCAAGTGCGACAATTCTTGGGGCTTGCTGGCTACTCTCGATGATTCATCCCCCAGTTCGCTTCCATCGCAGCCCCCTTGTTGGGACTTTTGACGAAGGACAGCCCCCGGTGGTTGCCGTGGACCCAAGAATGAGAAGACGCCTTCCGGACACTCAAGGAGTACCTCTGCCGGGAGCCAGTCCTATATAGTCCGGACTTCAACCGTGACTTTATCCTCCACACGGGCACCTCGGAGGTGGGGCTCGGGACCGTCCTGTCCCAAGAAATCGACGGAGAAGACCACCAGGTCTTATATCTTAGCCAGAAATTACTCCCCCGGGAGAAGAACTAAGCGGTAATAGAGAAAGAAGCACTCGCGGTGAAATGGGCCTGGGATGCCCTGCAGTACTACCTCCTCGGGGGCCCATTTACACTACTCACGGACAATGCCCCACTCCCGAATGAAAAACAACAACACTAGACTACTGCGCTGGTACCTGGCGTTACAACCCTATGCTTTCACCATCCGGCATAGGGCCGGCAAAGACCATGCAAATGCCGACTTCCTATCCCGCCTAGGAGGGATGGAAGAGTCTGGCCCTGAAAAGCGGGAGCCAGACTTGAGGGGTGGTGTGTGTAGTGAGGCGGTGTGGTTCCCTGCTGCCCCAGAGAGAGATGAGTCCCTCTGAACACCATAGTGGGCAGAGCCAGGGAGCTCTGAGCCCGCCCCCCATTGGGTCAGGTGTTGCCCCGGAGTCTGCTCTGCGCCAGCTGCCCCCGTGAGGACACCACCCTGACCCAGGTACCTCCAGAGGGGAATCTGGAAGTAGCCTGGGGCAGCCGACCCTAGTCTGGATGCAGCACGGCCAGAACCCATGTCAGTGTGTTGCGTCCAGGATCCTCACTGACGCAGCAGCGGGTCTTCTGCCGCTGCTAGGGCCCCAGGCTGGGACGCAGTGAGTGGGAGGGCCTGCGTCCCCCCTGCCACCCAAACTCGCGGGTGGCAGCCTCCCCCTCTCCCCGGCCCTTTGGAACCTAGGGCTTGGGTCTGCTGCTTATATACTGTTGTTGATCAGGCCCTGCCTCAGGCCTGGGCTCACTGTGTTTATTTCTACTCTCACAAGGGCGGCTGAGGAAGACTCCCGCGGCCGAACTAATTCCCCACAAGACCTCTTGCTGTGTTTAGTGAGGTGGTGTGGTTCCCCACGGAGGAGACAAGCCCCACCTTTAGTGAGGTGGTGTGGTTCGCCACGGAGAGAGACAAGCCCCAGCTAATCTTTCTACACTACACCTTTTAGGTCCTCTCCTGGCTCCCCGGTCTGGAGTCTTGGGGAGGTCCCAGCTGGCTCTAGGTAGCTGCCCCGGGTTGGTTTTCTTCCCCTTGATTGCTGGTCTCTGCCGGGCTGACACTCCCCGGTCACACACTAAACCCCACAATAGTTCAAAGTCCCGATTTGGGTGGGGAGTGGGAGCTGAATACAGACTCTTCAGGCTGTGGTGCTCCTCTCCCAGCTCCAAGCTCAAACAGACCAAAAGTGAAACCATGGGGACTTCAGTCACTTACAGGGTTAGTTGGTAGTTGAGATTTGGGTTTGAGAATGTCAGTGATGCTTCAATGCTGGACTTAGGCACCTAAAGAGGCACTGAGATGGCTACATTCTTCTGTGAATCTAGTGTTAAGTGACTGATTCAGATTCTCCCATTGACTTCAGTGAATTTGGATCTGGCCCTAGGCCTGCACTGATTTTGTATCACTGTCACATGTATGAGGGAGAGGTTTCCTCTCTCTTCCTTGAGGCCTCTCTCTTCTGCTACAGAATCACATGTACAAACCCTTGTGCCTGTTTCATAGGACAAAACCAAGGGGAAAATGTGAACTTTACTATCACACATTTGAGGGTGTATCAGGTTGTGCTCTTGCCAGAGAATTGTAATTATGTAATCAAGGGCCCAGTTCTTCTCCCAGTGAAATCAATGAGAAGATTTACATGAGAAGGAGCAGGATTAGGGTCCTGATCAGATCATACCGTGAATATAATGAAAAGTGTTTGTGTTTTTTTTTTTCCAAATCAACCAAGGGAGGACAAAGGTAAGTTTTCTCAGATGGCTGCAGTTTGAAGGGGGAAGGGCTTGGCATTTTGCCAGTGAGGGACGTGTGGTTGGCAGGGTCCCTTCAACCGAGTGGGGGATCAGGACCTTTGCGCTTCTGCAGCAAGGGGGAGGAAGGTACATATTTGCCTTTGGGACTCGAGACAGTTTAGACATTTTTCACTGGCAGGTTGTGTCTCTGCTTGGTCGGGGTGAGGGTTTCAGAAGAGGACTTCTCAGAGAAAAGATGTGTTTGTTAATCTAATTTGAAGTGAAAACAAAGACAAAAGGGATGACACATTGAGAAGTGTCTGCCTTTGCAAAACAATGGCAGGAAGGCAAAGGTGGAGTTGCTTTGACTGAGAGCCAGTCGCACAGAGTGAACTGTAGCTTCCACGACACAAATTTCTATAACAACAGTAGGATAAATACCTTCTTTCTGCCAAGGAGAATAATTTCTACTGAAGGGCCAGAGCATCCCCTCTTATGGGAAACCTCTGCTGGGAGCTCCATGGCATCTCCCAGGGATGTTTCCTTGGTATCCGGAGAGTTCTCACCTCACAAAGCGGGGAGTAAAGCAGCCACAGAGCCCAAGATTGATGGGAAATGAGACCTCATGCTCATGAGTCTTGGGCTTTGTATACAAGGATGCTCTTTTCCAGAGCAGTCTCCTGGCCTCCCTCGTCTCTGGCAGCTGGGTTCTAAGAGTGCTTTGTCCCTCTCCATGCCTGGGATCTCAAGGAGGAACTGTTCACCCCTTAAATCACAATCCCCACTGGTGGTCTCCCCTGGGCAGTGTGGTTCTGCAACTCACTCCCCTTCCCCAGTACAGGACTGGGCCTATCACGCGGAAATGTTCGATAGTGGAAATAGGTGCCATGTCTTGAATGAAAACTTTTCAGCAAAGAGCCTTCGCCAGCGATTCGGTCCATGAGGCTAGTCACATGCCCACCCACCCCATATACACGATTAAAAGAGAGATTAGCATGGATTCATGCTAATCTCTCTTTTAATCATAAATCAGCATGGATTCACCAAGGGTAGGTCATGCCTGACTAATCTAATAGCCTTCTATGATGAGATTACTGATTCTGTGGATGAAGGGAAAGCAGTGGATGTATTGTTTCTTGACTTTAGCAAAGCTTTTGACACGGTCTCCCACAGTATTCTTGTCAGCAAGTTAAAGAAGTATGGGCTGGATGAATGCACTATAAGGTGGGTAGAAAGTTGGCTAGATTGTCGGGCTCAACGGGTAGTGATCAATGGCTCCATGTCTAGTTGGCAGCCGGTGTCAAGTGGAGTGCCCCAGGGGTCGGTTCTGGGGCCGGTTTTGTTTAATATCTTCATAAATGATCTGGAGGATGGTGTGGATTGCACTCTCAGCAAATTTGCGGATGATACTAAACTGGGAGGAGTGGTAGATACGCTGGAGGGCAGGGATAGGATACAGAGGGACCTAGACAAATTGGAGGATTGGGCCAAAAGAAACCTGATGAGGTTCAATAAGGATAAGTGCAGCGTCCTGCACTTAGGACGGAAGAACCCAATGCACAGCTACAGACTAGGGACCGAATGGCTAGGCAGCAGTTCTGCGGAAAAGGACCTAGGGGTGACAGTGGACGAGAAGCTGGATATGAGTCAGCAGTGTGCTCTTGTTGCCAAGAAGGCCAATGGCATTTTGGGATGTATAAGTAGGGGCATAGCGAGCAGATCGAGGGACGTGATCGTTCCCCTCTATTCGACATTGGTGAGGCCTCATCTGGAGTACTGTGTCCAGTTTTGGGCCCCACACTACAAGAAGGATGTGGATAAATTGGAGAGAGTCCAGCGAAGGGCAACAAAAATGATTAGGGGTCTAGAGCACATGACTTATGAGGAGAGGCTGAGGGAGCTGGGATTGTTTAGTCTGCAGAAGAGAAGAATGAGGGGGGATTTGATAGCTGCTTTCAACTACCTGAAAGGGGGTTCCAAAGAGGATGGCTCTAGACTGTTCTCAATGGTAGCAGATGACAGAACGAGGAGTAATGGTCTCAAGTTGCAATGGGGGAGGTTTAGATTGGATATTAGGAAAAACTTTTTCACTAAGAGGGTGGTGAAACACTGGAATGCGTTACCTAGGGAGGTGGTAGAATCTCCTTCCTTAGAGGTTTTTAAGGTCAGGCTTGACAAAGCCCTGGCTGGCATGATTTAACTGGGACTTGGTCCTGCTTTGAGCAGGGGGTTGGACTAGATGACCTCCTGAGGTCCCTTCCAACCCTGATATTCTGTGATTCTGTGATTCTGTGATTAGAGCCCAACCTTTTTGAACGATTTTGGCAGAACCTTCAGACTCCCCCTGCTAAATAGCAAAAAGCTCAGTAGGACACAACCCAAGTCTCCTAATATGGGCATCAGCTATTAAAAGTGTCATGATGTTATTTCTGTAATGAATCATGTTCCATTTCCTGTTTCCATGTGCAGTCCTTTTCATATGTACATTTTCTTTCATTCAATATTTGTTTTCTGGAGAGTTACATTTCTAGAGGACACTCAACAGCACTGGGGGTGTTCATTTGAAAATGCCAGAATAGAAAAGCAACTCTCCTCAGATCTAGCAAATATTCAGAGATGCTCTTTCAAGCCAGGAAAAAGGGATCATGAAAGGCAGGAGAGAGCAGAGAATTTAAAAATAAATTCTTCCACTTTCCACTCTACGGGATTTGTGTATATTGACCAGACTATATCTAAGAGAAATTAGACACAGACTTACCTATTGTCTTCTCTAAGTTTTCTGAAAATTAAACAAATGTTCAGGGATAATGACTGAAACTTTCATTATGTAGTGGGAGGTAGTTACCTGTGAAAGGTTAAAGATGTGTGGTATTTTCCTGTGTGTGCAATCAGAGGGGGTAGGAAGGGGAGCAATGTGCATTATCCCCACTTCCCCCACACCAGTCCCTCCAGCATTTGCAGTCGTATGATTCCCAGGACCAGCTAAAGGACTTTGTGACATCTGGGTGAAGGGTGACAGCACGATAATCAGCTGAAACCTCCTCTTTTGTGGGGGAGAAAAACTTAGTGTGGAGGGGTTTTGTTTGACTGAGGCTCACTGGAGCATGTAAGAGACACTCCTCCTGAAGGTCGAAACAACAGACTAGACTTCTACATAGAGTGCTTCCGCCAACGTGCACGGGCTGAAATTGTGGAAAAGCAGCATCACTTGCCCCATAAACCTCAGCCGTGCAGAACACGACGCCATCCACAGCCTCAGAAACAACTCTGACATCATAATCAAAAAGGCTGACAAAGGAGGTGCTGTCGGCATCATGAATAGGTCGGAATATGAACAAAAGGCTGCTAGGCAGCTCTCCGACACCACTTTCTACAAGCCATTACCCTCTGATCCCACTGAGGGTTACCAAAAGAAACTACACCATTTGCTCAAGAAACTCCCTGAAAAAGCACAAGAACAAATCCGCACAGACACACCCCTGGAACCCCGACCTGGGGTATTCTATCTGCTACCCAAGATCCATAAACATGGAAATCCTGGATGCCCCATCATCTCAGGCATTGGCACCCTGACAGCAGGATTGTCTGGCTATGTAGACTCCCTCCTCAGGCCCTACGCTACCAGCACTCCCAGCTATCTTCGAGACACCACTGACTTCCTGAGGAAACTACAATCCATTGGTGATCTTCCTGAAAACACCATCCTGGCCACTATGGATGTAGAAGCCCTCTACACCAACATTCCACACAAAGATGGACTACAAGCCGTCAAGAACACTATCCCCGATAATGTCACGGCTAACCTGGTGGCTGAACTTTGTGACTTTGTCCTCACCCATAACTATTTCACATGTGGGGACAATATATACCTTCAAATCAGCGGCACTGCTATGGGTGCCCGCATGGCCCCACAGTATGCCAACATTTTTATGGCTGACTTAGAACAACGCTTCCTCAGCTCTCGTCCCCTAATGCCCCTACTCTATTTGCGCTACATTGATGACATCTTCATCATCTGGACCCATGGAAAAGAAGCTCTTGAGGAATTCCACCATGATTTCAACAATTTCCATCCCACCATCAACCTCAGCCTGGACCAGTCCACACAAGAGATCCACTTCCTGGACACTACAGTGCTAATAAACAATGGTCACATAAACACCCCCCTATACCAGAAATCTACTGACTGCTATTCCTACCTACATGCCTCCAGCTTTCATCCAGACCACACCACATGATTCATTGTCTACAGCCAAGCTCTATGATACAACCGCATTTGCTCCAACCCCTCAGACAGAGACAAACACCTACAAGATCTCTATCAAGCATTCTTACAACTACAATACCCACCTGCTGAAGTGAAGAAACAGATTGACAGAGCCAGAAGAGTACCCAGAAGTCACCTACTACAGGACAGGCCCAACAAAGAAAATAACAGAACGCCACTAGCCATCACCTTCAGCCCTCAACTAAAACCTCTCCAACGCATCATCAAGGATCTACAACCTATCCTGAAGGACGATGCATCACTCTCACAGATCTTGGGAGACAGGCCAGTCCTTGCTTACAGACAGCCCCCCAGCTGAAGCAAATACTCACCAGCAACCACACACCACACAACAGAACCACTAACCCAGGAACCTATCCTTGCAACAAAGCCCGTTGCCAACTGTGTCCACATATCTATTCAGGGGACACCATTATAGGGCCTAATCACATCAGCCACACTATCAGAGGCTCGTTCACCTGCACATCTACCAAAGTGATATATGCCATCATGTGCCAGCAATGCCCCTCTGCCATGTACATTGGGCAAACTGGACAGTCTCTACGTAAAAGAATAAATGGACACAAATCAGGTGTCAAGAATTATAACATTCAAAAACCATTCCGAGAACATTTCAATCTCCTTGGTCACTCGATTACAGACCTAAAAGTTGCAATTCTTCAACAAAAAAACTTCAAAAAAGACTCCAACGAGAGACTGCTGAATTGGAATTAATTTGCAAATGGATACAATTAACTTAGGCTTGAATAAAGACTGGGAGTGGATGGGTCATTACAAAGTAAAACTATTTCCCCATGTTTATTCCCCCCCTCACCCACCACTGTTCCTCAGACGTTCTTGTCAACTGCTGGAAATGGCCCACCTTGATTATCACTACAAAAGGTTTTTCCCCCCACCCCCGCTCTCCTGCTGGTAATAGCTCACCTTAAGTGATCACTCTCGTTACAGTGTGTATGGTAACACCCATTGTTTCATGTTCTCTATGTATATAAATCTCCCCACTGTATTTTCCACTGAATGCATCCGATGAAGTGAGCTGTAGCTCAGGAAAGCTTATGCTCAAATAAATTTGTTAGTCTCTAAGGTGCCACAAGTACTCCTTTTCTTTCAGCAGGAAGAGGAGATCACCAACATGGCTCAAATTTATTCTATTGTAACCCTTCTGCCAGGTGGAGCCGGCAGCAGCCAGGGCTGGGTTCAATAGCTAGGGGTTCCTTTTCAACAATACAACACAAAACTGGCTTCAGCCCCCACACAGTAACCTGGGAAAATGACAGCACGAGGTGCCTCTGAGAGGCAATACTTCCCCATTCGCAAGCACAGAGTCTGAGTATAGGAAAGAAACTTTTAATGAAAGGGGGGAACTCACCCAACAGTAATTGGGGAAAAGGCCAGAAGCAGAATTGATAAGGATAAAGCTGTGAGCGGGACACCCCCCCCAGAGTGCGTGGGGCAGAGTCATCTGCCTTCTGCTCTTGAGTTCTACAACCAAAACTTCCCTTTCTGTGCCCCTCTCTGCTCCTTCACCACACCCCACCCCACTCACAGTGATTGCCCTTGGTGAGGACCCAGGGTTCAGAGGTGCATCTCTGTGAGTTCACCTCCCATCCGGGGAAGAAGGCACCTTGCTTGCTCCGCCATCTGAGCACTTGCTCTGGCTGGCTGCCCCACCAGTCGCTGTTCCTCCCTACTGCCCTCCCTGCCAGCTGCTGTTTCTCCCCTGCTGGCTGCCCTACCAGCCTCTATTCCTCCCCCACTTGTTCCACTTGCCGGTCACCTTCTGCCACCTGCCTCTCTGCTGTGACCTCTGCAGGTCAGTCTCTTCAGAGTCCACCCAACTCTTCGTGATTGTCAGCTCTTAGCAGGCTGGGTCGAGCGCTTAAAATAACAAAAGACTCTTAATGGAGCTGATTTCGCTCTGTCTTTGAATAGGGGGGAGGAACAGATAAAACCAGGCTGGGGACCCTTAGGCAGAGTCCACACCTCCTGGCAGGGACATCTGTTCATACCCCATCATTGTTCATACCCCATCAAAAGTCCATCATTGTTTAGGTCCAAAACTGTAACACTTAGAAATACCTCCCATGTCTGAGGCTCCACGGTGGTGATAGTAACATGTTCTATCTTTCCGTAGGTGTCTTAATCTGTTTATTGCTGTCTATTGCTGGGATCACCATCCTTTTTCTTGGAAAATGGAACAGTAAGTGAACTTAATTTTCTTTTGTTTAATTTGCGTAAGGTGTAAATTTTTAATAGTGATGGTGATTAACCATTGGAACAATTTACCAAGGGTTGTGGTGGTGTTGCCAAACCTGGCAATTTCTAAATCAAGATTGGATGGTTTTTTCAAAAAGAACCTCTGCTCTAGGAATTATTTTGAGGCAGTTCTCTGGCCTGTGTTCTAGGGGTGATCAGACTAGGTGATCACAAAGGTCCATTTTGGCCTTGGAATGAAAGAAAAAATGGTCATATTGCATGTGAATGAGGTTAGTTTTGCTTGAAAGAAACCATGGAAAAGCTGACTGACAGCAGCAGAGAGAACCCAATGACGGTCACATTTACTGATAGCAAAAGTACTGGATCCAAACATTTGTCCACATGAACCTCACTGAAGGTGGCTAATTTATGATGTTCAAGATGTTTAAAATACAATTAGCGAATTTTAATATCCCCTAGCAATGAGTTCCATGGGTTGACGGTGTGTTGTGTGAAAAGTACTTCCTTTTGTTCATTTGTTTGTTTTAAAGCTATTAATTTAATCAAATAACCCCTAGTTCTTGTGTTATGCAAATGAGTAAATAATATTTCCCTTTTCTCTTCCTCCACAGCATTCATGATTTCATAGATCATAGAATCATAGAATCATAGAATATCAGGGTTGGAAGGGACCCCAGAAGGTCATCTAGTCCAACCCCCTGCTCAAAGCAGGACCAAGTCCCAGTTAAATCATGCCAGCCAGGGCTTTGTCAAGCCTGACCTTAAAAACCTCTAAGGAAGGAGATTCTACCACCTCCCTAGGTAACGCATTCCAGTGTTTCACCACCCTCTTAGTGAAAAAGTTTTTCCTAATATCCAATCTAAACCTCCCCCATTGCAACTTGAGACCATTACTCCTCGTTCTGTCATCTGCTACCATTGAGAACAGTCTAGAGCCATCCTCTTTGGAACCCCCTTTCAGGTAGTTGAAAGCAGCTATCAAATCCCCCCTCATTCTTCTCTTCTGCAGACTAAACAATCCCAGCTCCCTCAGCCTCTCCTCATAAGTCATGTGCTCTAGACCCCTAATCATTTTTGTTGCCCTTCGCTGGACTCTCTCCAATTTATCCACATCCTTCTTGTAGTGTGGGGCCCAAAACTGGACACAGTACTCCAGATGAGGCCTCACCAATGTCGAATAGAGGGGAACGATCACGTCCCTCGATCTGCTGGCTATGCCCCTACTTATACATCCCAAAATGCCATTGGCCTTCTTGGCAACAAGGGCACACTGCTGACTCATATCCAGCTTCTCGTCCACTGTCACCCCTAGGTCCTTTTCCGCAGAACTGCTGCCTAGCCATTCGGTCCCTAGTCTGTAGCTGTGCATTGGGTTCTTCCGTCCTAAGTGCAGGACCCTGCACTTATCCTTATTGAACCTCATCAGATTTCTTTTGGCCCAATCCTCCAATTTGTCTAGGTCCTTCTGTATCCTATCCCTCCCCTCCAGCGTATCTACCACTCCTCCCAGTTTAGTATCATCCGCAAATTTGCTGAGAGTGCAATCCACACCATCCTCCAGATCATTTATGAAGATATTGAACAAAACGGGCCCCAGGACCGACCCCTGGGGCACTCCACTTGACACCGGCTGCCAACTAGACATGGAGCCATTGATCACTACCCGTTGAGCCCGACAATCTAGCCAGCTTTCTACCCACCTTATAGTGCATTCATCCAGCCCATACTTCCTTAACTTGCTGACAAGAATGCTGTGGGAGACCGTGTCAAAAGCTTTGCTAAAGTCAAGAAACAATACATCCACTGCTTTCCCTTCATCCACAGAACCAGTAATCTCATCATAAAAGGCGATTAGATTAGTCAGGCATGACCTTCCCTTGGTGAATCCATGCTGACTGTTCCTGATCACTTTCCTCTCCTCTAAGTGCTTCAGGATTGATTCTTTGAGGACCTGCTCCATGATTTTTCCAGGGACTGAGGTGAGGCTGACTGGCCTGTAGTTCCCAGGATCCTCCTTCTTCCCTTTTTTAAAGATGGGCACTACATTAGCCTTTTTCCAGTCATCCGGGACTTCCCCCGTTCGCCACGAGTTTTCAAAGATAATGGCCAAGGGCTCTGCAATCACAGCCGCCAATTCCTTCAGCACTCTCGGATGCAATTCGTCCGGCCCCATGGACTTGTGCACGTCCAGCTTTTCTAAATAGTCCCTAACCACCTCTATCTCTACAGAGGGCTGGCCATCTCTTCCCCATTTTGTGATGCCCAGCACAGCAGTCTGGGAGCTGACCTTGTTAGTGAAAACAGAGGCAAAAAAAGCATTGAGTACATTAGCTTTTTCCACATCCTCTGTCACTAGGTTGCCTCCCTCATTCAGTAAGGGGCCCACACTTTCCTTGGCTTTCTTCTTGTTGCCAACATACCTGAAGAAACCCTTCTTGTTACTCTTGACATCTCTTGCTAGCTGCAGCTCCAGGTGCGATTTGGCCCTCCTGATATCTTTCCTACATGCCCGAGCAATATTTTTATACTCTTCCCTGGTCATATGTCCAACCTTCCACTTCTTGTAAGCTTCTTTTTTATGTTTAAGATCCGCTAGGATTTCACCATTAAGCCAAGCCGGTCGCCTGCCATATTTACTATTCTTTCGACTCATCGGGATGGTTTGTCCCTGTAACCTCAACAGGGATTCCTTGAAATACAGCCAGCTCTCCTGGACTCCCTTCCCCTTCATGTTAGTCCCCCAGGGGATCCTGGCCATCTGTTCCCTGAGGGAGTCAAAGTCTGCTTTCCTGAAGTCCAGGGTCCGTATCCTGCTGCTTACCTTTCTTCCCTGCGTCAGGATCCTGAACTCAACCAACTCATGGTCACTGCCTCCCAGATTCCCATCCACTTTTGCTTCCCCCACTAATTCTACCCGGTTTGTGAGCAGCAGGTCAAGAAAAGCGCCCCCCCTATTTGGCTCCCCTAGCACTTGCACCAGGAAATTGTCCCCTACGCTTTCCAAAAACTTCCTGGATTGTCTATGCACCGCTGTATTGCTCTCCCAGCAGATATCAGGAAAATTAAAGTCACCCATGAGAATCAGGGCATGCGATCTAGTAGCTTCCGTGAGTTGCCGGAAGAAAGCCTCATCCACCTCATCCCCCTGGTCCGGTGGTCTATAGCAGACTCCCACCACTACATCACTCTTGTTGCACACACTTCTAAACTTAATCCAGAGACACTCAGGTTTTTCCACAGTTTCGTACCGGAGCTCTGAGCAGTCATACTGCTCCCTTACATACAGTGCTACTCCCCCACCTTTTCTGCCCTGCCTGTCCTTCCTGAACAGTTTATAACCATCCATGACTGTACTCCAGTCATGTGAGTTATCCCACCAAGTCTCTGTTATTCCAATCACGTCATAGTTCCTTGACATCACCAGGACCTCCAGTTCTCCCTGCTTGTTTCCAAGGCTTTGTGCATTTGTATATAAGCACTTGAGATAACCTGTTGATCGCCCCTCATTCCCAGTATGAGGCAGGAGCCCTCCCCTCACAGACATTCCTGCCTGTGCTTCCTCCCGGTATCCCGCTTTCCCACTTACCTCAGGGCTTTGGTCTCCTTCCCCCGGTGAACCTAGTTTAAAGCCCTCCTCACTAGGTTAGCCAGCCTGCTGGCAAAGATGCTCTTCCCTCTCTTCGTAAGATGGAGCCCGTCTCTGCCCAGCACTCCTCCTTCATGGAACACCATCCCATGGTCAAAGAATCCAAATCCTTCTCTCCGACACCACCTGCGTAGCCATTCGTTGACTTCCACGATTCGACGGTCCCTACCCAGGCCTTTTCCTTCCACGGGGAGGATGGACGAGAACACCACTTGCGCCTCCAACTCCTTTATCCTTCTTCCCAGAGCCACGTAGTCCGCAGTGATCCGCTCAAGGTCATTCTTGGCAGTATCATTGGTGCCCACGTGGAGAAGCAGGAAGGGGTAGCGATCCGAGGGCTTGATGAGTCTCGGCAGTCTCTCCGTCACATCGTGAATCTTAGCCCCTGGCAAGCAGCAGACTTCTCGGTTTTCCCGGTCAGGGCGGCAGATAGATGACTCAGTCCCCCGGAGGAGAGAGTCCCCGACCACCACCACCCGCCTTCCCCTCTTGGGAGTGGTGGTCGTGGAACCCCCAACCTCAGGACATCGCATCTCATGCCTTCCAACCAGCGGAGTCTCCTTCTGCTTTCTCCCCCCAGACATATCATCTGGTCCACTCTCCGCAATGGTACCTGTGGAGAGAACATGAAAGCGGTTAGTTACCTGTGTCTGTGTTACTGGAACCCGGACATTCCGCTTACCTCTTCTGGAGGTCACATGTTGCCAAGCTTCTTCACTGGCCTCTTGGCTCCTCTGTGCAACCTGCTCTATATCTTTAGAGCTTTGTGCCCCTAGAAGCCTATCCTGAGTTTTGTCCAGAAAATCCTCAGTCTCTCGTATACAACGCAGGGTCGTTACCTGTTGCTCCAGACCTTCAATCTTCTCTTCCAATATGGAGACCAGCTTGCACTTTGTACAGACAAAGTCGCTTCTGTCCTGTGGAAGAAAGACAAACATGGCACATCCAGTGCAGGTCACAACAGCTGAACCCCCCCCTTCCATATCACCTACCTACATAGAGAATATGATCTCTGTCATATTCCCCCTTTGTCATCTCTTTTCCAAGCTGAAAAGTCCTAGTCTTTTAAATCTCTTCTCATATGGGAGCTGTTCCATACCCTTAATTATTTTTGTTGCCCTTCTCTGTACTTTTCCCAACTCTAACATACATTTTTTTAGATGGGGTGTCCAGAACCGCACACAGTATTCAAGATGTGGGCATACTATGGATTTATATAGTGGCATTATGTTAGTTTCTGTTTTATTATAGATCTCTTTCCTAATGGTTCGTAACATTCTGTTCGCGTTTTTGACTGCTGATGCACATTGAGTGGATGTTTTCCGACAACTATCTGAGCTTTTGAGAATTTTACCTGAGTTACCCCTGAATAAGATTTCTGGATTTGGCCAAATATGAACTGAGGGTGCTCGGTACCTCACAGAAGCAGGCAGTGACACACAGAGCCATCGACTTAAGCTACCTACGTAATCTAACTCTTTCTTTTTTGCAAAAATATTTTTTGCACATTTTTTCTCCTCGTCTCTTCTTTCTCTGTGGTGTGGCTGGGAAAGCTAGCATTGCTCTGGAACGAGTGAGATCTGAGGCCTTCTTGTCTGCTTCAGAGGCAGCTACTTGGTCTTTTCACAGCCGCTAGGAGCCTCATCTGCCGCTCTCACAAGTTCAACAAGTGTGGTTGACCATTTCATGGTTCATCTGGGAGCCCTCAAGAGAGATCTTGCTGTAAGGTAGACAAGTGTATTCTTTTACATCTTCTTTATATATCAAAAACCTCCTTAAAGTCGAGTTTCTTTGAGATTGTTTGCTTCTCCTTCTCAAGGAAAGAAAGAAGAGCATTCTGAAGAACATAAGATTTACTATATACCCGTTAATCCATCAGCAAGGGGCACATTTCACCCAGTCACAAAGATAGAGAACACATGAAAATATGATTGGTTATTTCATGTGCCAAGATCCACTGTCGGGGAGTATGAAGTTTTAAATGTCTTTTGCTTCTCCAACATCAGTTAACTGGATAAAGGGTGTGATTGCTTCCATTGATTTCTGTGGGAATTAGATTGGGCTTTAGACTACCTTGACCTTCTGCCTGCCTTTCTTTCAGTGCTATGAACACTGAGCGCTAGGTTAGGTAAGAGGAGTGTGTTTTGTTACGAATTACACCTGATAGGACATGCACACATGTGCTACGAATTACACCTGGTAGGACACGCACACATGTGCTACGAATTACACCTGGTAGGACACGCACACAAGTGCTACGAATTACACCTGATAGGACACGCACACATGTGCTACGAATTACACCTGATAGGACACGCACACGTGCTACGAATTACACCTGGTAGGACACGCACACAAGTGCTACGAATTACACCTGATAGGACACGCACACATGTGCTACGAATTACACCTGGTAGGACACGCACAGTTCGAATCTAGGCTGAGGCACAGAAATAAAGTCCACAACTGCAGAGTTCCCAAAAGACACTAAGTTTATTACGCTCGAGCATGGTGCCCCCCTGCTAGCCAGGAGGGGACCCTGAATACAGATTATACAAAGGTTATATACTTTTTAGCAAAGCATGTTGCCCTCGTGCATCGGAAACCTTAGCCAATAAACAAACCCTTGTCTTATCTACCACCTATCCCTGCTTGGTGCATTCCTCGTGCTATACCAGTATGTTAATTACACAGCATGGTCCTAAAGCCATGCATCAGTAACTTTTATTATCAGGATGGGAGGCCTCACATCAAGGCCAAGAGACAGGGAGTTAGAGACTGACAAAAACCAGATACTGCAAATCAAGGCAGGCTGGAGACAAGGAGGAGGATTTTCACACGGATTCGGTATCTAAGGATTACTCCTCCTGGTGTATGATGTGCTGGCATTTAGACAATGGTGGGCCCCAAACCAAAATGGAGTCACATGTGCTAACTTTTCCTTAACAGTCCTCCCTTTCTTTTTGTACGTCAGTAAGCTATATCGGGGCTGAGTAACCGCGCTGCAGGGTTAGCAACTGCCGACAGCACATATTGCAGGCATACAAAAAATAACACAAAAACAATAACAGTCAAAAAAAAGTAAATACAAAATACGCCGTCCCCAAGTCCCCACATCCGGGAGCCATGCGGTGAGCCAGTCCCAGACCTCCTGGAATCCGGCGCTCGTAGTGTCGAGGTTGATGCGGTGGAATAGGGCTGCCTGTTGCTTGAGGATGTGGATGTCAGTTTCCACCCTATGGTGCTGATTTACAAATACACAACAGCTTGAGTTGACCAGAGCACAAACCCCCCCCTGATTTGCAAGGAGATAATCCAGGGCTAGGCGGTTTTGCAATGTAGTTTGGGATAGCTGGGTGACTTCAATTTGAAGGGCAGATAGAGCATCTGCAGTAGCATTTGCCATTAGTTCCAAAGCAGCTGAAATATTAACTATAGCTTTTTCCAGCTCGCTTACTTTCAACCATGGCAGAAACCAACGCACAAAGGAGTGAAAGCCTTTGGACTGTTGAGGAAGGGGGTTTAAAGGAATACTTCGTCGGTCCCTCCATACTAGATTGCGGATCTCTCCCCGGGTCAGGTTCTGGTGTACTGTCACGGCGGGTACTATAGCCCCTAAGGTACATGTACCACACCATCCTGCTGGGAGAACCTTATAGGCTGTGTGATTGCATAACCAATACCAGCCAGTCCCCTCGGGGACTGGCCACGGGGCTCTGGAGTAGGTAGAGGGGCCTCCTGCACCAGAGCTGATTTGGGTGGTGTCCTTGCACCCCACAAAATTCCCTACAAAAACTGTATTTTCTATGCCCTTACGTCGTGACACACATAAAGCATAATTACCCTGAGCCACCATATTAATAGACCATATTTGGATTGTAACATTCCAGTTAAATGTAGTGTTTGCCCATAGCTTAGCTTGGAGTGTTCGATTAAGGGGGATAGGTACCCCTACCAACAGGACCCCCTGACCTAAATATGTGGGGGTATGAATACCAATCCAACACTGCATTCGATTTACACCCTGTTTGATAGCACGGGTTAAATTCAAGAAGCTATTGCCCTCCCATCCTTGTACTGGACTTGGGAATAGGGAGAGGACCCCCAGGCAAACCATACCAATGTCGACATCCTCCCCTGTACCATACAAAAAACACTACCCCCAATGTAAGTCCAATAAACAGGAACACAAAAAGTCCTGGTGGGCTGTGAAGGTCCCAGTAGCTGGAAAGCTCAGTCCATGGGTTGGTTGTAGTGTTCATTTGTGAAGTGGCTCGTCCAATGGCTTGTCAGGGTCAGGTGGGGGTCCCAGTGCCAACTTAACGTAGCTATGATGGATTCAGGAACCTTTACCTGCAAAGGAGTGGTGGCAGATGGTGGGAGTAATGTTTGTGGCTGTAAGGCTTTTTTGGTATTTATACTTGCCTACAAGCACAGGTTCCAGCCTCTGGAATAAACCCACCCCACCACTTCACTTCACATTCCCCAAAATACATCCCACAACTTCCTCCCTGCCAATGTACAATGCTCCGTTTTTGCCATTAAGGCCAATTCTCAGTGTCTCTTGCAGTCAGGAATCCTTGGATTTTGGTGGTTTTAGCAGAGCAGGTGTTTTTTCTTTTTTCTTGGAACAGTCATGGTTTTGCATTATACAGGGGAGAGGTTACTAGCACGTCACCCTGTAGTGCTTTGGTTTCTTTAGCAAATACTGAATGCAGGTTAGCTTTGTCAGTGGACAAGGGAGAGGTTACTAGCACTTCACCTTGTGTTTTTTTTTTTTTTTTTTTTTGCTGTTTAAAAGGAGGAAAGAAAAAAAAACCCAGAAGGAGGGACAGGCTGATCAGTAGTCGAAGTGAAGTCATCTCGAGATGGAGGGGTCTTTTTGCAGTAAGAAGCATGGGTCCAGGAAGTCAGTCTTTGGCACTTCACAGCGGTGTTGTTAGTTAGCAGGACTTAATAAGGGCCTTTCCAGCATGGGGCCAGAGTAGTCTTTTGTTGATGGACCTTTATTTAGACCCAGTCACCTGGTTTTAACAAATGGCAAGTTTGCTCAGGATTCTTGAAGCAGGACTTCTTTTACCTGTAAATACAGAGACCTAACACATTTCATTAATGTCTGGCAGTGTGTTGCAGATCTCACAGCTGCTTGGGCACATTCAAGCCCCCCTCTTTCTTGGCTATTAGCCAAATCCTAGCTGTGAGTAGTGTCCTTGGGCAGGCTAGTGTCTTATCTTTGGACCGAGCCTGCCAGCTGCAGCGTTGAATTAGCTCGTCCTCCGTTTTATTTCTTTTCCCCTTCTTGGCTTTTATTAACCTGCAAAGGAAACTTTCACTTTTTACTTATACACCTTTGTTTAAAAAGGAACACATGTACATTGCCCATTATACAGCACTTTAGTTCTTATTGTTTAATGTATGCCACATACACCCTTCTAGGAAAATGACTTTTTTACAGAGCTTTGGAGCAACAAGCCAGGACAAGCACACCCACTTTTGAGGAGTCCACTTGGTACAACCTCTGGTGTCCAATAGCTTTTCTCCCTCTCCAGCCCTCTGGCTAGAAATGTGAGGTAGCCAGAAGGATCTCATGTATAATATGGGGAGTGGGTTAACCTTTCATGTCCTTGCTTCCAAAGACTGTTGGTGTGCAAATTTTAACAACAATTTTTTTAAATTAAAAGATCTGGCCAATGAATTTTTTTTTTTAACTTAAGCAAATGTATTAAACTTTAGTATATCACATTTTTTTGATATTATCCAAACACTTTGTATTCCAAGTTGAATAAAACAAGTATCTGCATTTTGATTTAACCCTTTTATTTAGTTTTAAACTAAACTGTCCTATGAAAAATTAAACACAGCAATTCTGGCCACAAGACAAACACCACAAGACAGGACATAGAACACAGAACAGAATTCCTATTGTGCCAGTAAATTCATGAGATGTTGAATTGCTTTTCAGCTGGCATTAGTTTTTTTCTGATTTTCTGAAAGACAAAAATAAAACACAGATCTACCCCTTTTGGGCAGTCAGTCATTGCTTAAAATATTTTCTTTTTATACAAATACCCTTGTTAATTGCAGGCAAAACAGAGGAATTACCCATATTTTCTTGTATTTGTTTTATAGGCAGCCCAGGTTTCAGTGGCCTCTACCTTATCAGTTAGGTAATTTACATTAAAACAAATGCTTTCCGGCTTGCTTTTGGATCCACAGGTTAAAGATTTTTACTTTAAAAAGGGCACAATAAACTTTACCAGACTTTTGATTGCCTTTTACTTTTAACTCCTGCTGTCAAACACACAGCGACCTGAAAAGGAAGACATCGCCTATTGTAGCCCCTTGGAGCCTAATAAGATATTAATTAAGTAGCACTGTATAATTGCATTTCTTTGGAAAAGGGCCCATTTTTTTTCAAAATGGCTGCAAAGAAACCAAGAATTTTGTTCTTTCCAGTATTTCACAAAGTTCAACTGCTTAATTCTTTCCAGCAACTAAAGAGTTAACTTTTTTACTTTCCTTTCTTAAATCACTTGCTTATTTCCCAAAACGACACCTAATTAACTTAGATTTTACCATTTCAAGTATTATTCCGGGATTTACGTTTTCCATTCCTGTAATTCTTTACTCCTCTTTTTTCACTATGACCTTCAAGTTTTCAACCTGTTTTCCAATCTCTCTATCTGTTGCCTGCCCGCTTGGGCCCGATCCTGTTTTTTTTTTTTTTCTCTGAACTGTTTTTTCCGTGAGCAGCAGCTTTGTTTCACTACCAAATTAACAAGGAGGGTGGGCTTCTTAACCAGCCCCCAGCCCTCCTGGTCTCTTTTCTTAAATATTTTTACTTACAAGGGCTACCCGAGTCCTCCCCCCATGAGGCTTGTCACCTGGACAGAAAGCACCGCTAATTGGCAAGCAAGGAGGTGACGGGCATAAGTCAGAAAGCCGAGGGTAAGCCGGAGGAGGGGCAGAAGCAGGCACAGCACAGAGCGGGTCTGAAGACCCCTGAGATGAATAAGAAAAGGAGGAGGAAAGAGGACGTCCTTTCGGATGCGCATAAGCCCAGTTGTTCCATACATACCAATAATCCATCTGGGCTGGAGCTTTGTTTTCCAGCCTCTTCCTAAGCGCTGTTAATTTTCCCCAGCAAAGGAACCATCCGGTGGCCAGTCAAAAGGTGTTTGAGTTGTTAGTGCTGGCCACTCAACCTTACATAAAATAACAGCTTTTTTCCTACCTAACCCATGGGTGCCAGAAATATTTCCCCAATTCTCGAGAATTTTTGCCAAAGGGGTCCCCTTACTTACACTCTGCCCAGAACCCATAATGGGCTACCAAAAGAACACAAAATGTGCCACCTTATCGCCTAAGCGACGGCTCGCACCCCCCCTCCTCGGAGTTCTCAAAGGTGAACTCACCCTGTGCCGGCTGGAGCTGTCCGAGAGGAGGAGTGTAGTCTCGCTTGTTGGGGCGAGCCTAGAGTCCCTTCGTGGTCGCCAAAACTGTTACGAATTACACCTGATAGGACACGCACACATGTGCTACGAATTACACCTGGTAGGACACGCACACATGTGCTACGAATTACACCTGGTAGGACACGCACACAAGTGCTACGAATTACACCTGATAGGACACGCACACATGTGCTACGAATTACACCTGATAGGACACGCACACGTGCTACGAATTACACCTGGTAGGACACGCACACAAGTGCTACGAATTACACCTGATAGGACACGCACACATGTGCTACGAATTACACCTGGTAGGACACGCACAGTTCGAATCTAGGCTGAGGCACAGAAATAAAGTCCACAACTGCAGAGTTCCCAAAAGACACTAAGTTTATTACGCTCGAGCGTGGTGCCCCCCTGCTAGCCAGGAGGGGACCCTGAATATAGATTATACAGAGGTTATATACTTTTTAGCAAAGCATGTTGCCCTCGTGCATCGGAAACCTTAGCCAATAAACAAACCCTTGTCTTATCTACCACCTATCCCTGCTTGGTGCATTCCTCGTGCTATACCAGTATGTTAATTACACAGCATGGTCCTAAAGCCATGCATCAGTAACTTTTATTATCAGGATGGGAGGCCTCACATCAAGGCCAAGAGACAGGGAGTTAGAGACTGACAAAAACCAGATACTGCAAATCAAGGCAGGCTGGAGACAAGGAGGAGGATTTTCACACGGATTCGGTATCTAAGGATTACTCCTCCTGGTGTATGATGTGCTGGCATTTAGACAATGGTGGGCCCCAAACCAAAATGGAGTCACATGTGCTAACTTTTCCTTAACAGTTTCCATCTATTTCTAGTGAGTACAATCATTCACTCATCATAAACCTATTGTACATCACAGCTCATATGGCAGTCATCTTTCTAGAGAAAGAGGATATGGACTTTCCATTATAAAACTACTATTATCAGTTCCTCATAATGTAGTGAAACAACCACAGTTGGAGTTGCAAGTGCTCAGTTACTGCCTTTCCTCAAATGCAATGATTTTGTTTTTCTTCTGGAAAGTTTAAACAAAAACTTTTCTTCCATTTTTGATAAAAGTATGAATAATGGGAGTTTCTTCATTTTGCTCGGGCTCCCAGGTCCTTTAAAAGGGAGGGGTACCTCTGCATGATTGCAGCCTGGGTTCAGAATCAAACCTGTCTGTCACTGGCACCAGGGGAATTCCCCATCCCCTGCAGTCCCTGGCTCCCTGGCAATTTTGTTGTGGCACACAGGAGTCAGAGACTCCTTCAGCCCTCCCTGCTGAAGAGACAGCTCTCTGAGGGAAATGCCAACATTGTACTTCATGTAGTCTCCTTCCCCCCGACCCCCTGTTTGGCTTAAGCCTCCTCCCTGCTGCTTGCTAATCGGAGTGGCTTGTCTTCCCTCCTCACATGCATTGGTTCCTGGGTTCTTTATTTCAGCGCCTGGTGCCTCTACCCAAGGTGATTCCTGTCTGTGCTTCGGACACCAGGGTGCTGTCTCTTGGGAAAATGACTAATGCTACTTATCTATTTACAAGAAATATAACCCAGCACATGAACAACACAATACACTAATACAAGTCCCAACAAATGAAAGGCCACACTCAAAAATAACAGTATAACACAGGGAACTTAACTGGGGACAGGGAACAAAGCCTCTAGGGAAGCAACATAAGAACAGCCATACTGTGTCAGACCAATAATCCATCCAGCCCAGTATCCTGTCTTCTGACAGTGGCCAGTGCCTGATGCATCAGAGGGAATGAACAGAACGGCAATTTATCTAATGATCCATTCCCTGAAATCCAGTCCCAGCTTCTGATAGTCAGAAGCTTAGGGACACCCAGAGCACTGGCTTGCATCCCTGACCATCTTGGTTAATAACCACTGAAGGAGCTATTCTCCATGAGCTTATCTTATTCTTTTTTTTTGGAACCCCATTATATTTTTGGCCTTCACAACAACATTTGGCAACAAATTGCCCCTAATATACCCCTTCCGCCTCGGCCCCACTGCTGCCCAACACCTTTCCATTCCCACTCTGACTCTTCCTGCCCCATTACACCCCCCTCCTAAGAGCGCCCCACCCTCATTCTGCCTCTTCTTTCCCTCACTCCTCCCCCGCAGCGCCTCCTGCCCTCTGCAGAACAGCTAATCAGTGTCGGGCGGGAGGTGCTGGGTTAGAGGGGTGGAGCTGATTGGTGGGGCCTGCTGGTGAGTGCAACTTCTGTCTCAGAAAAACTACCCTGTTCACTGGAGCTTACGCATGCCCTTCAGTAGGACAGTGTTCACTCAGCCCCAAAGCAGAGGACATGGGGATGATCTTAATTAGGGTTATATTAACTCTGTATTTGGCTCTGTTGTTGGAATACTGTTTGCAGTTCTGGTGGCCCCAACAGAAGAAAGAAGTTGTCGGACTGTAGAGGGTTCAGAGAAGAGCACCAGAATGATTAAAGGTTTAGATAACATGTGTTATAGTGATAGACTCAAAGAGCTCAACCTATTTAGCTGACGACAGAGAAGAGGTGACTTGATTACACTCTATATGTATTTAGATAGAGAACAAATGTGTGATAATGGGCGGAGGGCAACAAAAATGATTAGGGGACTGGAACACATGACCTATGAGGAGAGGCTGAGGGAACTGGGGATGTTTAGATAGAGAACAAATGTGTGATAATGGGCGGAGGGCAACAAAAATGATTAGGGGACTGGAACACATGACCTATGAGGAGAGGCTGAGGGAACTGGGGATGTTTAGATAGAGAACAAATGTGTGATAATGGGCGGAGGGCAACAAAAATGATTAGGGGACTGGAACACATGACCTATGAGGAGAGGCTGAGGGAACTGGGGATGTTTAGATAGAGAACAAATGTGTGATAATGGGCGGAGGGCAACAAAAATGATTAGGGGACTGGAACACATGACTTATGAGGAGAGGCTGAGGGAACTCGGGATGTTTAGTCTTCAGAAGAGAAGAATGAGGGGGGATTTGATAGCTGCTTTCAACTACCTGAAAGGGGGTTCCAAAGAGGATGGCTCTAGACTGTTCTCAGTGGTAGCAGATGACAGAACAAGGAGTAATGGTCTCAAGTTGCAGTGGGGGAGGTTTAGGTTGGATATTAGGAAAAACTTTTTCACTATGAGGGTGGTGAAACACTGGAATGCGTTACCTAGGGAGGTGGTGGAATCTCCTTCCCTAGAAGTTTTTAAGGTCAGGCTTGACAAAGCCCTGGCTGGGATGATTTAGTCGGGGATCGGTCCTGCTTTGAGCAGGGGGTTGGACTAGATGACCTCCTGAGGTCCCTTCCAACCCTGATATTCTATGATTCTATGATTCTTTAGTCTAGCAGAGAATGGTCTAGCAAAATCCAATGGCTGGAAATTGAAATTAGGAAAGTCAGACTAGAAATAAGGCTTAAATTTTTAAGAGTAAGGGTGATTAGGTGTTCTAATAATTTACGAGGGGTTGCGGTGGATCCTCCATCTCTGGAAATTTTTCAAATCAAGATTGTAGTTACATTTGTTCTTGGCATTATTATTACTATTGTTATCTTTAAATATATTTTTTCTTTTTTAGGAGACTTGGAAAAGAGAAAAAGTAAGTCTGTGACCTATTTCTTCAGTGTGTTCTACTGCTGTGTAGGAGTCTTCTAGAATGAAAAGAAAAATCATTGATTTTTTTAGACCTCACCCCACTTTCCTGTTTTTGATAGAGCAGATTACTTGACTAATTTTGACAATAACATATATGAGCACTTGCTGGTTCTGAGCAGTGCTTCTTATACATTGCTGAAATTTAAATAGACTCCCCCACTACTTGTTTGTATTCTCCAAGAACCATAACACTCTTGCTGAGACAGAGTACAAAAGGCAATTTACACGTTGAAAGGACTCTGCACTGAAACTGCAAATGGAATCAGCTCATGATGTAAATGATGTTACTGCTCCTTTCATAGCAGAACCCATATTAGCAGAGGAGCATAATGTGTCAGATTCACCTTTTGCGAATTAGTTGTGGCCGTGAAGTTTTTTCTTAAATTGATCAAATCAAGAATATAATCTTCTTTATATACTACGTAGAATCTCAGGGTTGGAAGGGACCTCAGGAGGTCATCTAGTCCAACCCCCTTCTCAAAGCAGGACAATCTCCAATTTTTGCCCAAGATGGCCCCCTCAAGGATTGAACTCACAACCCTGGGTTTAGCAGGCCAATGCGCAAACCACTGAGCTATCCAACCCCCAAATGTAGTGGGATAGGAATGCGGCTAGCCTATGGATTGAGTAGCTAGCTGTCTATTCATGGCTAATATTCATTCTAATCAACAAAGAAAGGATCTCATTTACCTTCTTCAATTCATAAGGACAAACCCTGAACTGTTTTTTTCTTCTCCCCATTTTTTTTTGCAGAGGAACTCCAGAAGCAAATGGGTGAGTTTGCCTACTTTACTCAATACTTACAGTCCACTGACCAAACTTCGTGTGCCCTGTATTGGTTCCAACAATTTCAGCTGCAGAATGGATGCTCTCATTGCATGCCCCATGGATCTGGGAAGTGGAGGGTCTGTGTAGATTATTCTGGAATCGTGGTATGTCATCGACCTGAGACCTCACCAGCACTTTGCAAAGAAAGTCAGAGGGGTCGGAGTTCAAGGGAAGTCAGGCATGTGAGAAAAAACATCCATGTGCTACAGGAACTGAACATATCCATTGAATGCAAAAGCTCTGGATGGGGAGTGTGGCAGGACCAAGTTGCTAGTGCTGTGCCTGACCTTGTAGTAGCTGAGGCCATGCGGACACTCCAGCTTGTACATCAGGGATGGAGGGAGAAATGTCTTCCCCTTAGAGCTTCCCCCAAACTGGGAACCCACATCCTGTGCAGAGCACCCAGTGTCGGCTCGTTGACAATCCCCCTGGAAAGGAAGTGCTGATAGTCACACAGGGATGTTTGCTAGAGCAGGAAATAGACCCTAGATATCCTGTCTTCTGGTCCGGTGTATTCACTATGAGAGCAAGGTGTTGGCAGAAACTTTCCATGGGAATGTATCTATTTCAGACGGAAAAAAACTTATTGGATGAAAAAAAGAACAAGAAAGAAGCAAAAGCATCTCCGTAGAGTCAAAAGTTTCTATTTCCTCCATATTAAAATGGACTGTTCTGATTTTTCACTTCAAAATGAAGGAGACGTTGTTAAGGTTCGATTCAGTCACCCAGTCATGTGGGGGCAGTGTAGGCAGAGGTGCCAACTTTTTGATTTCCTTGATGGTGCGTGACCACCTCTCTGTCCCTTGCCCCTCCCCTACTATACCCCTTCCCTCAAGGCCCCACCCCTGCCCCATCTCTTCCCTCTTCCACTCCTCTTCTCCCTGCCCTATTGCAACCCCTCTTCCAAGAGCGGCAGACCTTCATTCCGCCTCTTCCTTCCCCCACTCCTCCCTCCCAGCACCTCCTGTCCTCTGCAGAAGAGGTGATCAGTGGCAGGCAGGAATCGCTGCGATGGAAGAGGAAGTACCCTTTCTCTGGAGCTCATAGAAGCCCTTCAGTAGGAAAGTGTTCACTGGGCCCTAGGCCAGAGACCACGATGGTGATCTTAATGAGGACTATAGAGATAATGTTAGCTCTGTATTTGGCTCTGTTGCTGGAATAGTTTGTGCAGTTCCGGAGCCCCCAACTGAAGAAAGGCGTTCTCAAACTGGAGAGGGTTAAGAGAAGAGCACCAGAATGATTAAAAGTTTAGGTAACGTGTTACCTTTGTTCTTGGCTTTATTATTACAAAGGCTGCTATTGTTAACTTTAAATATATTTTTTCTTTTTTAGGAGACTTGGAAAAGGGAAAAAGTAAGTCTGTGACCTGTTTCTTCCGTGTGCTCTACTGCTGTGTAGGAGTCTTGTGGAATGAAAAGAAAAATCATTGATTTTTTAGACCTCACCCCACTTTCCTGTTTTTGATAAAGTAGATTACTAGGCTAATTTTGTCAATAACATATATGAGCACTGGCTTGTTCTGAGCAGTGCTGCTCATACATTGCTGAAATTGAAATAGACCCACCCACTACTTGTTTGTATTCTCCAAAAACCATAACACTCTTGCTGAGACAGAGTACGAAAGGCAATTTACACGTTGAAAGGACTCTGCATTGAGACAGCAAATGGAATCAGCTCATGATGTAACTGCTCCTTTCATAGCAGAACCCATATTAGCAGAGGAGCGTAGTGTGTCATATTCACCTTTTGCTAATTAGTTGTCGCCATGAAGTTTTTTCTTCAATTGATCAAAGCAAGAATATAATCTTCTCTATCTACTACGTAGCGGGATAGGAATGGGACTAGCCTATGGATTGAAGAGCTTGCTCACTATGCATGGCCAATATTCATGCTAATCAACAAAGAAAGGATCTCATTCACCCTCTTCAATTCATAAGTCAATGGACATTCACTGAACTGTTTTCTTCTTCTCCCCATTTTTCTTTTGCAGAGGAACTCCAGGAGCAAATGGGTGAGTTTGCCTACTTTACTCAATACTTACAGTCCATTGACCAAACTTCGTGTGCCCTGTATTGGTTCCAAAAATTTCAACTGCAGAAGGGATGCTATCGTTGCATGCCCTGTGCATCAGGGAAGTGGAGGGTCTGTGTAGATTACTCTGGAATTGTGGTATGTCATCAAGCTGAGATCTCACCAGCACTTTGCAAAGAAAGCCAGAGGGGTTGGGGTTCAAGGGCAGTTGGGCATGTGAGAAAAAACATCCACGCGCTACAGGAACTGAACATATGCACTGAATGGAAAAGTTCTGGATGGGGAGTGTGGCAGGACCGAGTTGCTAGTGCTGTGCCTGACCTTGTAGTAGCTGAAGCCATGCGGACACTCCACCCAGTTGAGGCCTGAGGTACCTCCCGGATTGCAAACATAAGGTAGGGTAGTAGGGTGTCCCAATCCTTCCCATCCCGAGTTACCTTATCATTGCTTTGAGGGTTCGGTTAACCCTTTCTACCAGCCCAGGGGTCTGCGGATGATAGGCTGAAGTTCTCAGGGTATGTATATGGAGTAGTGTGGAGAGGTCCTTCATTACCTTTGACATAAGTGAGGTACCTTGGTCTGTTAATATCTCCTTTGGTAGCCCCACTCGGGCAAAGATCCACACCAACTCTTTAGCTGTCGTTTTAGAGGCCGTGTTCCCCAGGGGTACGGCTTCTGGGTAGTGAGTAGCATAATCCAAAATGACAAGTATATATTGGTGGCCCGGGCTGCCTTCTCCAGGGGTCCCACTAGGTCCATGGCTATTTGCATGAAGGGGACCTCTATGATGGGAAGGGGTACCAAAGGTGCCCTCAAGTGGGGATAGGGACCGTGCAGCTGACACTCCGGGCAGGACGCACAGTACCTCTGCACTTCTTCATGTACTCCGGGCCAGAAGAATCGTCGCAGGACCTGTGCCAGGGTTTTCTCTACCACCAAATGCCCCCCCAAAAGATGACTATGGGCCAGACTTAATACAGCATTCTGGTGTTTTTGAGGTACTAGGATCTGCTGTACCTTCTGCCCCTGTACTGGTGCAACCCGGTATAAGAGATTCTTCTTCATTATGAAGTAGGGTCCTGGTCCCTGGGTTTTCCCTTCCATGGGGACCCATCTATTTCGGTCACCTCCTTCCTAATGTTGTCGTACCTTGGGTCTTCAACCTGGTCCTGTCCAAAATTTCCTCTCCCGGGGCTAATCTGCCTGAGATGTAGGAGGCCAGTCTCTGTTGCCTCTGCTGGTTCAGAGGCGTTAGGGTGTGGGTCAGACTCGGGTGCTTACCCCTCCTGGGTGGCATCCTTTTCAACTGCTCGGGTCCGCCTACCTACGAGAGCAACCCTCTGGCTTTGGGCCAGTATTCGGGTTCCCAAGGCCTTAGCTGCCTTTCTTTCCCGTTTCATCTTTCTACGCTGTCTGGGAGTGGAGAACAAATCTGGGGATATTTCAGAGAAGGTTGGAGGTTGACAGTCTACTGTGGATGCCTCACTACTTCCAGGGCTTCCCCCTTTTTCCAGTTCCCCTACCGGGAGTAAGTCTTCAAACCCTGGGAAGTCCCTCCCTATGAGCACCGGGAATGGGAGTTTAGGGACTACACCTGCTGCTACCTCAGTAATGTTCCCCTGAATCTTGATTTTTACTGGGATGGTGGGGTAATAACCAACTGTCCCATGGACGCATGTTATGCCCATACGCTTAGCCCACAGCAGCTGACTACACTTCACGAGCTTCCCCGAGTCAAGCGTGATAGCACTCCCCGAATCAACCAGTGCTGTGGTCTCTACCCCATTTAGCTTCACTGGTCTGGTGTACCTATGTGGGGTTAGTGAGACCCCCACAAGGTGGATTAGGAAGCATGGGTCGGCCCAGTTCCCCAGGTTACACTGCATAGGCTCCTCGGCATTGGGACACTGTGCAGCCATGTGTCCCCACTCCCTGCAGGCATAACATCTGTATGGAGCCCTAGGCGTTCCCCGGTCTCTTGGTTTGGGCAGTCTAACATCACGATCCTCTTTCCCCTCAGTGCTCCGACTCTCTGTGGCTTCTGGTGGGCCTTCAGCCCCTCTCTTTTTCCCCCTGGGCTCTCCTGGTGGCCCAGTCACCCGAGCTCTAGGGCTTGGTGCTGCTAGTTTAACCTGGTGCGCTTCTTCCTTAACTGGTCGGGTCAGCTCCCTCGCCGTCCTTCGCCTTCCTACCAGCGCGACAACCTCGTCGTAGGTGGAGGATTCATTCTGGCTTACCCAGGCGCGAAGGGCTGGCAGTAGTCCTCTCATGTACCGGTCAATGACCAGAACCTCTAGTATCTCCTCCGGACTCCGGGACTCAGTTCGTAACCACTTTCGTGCCAGATGGATGCGGTCATATAATTGGGACCGCGGGGTTTTGTTTTCCTGGTACCTCCACTCATGATATCGCTGGGCCCGCACTGCGGTCGTTACCCCAGATCCGCCAGGATCTCTGCTTTCAGCTGGGGATAGTCTGCTGCAGCCTCTTCAGGCAAATCATAGGAGGCCTTCTGGGCCTCCCCACACAGGAATGGAGTGAGGATGCCAGACCACTGTTCTCCGGGCCAAGCCTCCCGCAGGGCTGTCCTCTCAAAGGCCAGGAGGTATGCCTCTACATCATCCTCCCGCGTCATTTTCTGCAGCCAATTGCTGGCCCGCATGATCTGCATCCCATCGTGGCCGCAGTTCAGCTCTGTAAGGGCTTTTACCTGGTTTACCAGTTCCTGAAACATAGCCTGGTCTTGAGCAGCCTGGTCCATCAGCAGGCGATTAGTCTCTTGCTGCAGCCTCACTGCCTCCTGTTGGGCGGCTGCCTGGACACGGGGAGCCTCCTGCTGGGCAGCCGTGGCTTGTATCAGTGGCCGCACTATGTCCTCCATTGTGGTGAGGAAAAAAAACCTCTCTCCCTGTTTTTTTTCCCAAACACCCTCCTTCTTCTGCCGCGCTGCGCACACCAGATCCCACTGCAGACACCAGTTGTGACAAAGTTCCTCCTCTACCTTGGTGGGTCTTGCGCTTATTGGCGGATTTGTTCGCTTTGGAGCTTCACGGCAGTCCTCAGTTTGGCCGTTTTTGTGACCCCACAGTCCAGGTCAACTCCTCCTGTGTCTGACCAGGAGTTGGGAGGATTTGGGGGGAACCCGGGCCCACCCTCTACTCTGGGTTCCAGCCCAAGGCCCCGTGGAATGCAGCTGACTAGAGTGCCTCCTGGAACAGCTGTGCGACAGCTACAACTCCCTGGGTACTTTCCCATGGGCTCCTCCCAACACCTTCTTTATCCTCAGCATAGGACCTTCCTCCTGGTGTCTGATAATGCTTTACTCCTCAGTCCTCCAACAGTATGTGTTCTCACTCTCAGCTCCTAGCGCCTCTTGCTCCCAGCTCCTTGCATGCACCACCAACTGAAGTGAGCTACTTTTTAAACCCAGGTGCCCTGATTAGCCTGCCTTAATTGATTCTAGCAGCTTCTTGATTGGCTGCAGGTGTTCTAATCAGCCTGTCTGTCTTAATTGTCTCCAGAAGGTTCCTGATAATTCTGGAAACTTCCCTGTTCCCTGAGCCAGGGAAAAGGGACCTACTTAACCTGGGGCTATTATATCTGCCTTCTATTACTCTCCTGTAGCCATCTGGCCTGACCCTGTCACAGTAGATAGAGAACAAATATGTGATAATGGGCTCGTTAGTCTAGCAGAGAATAGTCGAGCAAAATCCAGTGGCTGGAAATTGAAATTAGGAAAGTCAGACTAGAAATAAGGGGTAAATTTTTAAGAGTGAGGGTGATTAGGCGTTGGAATAATTTCCAAGGGGTTGCGGTGGATCCTCCATCACTGGAAATTTTTCAGATCAAGATTGTAGTTGCGTTTGTTCTTGGCCTTATTATTACAAAGGCTGCTATTGTTAACTTTAAATATATTTTTTCTTTTTTAGGAGACTTGGAAAAGGGAAAAAGTAAGTCTGTGACCTGTTTCTTCCGTGTGCTCTACTGCTGTGTAGGAGTCTTGTGGAATGAAAAGAAAAATCATTGATTTTTTAGACCTCACCCCACTTTCCTGTTTTTGATAAAGTAGATTACTAGGCTAATTTTGTCAATAACATATATGAGCACTGGCTTGTTCTGAGCAGTGCTGCTCATACATTGCTGAAATTGAAATAGACCCACCCACTACTTGTTTGTATTCTCCAAGAACCATAACACTCTTGCTGAGACAGAGTACGAAAGGCAATTTACACGTTGAAAGGACTCTGCACTGAGACAGCAAATGGAATCAGCTCATGATGTAACTGCTCCTTTCATAGCAGAACCCATATTAGCAGAGGAGCGTAGTGTGTCATATTCACCTTTTGCTAATTAGTTGTCGCCATGAAGTTTTTTCTTCAATTGATCAAAGCAAGAATATAATCTTCTCTATCTACTACGTAGCGGGATAGGAATGGGACTAGCCTACGGATTGAAGAGCTTGCTCACTATGCATGGCCAATATTCATGCTAATCAACAAAGAAAGGATCTCAATCACCCTCTTCAATTCATAAGTCAATGGACATTCACTGAACTGTTTTCTTCTTCTCCCCATTTTTCTTTTGCAGAGGAACTCCAGGAGCAAATGGGTGAGTTTGCCTACTTTACTCAATACTTACAGTCCATTGTCCAAACTTCGTGTGCCCTGTATTGGTTCCAAAAATTTCAACTGCAGAAGGGATGCTATCGTTGCATGCCCTGTGCATCAGGGAAGTGGAGGGTCTGTGTAGATTACTCTGGAATTGTGATATGTCATCAAGCTGAGACCTCACCAGCACTTTGCAAAAAAAGTCAGAGGGGTTGGGGTTCAAGGGCAGTTGGGCATGTGAGAAAAAACATCCACGCGGTACAGGAACTGAACATATGCACTGAATGGAAAAGTTCTGGATGGGGAGTGTGGCAGGACCGAGGTGCTAGTGCTGTGCCTGACCTTGTAGTAGCTGAAGCCATGCGGACACTCCACCCAGTTGAGGCCTGAGGTACCTCCCGGATTGCAAACATAAGGTAGGGTAGTAGGGTGTCCCAATCCTTCCCATCCCGAGTTACCTTATCATTGCTTTGAGGGTTCGGTTAACCCTTTCTACCAGCCCAGGGGTCTGCGGATGATAGGCTGAAGTTCTCAGGGTATGTATATGGAGTAGTGTGGAGAGGTCCTTCATTACCTTTGACATAAATGAGGTACCTTGGTCTGTTAATATCTCCTTTGGTAGCCCCACTCGGGCAAAGATCCCCACCAACTCTTTAGCTATCGTTTTAGAGGCCGTGTTCCCCAGGGGTACGGCTTCTGGGTAGCGAGTAGCATAATCCAAAATGACAAGTATATATTGGTGGCCCGGGCTGCCTTCTCCAGGGGTCCCACTAGGTCCATGGCTATTTGCATGAAGGGGACCTCTATGATGGGAAGGGGTACCAAAGGTGCCCTCAAGTGGGGACAGGGACCGTGCAGCTGACACTCCGGGCAGGACGCACAGTACCTCCGCACTTCTTCATGTACTCCGGGCCAGAAGAATCGTCGCAGGACCTGTGCCAGGGTTTTCTCTACCACCAAATGCCCCCCCAAAAGATGACTATGGGCCAGACTTAATACAGCATTCTGGTGTTTTTGAGGTACTAGGATCTGCTGTACCTTCTGCCCCTGTACTGGTGCAACCCGGTATAAGAGATTCTTCTTCATTATGAAGTAGGGTCCTGGTCCCTGGGTTTTCCCTTCCATGGGGACCCATCTATTTCGGTCACCTCCTTCCTAATGTTGTCGTACCTTGGGTCTTCAACCTGGTCCTGTCCAAAATTTCCTCTCCCGGGGCTAATCTGCCTGAGATGTAGGAGGCCAGTCTCTGTTGCCTCTGCTGGTTCAGAGGCGTTAGAGTGTGGGTCAGACTCGGGTGCTTCTCCCTCCTGGGTGGCATCCTTTTCAACTGCTCGGGTCCGCCTACCTACGAGAGCAACCCTCTGGCTTTGGGCCAGTATTCGGGTTCCCAAGGCCTTAGCTGCCCTTCTTTCCCGTTTCATCTTTCTACGCTGTCTGGGAGTGGAGAACAAATCTGGGGATATTTCAGAGAAGGTTGGAGGTTGACAGTCTACTGTGGATGCCTCACTACTTCCAGGGCTTCCCCCTTTCTCCAATTCCACTACCGGGAGTAAGTCTTCAAACCCTGGGAAGTCCCTCCCTATGAGCACCGGGAATGGGAGTTTAGGGACTACACCTGCTGCTACCTCAGTAGTGTTCCCCTGAATCTCGATTTTTACTGGGATGGTGGGGTAATAACCAACTGTCCCATGGACGCATGTTACCCCCATACGCTTAGCCCACAGCAGCTGACTACATTTCACGAGCTTCCCTGAGACAAGTGCCTGACCCTGTAGTAGCTGAGGCCATGTGGACACTCCAGCTTGTACATCAGGGATGGAGGGAGAATTGATAATTGGCAATTGGCTCGTTGAAAATCCCCCTGGAAAGGAAGTGCTGATAGTCACACAGGGATGTTTGCTAGAGCAGGAAATAGACCCTAGATATCCTGTCTTCTGGTCCGGTGTATTCACGATGAGAGCAAGGTGTTGGCAGAAACTTTCCATGGGAATGTCTCTATTTCAGGCGGAAAAAACCTTATTGGATGAAAAAAAGAACAAGAAAGAAGCAAAAGCATCTCCGTAGAGTCAAAAGTTTCTATTTCCTCCGTAAATAACAAGGAACATTCTAATTTTTCATTTCAAAATGAAGGAGACGTTGTTAAGGATCAATTCAGTTACCCAATCATGTGGGGGCAGTGTAGGCAGAGGTGCCAACTTTTTGATTTCCTTGATGGTGCGTGACCACCGCTCTGTCCCTTGCCCCTCCCCTACTATACCCCTTCCCTCAAGGCCCCACCCCTGCCCCATCTCTTCCCTCTCCCACTCCTCTTCTCCCTGCCCTATTGCAACCCCTCTTCCAAGAGTGGCAAACCTTCATTCCACCTCTTCCTTCCCCCACTCCTCCTCCCAGCACCTCCTGCCCTCTGCAGAACAGCTGATCAGTGTGGGCAGGAGGCGCTGCGGTGGAGGGTGAGGAGCTGGTTGGCCGGGCCAGCCAGTGGTGCAATTTCTGTCTCAGCAAAGCTGTTCCCCTTTCACTGGAGCTCACACAAGCCCTTCACTGGGCCCCAGGCCAGAGACCATGATGGTGATCGTAATGAGGACTATAGAGGTTATATTAACTCTGTATTTGGCTCTGTTGCTGGAATAGTTTGTGCAGTTCTGGTGTCCCCCACCGAAGAAAGAAATTCTCAAACTGGAGAGGGTTCCTAGTTTAGCCCAGAATGATTGTAGGAGTAGATAACATGTGTTATAGTGATAGAATCAAAGTGCTCAATCTATTTACAAAAAGAAAAGGAGGACTTGTGGCACCCTAGAGACTAACCAATTTATTTGAGCATAAGCTTTCGTGAGCTACAGGTCACTTCATCGGATGCATTCAGTGGAAAATACAGTGGGGAGATTTATATACATAGAGAACATGAAACAATGGGTGTTACCATACACACTGTAACGAGAGTGATCACTTAAGGTGAGCTATTACCAGCAGGAGAGCGCGGGGCCGGGTGGGGGGGGGACCTTTTGCAGTGATAATCAAGGTGGGCCATTTCCAGCAGTTGACAAGAACGTCTGAGGAACAGTGGGGGGTGGGTGGGGGGAATAAACAAGGGGAAATAGTTTTACTTTGTGTAATGACCCATCCACTCCCAGTCTCTATTCAAGCCTAAGTTAATTGTATCCAGTTTGCAAATTAATTCCAATTCAGCAGTCTCTCGTTGGAGTCTGTTTTTGAAGTTTTTTTTGTTGAAGAATTGCCACTTTTAGGTCTGTAATCGAGTGACCAGAGAGATTGAAGTGTTCTCCAACTGGTTTTTGAATGTTACGATTCTTGACGTCTGATTTGTGTCCATTTATTCTTTTACGTAGAGACTGTCCAGTTTGCCCAATGTACATGGCAGAGGGGCATTGCGGGCACATGATGGCATATATCACATTGGTAGATAGTCAAGGGGAGGGAAGGGGTCATGACCTCTCCCCCCATGAGGAAGGAGGGTTCAACACACTCTGCTCTTCTGTTGTCCCTTTTCTTGGTATTCAAAGCTCCTTCTGCAGAGCCATGGAATTTCATGTAGCGAAAGAGTGAGCCGGGGATTGGGCTGGGTATGGGTGCGGATAATGCACCTTTTCTCCTTCACCAACAGAGAGAACAATTTAATTCATTTACTGGGTAATCTTTGACGCATGGTACCAAGGAAAACACTGAACAAGAGTTTAAAAGGCTGTAATATGTTTTTTTTCAGGTGAAATGAAGAAGGAATTAGGTGAGTGAAGACCTAGGTACACCCTTGCTGGTGTCCCCACTCCCATTGCTTGGATATTTGGAGAGGTGCAATTTCTCCTGTCTCTCTTCCATCTCCCTGGCTGCTTCTGATGGAGAAGGGGATCCTGACAGTCCATTTTCTTCCCCATCCATATAAGGGAACACAGCAGCTCCAGGCAGACACATTGCAGCTCCCCACACGTACCAGGCAGCATGGGAGATGTGGCCTGCTCTGTGCTGTCTGTCTCAGGGGACAGACCCACTGTCTTCTTGACAGCCATGGGGTCCAAAACACATCAGTAGCCACAGCTGGAGTTTCACTGATTTAAAGTATGTCTGCACAGCAGCTGGGGTGTGTACCCCGGGCTCAGGTGGATTGGACTCATGTGGCTAACCCGAGCCAGCGTGGTCACTCTGCTATTTTTAGTGCACTAGCTCAAACAGAGCTGGCACATATATGTCTACCCACGCTGGGTATTCCACCTCCCAGCTGCAATGTAGACACACATTGGAGGGAATTGTCCTATGTCCTGCCTAATAGGAACTGGGTTGCTGTGAATACAGCCTCTGGTGGTTGACAACATTGTGAGTGTTAATGGGAACATTCAGTTTTTGTTGGAGTGAGAGGGGAATGTGTAAGAGGGAGTTAGATCAAAGCCAATGAGAGCAGGTAACATGGGGAGGTGACTCATTGGCTGGAGGTTCGAGACACTCAGAGCAGATCTTAGACAGAGCAGGACTCCTGCCCTGGTTTCTAATCTTAGCTCAGAACAGCCCACATGTGTGTGACCGAGAGAGAGAGAGAGAGAGAGAGAATGACCATTCAAGTGCCATTTTTGTCTATATTAACTCCTGCAAAAGGAATCACTCCCTAATGCGTCTGGCATCCTCACTTGCCCTCAGTCTGGAACTTCCTTGCTGCTGGAGGGAGGAAATTTGCAGTCAATGCCTCTCTTAATTCAGTGTCTGTTGTTTTCTTACTTTCGTTTCAGAATGGAGAAGGGCTCGGAACAATTCAGGTAACAGAACACACAGCACATGGATAGAGGTGCTAATACTATGGTGATAGATGCAACGTGAGAACCTGAATACATTAGAATCTATTCCATTATTAAAGAAATCAGCAGGTTTTATACTATAATCAAACTAGAAACACAACCCGTTCTTATCAGAGACTTGGCTCCTAAGGCCCTTCCCAGCTCCTAAACTAATTTCAAGGCCTGATTCTGACTTTATTTACATCCATTTCACACCATTGTAACTCCATTGACTTGCGTGGAGTTAGTCCTGAATTACAACAGTCAGTTCAGAATCAGCCCCCAATGAGAGATTTCCCTGAGTGAAGACTGATGGTGTGATTTTCAAAAACATCTAAGTGGTTTCAGAGCACAAATCTCATTGCAACTCAATGGGGCCTTGTAAACGGGGCCTATATCTGTTAGCAACCCACTGTGGCAGGGTGGAGAGATACACCACCTGACTTCATCCTCCTTATGCCTCCACCCTCAATTCTGTATTTGTCAAGTTCATTGTCTAGCCCTTTCACTGGGTCCTTAATAGTCTCAGTCCCCTTCAGGATCATGGGGAATTGGAAGTTCCTTGACTCTAGTGGGGTAGAGAGCCCTAGATCTCCATGTTTTGGAGCCTTCTTCTCCAAATTCCTTGGCCGGAGTAGGTAGGGGAACCTGGGCCCATCCACTCCACTGGGTTCCATCTCAGGGTCCTTCTTTGGAACAGCCAGAATGAGTCCTTCTCTGTTGCTTGTGGCTCCCTGAGCTGCCTCCTACCTCTCCTGCTCTGGAGGCTTCCCCAGCCTCTTGCTCTGCTTCTCTCTCTTTGGCATGTTGGCTTCTCAAGCAGCTTCTCCCAGTGTGCTGGAGGGATCCTCTCTCTGCAATCCCTCTGCCTCTCTGGCTGCTGCCTTTCTTCCCAGGAGCTCCTCCCTCTCACTAAGGCCCTTAACCTTTTATTAATACCCAGCGCTTCCCCGCCTAATTCCCTTCCCCCAGTTACTCAGTGAGGTAACTACTTCCAGGTGAACTTGAGCTTCCTTATGCCCCCTTGCGGAGCCTGTCAGGGGAAGGCTGGGCCCCTGACCCCTTCAGAGGGCCAGCTACCCTCTGACAGACCTGCGCTCCCAAGTCATTTCAGCCCAGCTCCTCCAAGGTAATAATCCCAATGGGAGTTAGGCACCTAAATAGCTTTGAGGAGCTGGGCCTCAGTGTTTACTTGGAGTGGGGTTTTAAAAGTGCCTAAGGAGGAACTCTGGGATTTCGGCCACAGTGAAGGCACAGATGATGTGGTGGCGGGAATGGGGAGAAAGTGAATAAGGAAAAGTTATTTACTTGTTCTCATAATATAAGAAGTAGGGGCTACCAAATAAAATTAATAAGCAGCTGGTTTAAAATAAATAAAAGGAAGTTCTTCTTCACACAGCGCTCAGTCAACCTGTGGAACTCCTTGCCTGAGGAGGTTGTGAAGGCTAGGACTATAACAGAGTTTAAAAGAGAACTCAGTAAATTCATGGAGGTTAAGTCCATTAATGGCTACTAGCCAGGATGGGTAAGGAATGGTGTCCCTCGCCTCTGTTGTCAGAGGGTGGAGATGGATGGCAGGAGAGAGATCACTTGATCATTACCTGTGAGGTTCACTCCCTCTGGGGCACCAGGCATTGGCCACTGTTGGTAGACAGGATACTGGGCTGGGTGGACCTTTGGTCTGACCCAGTACGGCCGTTCTTATGTTTTTATGTTCTTATGTTCCTGTAGATGACATCACTCTGCACGGAATCACGGCCCACCCCAACCTTTCAATTTCTGAGGACAAGAAGAGTTTTACACAGGAAGCCCAACCTCAGCAAGTTCCACCAAACCCAGAGAGGTTCGATTCGACCATCTGTGTGTTGGGCTGTGAAGGATTCTCCTCTGGAAAGCACTACTGGGAGGTGGAGGTTGTGAGCAGCACTGACTGGGACCTGGGGGTGGCCAGAACATCAATACAGAGAAAAGGAAAACTTTCCCTGTCCCCTAAAGAGGGATTCTGGGCTCTGGGTCTGAGTGGAAGAGATTATTGGGCAAAAACAGACCCATGGACCCTGGTCATGGTGCAGAAAAAGCCCAAGAAAATTGGAGTTTCCCTTAGTTACCAAGACAGGCAGGTGACTTTTTTCAATGTAACTGACATGTCTGTGTTGTTCACATTTAATGATTGTTCATTCTCAGGAGAGGTTTATCCATTCTTTAAAAATTCAGACAAAAAAACAACAATGAGAATTTGTTCAATTAATGAGGAATAAATATAACATGACACTGATGCTGGTTTTATACTGATGTAACTGAAATCAAGGTTTTCATGAATGTATTTTGATGTAAAAAAATCTGGGTTTTTTTAAATGTACATTGCCATGCTGTCTTCATTACATGTTTTGCAATAAAATGTTTTCATTTCCTTCTGGTTTTTTGCTTGTGGCTTTTGTCCAATAGAATATTTGACTAGCCCATTAAAATCACAGACTATCCATCCTCTCTAACACTTTACTTATTGGTAGCTTCACCTCGGAGGCAAAGTAACAAGAATCTTAGGTTAAAACTTCCCCAAGATACAAACTATTTTTACCCTCTGCCCTTGGACTTCCACTGCCACCACCAAACTTTATCTGGGTTCCTGAGAAAACGTAGTATGGACACGTCTTTCCCTCCAAAATCCTCCCAACCTTTGCACCCCACTTCCTGGGAAAGGTTTGGTAAAAATCCTCACCAATTTGCATAGGTGACCACAGACCCAAACCCTTGGATCTTAGAACAATGAAAAAGCATTCAGTTTCCTTACAAGAAGACTTAATAGAAGTAAAAAAGAATCATCTCTGTAAAATCAGGATGGTGAATACCTTACAGGGTAATTAGATTCAAAACATAGAGAATCCCTCTAGGCAAAACCTTAAGTTACAAAAAAGACACACAGACAGGAATAGTCATTCTATTCAGCACAACTTAATTTCTGAGCCATTTAAAGAAATCAGAATCTAACGCATATCTAGCTAGGTTACTTACTAAGTTCTAAGACTCCATTCCTGTTCTGTCCCCGGCAAAGGCATCACCCAGACAGACATAGACCCTTTGTTTTACTCCCTCCTCCCAGCTTTTGAAAGTATCTTGTCTCCTCATTGGTCATTTCGGTCAGGTGCCAGTGAGGTTACCTTTAGCTTCTTAACCCTTTACAGGTGAGAGGATTTTTTCCTCTGGCCAGGAGGGATTTTAAAGGGGTTTACCCTTCCCTTTATATTTATGACAAATCTCATTGCTAATTGCAGCATTTTTCTCTATAATAAAAGATAGATAACATGGATATCTAACTAATAACCATATTTTGGGATGGTATTATGCTGTATTATGAAGTTGCAATGGCTGGAACAAAATTTAGACTGAAGATAGATTTCCACTATAGACACAATTTTATACACCCACCTCCCCCGTAAAGTTATCCAATCTTCCTGACACTTCCCACCAAGATAGAAGTCTTCTGGGAATTCACTCAAAGTGAGTTAAGCTAAACTGATTTAATTCTGAGGTCTGGTCTACACAACAGACCTATGTCTGTCTAACTATGTTGCATGGGTGTGAAAATTCCATACCCTGGAGCCATGTAGTTATAATGACCTTAACAACCCTTTGTAGACAGTGCTACGTCAATCGGAGAGCTTCTCCCGCTGACATAGCTACCACCTGTCAGTGTTTTAAATGTAGACCTACCCTTAGGGCTTGGCTACACTTACATTTTATAGCGCTTTAACTTGCTGGCTCAGGGGGGTGAAAAATCACCCCCCTAAGCGAAGCAAGTCTGAGCGCTTTAAAGCGCTAGTGTAGACAGACTCCGAGCGCTGGGATCCGCACTCCCAGCACTTGGAGCTAATCCCCTTGTGGAGGTGGATTACCAGGAGCGCTGGGAGAGCTCTCTCCCAGCGCCCGCGCGTGACCACACTCGCACTTTGAAGCACTGACGCGGGAGCGTTCCCGCGGGAGCGCTTTAAAGTTTCCAGTGTAGCCAAGCCCTTAATGAGAGCGTCCACACAGGGCTTTAATGCAGTTTAGCTAATCCACTTTTAATTCACATCTGTAGGGCAGGTCTACATTTTGAAACAGTGCAGCTGCGGGGCTGGAGCTACTGCGTAGACTCTACCTTGCTGACAGGAGGGGTGCTGCCATTGGCATAGTAGATAAGGCACCTCCCCAGGAGGCGGTAGCGAGGTTGACGGAAGAATTCTCCCACTGACGTAGCGCTGGCTACACGGAGGGTGGTTAGGTCAGTCTAGCCACGTCTCCCAGGGGGGTGGATTCTGAGAGGCACAGCTATGCCAGTGTAAATTCCCAGTGTAGACCAGCCCTTAGCGCCTCTTGTACAAACCCATTGGGTTTAATGGGGTTGCACACTTGAAAGAAGCTGGCCTAAGGTAGTGGGTTTCTTTTCACAAGCAAGGTACAAAGAAACTAACTTCTTAAAAGAGCCCAACCACAGCTCAACAATGTAAAGGGCTTCCATAAAACACCTCCCAAAACTAGGGAAAAGCCACCATCATGCCGTGTTTTTCTGCAGTGCCATGGGCCAGATTCACCAGTACTGCTTGGTTGCTTTGCACCATTCTGTGGTGACGAACAGCTGTGCACCCAGTTTAACTGGCTAGTTAATTACGGCTGCTTTGGGACACTGGTGCAGCAGCCCAATTTAAAACAGGACTAGGGATGTCTTCACTTTCCCCCATTATTTGATCACAGACTCCTGGCGTTTTCTATGCATTTGCTCCTATTTGCTCCCAGATTATCCTCTTTTTTCTAGCCTTAATCCCATCTACAGGGGGCTGGCTCCCAGATTCACAGGGTGTATTTTTTCCTCCAAAAGGCAGAGTTAGTGGCTGTAACCTTGGAGCTAATTATGATCTTCCTCATCGCTGAATTCTAAATCACTTGCACAAAAGATGTCACAGAATTGCAGCGCCCGTCTCTGCTGGGTGGAAAGCTCCATCCCGGCACCGCTCTGCCTCTGCTTCATCGTGTCTAACCTTTGTTCAAACGGTGGGAGGATGTTGTCCTAAAGATATCTGATGATTTCTACAAACAAATCAAGGTCAGCGTTGCATCAACTCCTCTCAGCCTCTGTTTGTGCTAAAATGGATGCTTTTATTATTCACTTTCAGAGAGTTATAATCCGTGTTCCCTCTAAGCTGCACCCCTGCGCGGCCGCACAAGAGTCAACCAAGTCCCGCGCACTCGATGAGCAGAGCCGCGCACATCTGGCAATTCGTGTTGAGGTGCCCCTCGCCCTGCTGCTCTTGCCCTCTGCCTTGGAGCCCCTGGCCAGCTGCTCCTGGGACCCTCTTGCTCCTGTGCGGAGGGGGGGGAGGGGACACTGATCAGGGTGCCCCCCGCCTCCCTCCCGCCAAGTCCGCAGAGCCGGGGTGGGGGGTGGGGACAGGCTTCTGGAGTTAGATGGAGCTGCTGGCAGCTGCTGTGGTCTGAAGGAGCCTTCAGACTGGCAAGTGCCACTGTGCTTAGAGACAGCTCATGGTCTCTCATGCAGTTCCCCAGCAGCCAGCACACACACACCCTGTCTTTGTGTCTCTCACACACTGCCTCTGTCTCTCTCTCTCTCACACACACGCGCGCGCACACACACACACACACAGAGTCTCTCTCACTCTCTCAAACACACACACAATAAGCCTCTAACCTATGTCTGAGCTATTGAAGTCCTCAAATCATGGTTTAAAGACTTCAAGGTGTAGAGAATCCTCCAGCAAGTGACCTGTGTCCCATGCTACAGAGGAAGGTGAAAAACCCCCAGGGACTCTTCCAATCTGCCCTGGAGGAAAATTCCTTCCTGACCCCAAATAAGGTGATCAGCTGAACCCTGAGCATGTGGGCAAGATTCACCAGCCAGACACCCAGGAAAGAATTCTCTGTAGTAACTCAGATCCCACCCCATCTAACACCCCATCACAGGCCATTGGGCATATTTACTGCTAACAGTCAAAGATCAATTAATTGCCAAAATTAGGCTATCCCAGCATACCATCTCTTCCATAAACTTATCGAGCTTAGTCTTGAAGCCAGATAGGTCTTTTGCCCTCACTGCTCCCCTTGGAAGGCTGTTCCAGAACTTCACTCCTCTGATGGTTAGAAACCTTTGTCTAATTTCAAGTCAAAACTTCCTGATGGCCAGTTTATATCCATTTGTTCTTGTGTCCACATTGGTACTGAGTTTAAATAATTCCTCTCCCTCCTTGGTATTTATCCCTCTGATATATTTATAGAGAGCAATCATATCTCCCCTCAGCCTTCTTTTGGTTAGGCTAAACAAGCCAAGCTCTTTGAGACTCCTTTCATAAGACAGGTTTTCCGTTCCTCGGATCATCCTAGTAGCTCTTCTCTGTACCTGTTCCAGTTTGAATTCATCCTTCTTAAACATGGGAGACCAGAACTGCACACAGTATTCCAGGTGAGGTCTCACCAGTACTAACACCTCCTTATCTCTACTGGAAATACCTCACCTGATGCATCTCAAGACCGCATTAGCCTTTTTCACGGCCAAATCACATTGGCGGCTCATAGTCATCCTGTGGTCAACCAATACTAATACCCAACCTAGACCTCCCCCACTGCAACTTGAGATCTTGTTCTGTCATCTACCACCTCTGAGAACAGCTGAGCTCCATCCTCTTTGGAAAACTCCTACAGATAGTTGAAGGCTGTCAAATCCCCCCTCACTCTTCTCTGCTGCAGACTAAATAAGCCCAGTTCCCGCAGCCTCTCCTCAGAAGTCATGTGCCCCAGACCCCTAATCATTTTCATTGCCCTCCACTGGAGTTTATCTAATTTGTCCACATACTTTCTGTAGTGGGGGGCCCAAAACTGGACATAAAATTCCAGATGTGGCCTCACCACTGCTGAATAGAGGGGAATAATCACTTCCCTCGATCTGCTGGCAATGCTCCTACTAATGAAGCCCAATCTGCTGTAGCCTTCTTGGCAGCGATGGCACACAGTTGACTCATATCCAGCTTCTCATCCCCTGTAATCCCCAGGTCCTTTTCTGCAGAACTGCCGCTTAGCCAGTCGGTCCCCAGCCTGTAGCAGTGCATGGGATTCTTCCATCCTAAGTGCAGGACTCTGCACTTGTCCTTGTTGAACCTCATCAGATTTCTTTTGGCCCAATCCTCCAATCTGTCTAGGTCATTCTGGACCCTATCCCTACCCTCCAGCGTATATACCTCTCCCCCCAGCTTAGTGTCATCTGCGTTCTGGGTGTCTTCTTGCAAAATTCTGTGTTTCTTTTTCCAGGTTGCCAGAAAACATTCTTTTGTGTAGCCTTGTTGACATAATGCAGATATCAGTATATTTCAGAGTGTAGGTGTCTTGGCATTTAGCCGCCAATGCCATGAGGTGGTGTGCCTCAGTTTCTCCTTCCACACAGCAGAGTAGGTTTGCTATGGTTTCTCTGCTGTGCCAAGCTCTAAGCCTGCTTATAGGTATTAGCTAAGAAGCAGTATCTTTATAGGGCTTCCTTGATACTACCCCTAGCATGTTTAAAAGCTTTTTTCAAAAATCATGCATTTTACACCTTTTCATAGGATTTACCATCAGAACCAAATTCATAAGGTTTATGAGCAACAAACTCTGTATTATGAGACTTAACAGTGAGAGCAAGTCTATGATAGGGAGGTGTTTCCAAGTGTCTTTATCAGACCATGCCTTCTGTTCACACAGTCTCATTTGTTTAATAGTCATTGTATCTTTCAACTCCTCCCTGGACCTTGACATGTGTTCAGTTACTGGTTTTTCTTTTCCTTCAGTATTTTTCTCAGTGACCCCTTCAGTTCCGGTTTTCAGTTTGATTCTGTCTTTGGGGGTGAGGTAAGGATGGGAGGGGACCTTGCATGTTGGATGGCCCTCTGTGGAGCTGCATGTGATCTCCAGGGTTATGCTCATGCAAAAAATGTGTCCCCCCACCTGTGCCGGGGTTGTGATCTTTCAACAGTCCTTCTTTAGCTGCTTGCTGTGTCTTACCTGCCTGGGGAATTGCTTCCTGCTCCCCTTTCTCAGGTGGGTCATTAGCATTTTCACTGACACTCAGTTCTTTAGTAGGATTCCCATCCTGTCTTAAAGAAACAGAATTAGTTTCCGCTAGTACATCAGGAACAGCATTTTGCAAAAGTGGGACCTGGATTGGGGTATTCAGTGACCTGTCCTCTTCATTACTTACTGTTCTCCAATTTTCATTTCGTCTGCAAACTGCTTCATTTCGTCAGCACTGTTAAGGCCTCAGCTGGGGTATTGTGTCCAGTTCTGGGTACCACCCATTGGGAAAGATGAGGAGAAGTTGGAGAAAGTCCAGAAAAAGAACAACAAAAATGATTCAAGGTCTAGAAAAGATGACCTATAAGGAAAGATTGAACAAGATTAGGCTGGAGAAGAGAAGGCTGAGGGAGGACAAGATAACAGTCTACAGGTACATAAAGGGGTAACACTAGATGACCCCTGTAGCCCCTTCTAACTCTATGGTTCTATGATTCTATGAAAGGTTGTAATGAAGAGGAGGGTGATAAATTGTTCTCCTTATCCAATGAGGACAGGACAAGAAGCAATGGGCTTAAATAGCAGCAAGGGCGGTTTAGATTGGTCATTAGGAAAAACTTCCTGTCAGGATGGTTAGGCGCTGGAATAAATTGACTAGGGAAGTTGTGGAATCTCCATTATTGGAGATTTTTAAGAACAGGTTGGACAAACACCTGTCAGGGATGGTCTAGCTAATACTTAGTCCTGCCTCAGTGCAGGGGGCTGGACTAGATGGACAATTGAGGTCCCTTCCAGTCCTATATTTCTATAATTCTGTGATTCTGTAGTGAAACCTGCTGCTATGGAAAATTTCTTCCAAGCCCCAATTAGTGAGAGGTCAGCTCATACCCTGCAGCCGGGGTATTTATAGACAATTTATACCAGTGGGGGATTTGCCCCTAAATGGCAAAAGAAGTGAATAACCAAACATCCTCTGTAAGAAATTCCAAGGAGATTCTGGCTTGTGTGTTTCTTATATTTTGTAGCCTCAATGACCATAACTATCACCACTAATAGCTGTCTCTAAACCTATCATTTAATGGCCCAAACGTATGGGACAAATTCGGCTTCTGCCTATGGCACTGAAGTTGCTATTTGCATGAAGGGCTGATAGATTGGAAATGAATGTGGCACCGTGTCTCTCTGCTCTACGCCAATTAAAATGACTGCCACTTAGAGAAACGTTGGGAAAGTTGGCGCATCCCCAAGGGTTTCATTAAAGGTCCGTTTAGAAGTTGCGTGATCCCTCGTTGCTGTAGCGATCAGACACAATGCCCCGAGTAAGCTCTCTGCACACCGCAATGCACAGGGCAATGTGCTCTTTTAATGATGCCCAGTGCGATTTAGCTGAACAATTAAAAGTTGCATCGGGGATGCAAACTTGGCCCCCTCCAGAGACACACGCTCACACGGCAGCTCTCCTTCGGCAATGATTATGGCCAGACGGGATTGCTTCTGAAACTCTCTCCAAGTTGCGGATGTGACAACTACAGAGTGATATTCACGGCAGATGGACCGCTGGTCAATTTGATAGCCAGTGGGCTCAGCACACCAGCAGCTGAGCTGTTGCCAAGTCAGGCCTGGTCTACACACGGATTTGGTGCTGGTAGAAACCTCTTGGTTAGGGGTGTGCTTTTCAAACCAGTGCAACAGCTAGAGTGGACACAGTTAGAACCAGTATAAAGGTGCCTTCTCCTGGTATAATTTATTTCCCTTCCCATACAAGAATAGCTACCCTGCTGTGAAGTCCCTTTTTAGCAATAGAACTAAGGCCTGGTCTATATCTGAACATTAGACTGACCTACCTACGCCACTCAGGGCCGTGAAGAGTTGTGCCCTGAGCACTGTAGTTACCTCGACCTAGACGTTCCCCTGAGGCCCTGCTCCGGCACTGCCTCTTCCCCCCCAAACCCCGACCCCCCTCGTTCCTCTCCACCCCCTCCCCTCCCCTTGCTTGCCCTTATGACCAGTAAAAAATGGGAGGGCCCCTCTGGCCCCCCCGTACCGGTGCCCCTGATTAACGACATTTGACGGGAAAACCCTGCACTATGGGACTACAGCGGCCCAGCTGCAGAGCCAGCGCAGCGGCTGTAGTGTAGACATAGCCTCAGAAATCCACATGGCGGCCCTGCACTGCACTGAGTACACTGGGACAGTGAAAGCCGTCCCGCTTTTGTGTGTAGACAAGGCCTTGAATGCCATCTTCTTGGCCAACTGCTTTATCTCTGAAGTAGGTGTCCAGGGATCATAGTAATGAACTTGGTACGAAACCTTAGATAGATACATTCCCAAATGCTTCTTTACCTCAGGTCCCCATATGCCCCTCATCACACCTAGAATGCAAATTATTACACAAGCAAACAAACTTTCCTTGGGTTTTCATGGAAAGGAAGCAGGGTTGGGAGGTCAGGTGCTTTTGGGTGTATTCAGTGTTTGTGAAGGGACATGTGTACTATAGGTGTGTCTACATGGCACACTGAGGCCTGGGCGAGGCTACGTGATTGGGTCAACACAAGGCAGCTTGCACCAATCTAGTGGTGTGTCTAGTAGTGTCTCCCACAACTGCAAGCATCCTGTTACGCCGACACAATAACATCACCTCCCCAAGTGGCGCAGAGCCAGGACCTGGGGCCTAGGACTCCGCTAGCAGGACAGATCAGAGCTTGGGTCCCGTTGCGGCTTGGGTCCAAGCCCTGTCATTTCGCAGTGTGGACGCAGCTCTAGCCACAGACCCAAGTCAGAAGATCTCTGTAGCTCAGTACGGTCACATTAACACGGCTGTGAGACCCAGATCTTAGCAATTGTCATCCCATGTTTACAATGCAGTGTGAACGCTCAAGCGCAGACTTGGAACTACTGAGACCTCAAGCCTGGGTCCCACGGAGCCAGGTTTAGGATGCCATGTTGACACATCCTAAGTGTCTGTACCAGGCCCAGAAATATGGACCCTGAATCTTGGTTGGAGCATCTAAGCTCTCTCCATAATCAGTGATGCCAACTCTGCTGATTTTATCGCGAGCCGGTTTGTCTCAAAGCCCCAGTGCCTGGAGTCATGGGATTACCCAAGAATCTCAGCCCCCCCCGTTGACATAGAAAGTAAGTTCCTCGCTCTTGTGGTTCCAGAGAAAAGCTTCAAAATGCAGCCAGAGTGAGACCCTAAAAGCTCAGAAACCAGCAGAAAAAAGAAAAAAAGTACAGGCAAGAAGTCTCATGATTTTGAAGCCAATCTCTTGGTTTTTGAGGACTGATTCACATTTGAACAATTTGGGTTGGCAAAACGGGGTTCAGCCGCAGTGCATCTGTCGCTCAGGCTAAAGGACTTCAGATTATGGAGGCCTAATCCTCCCCCATCCATTCATGGCTGTGGCATCTGAGTCCCCCAGCCCCTATGTGCCTCCACATTGCCCCCCTGCCAACACCCCCTCATCCATCCACAGTGAGGGAACCCACATAGGCCCTATGCCACCCCGAGGTATCCAGTGGTGCCGTGGCAAAGGCCTTCACCTAGGAAGTGGGAGACACCACTTCCTGCTCCAAACTGGGCCCAGCAAGAACTTGAAGCCAGGTTTCCCACCTCCGAGGCGAGTGCCCTGACCCCCCAGGCTGGGAACCTGCTTCTCTCTGGCCCAAGGACAATGTGAAGTGTTTACACTGGGTGGCACAGCTCCAACAAGAGACACCGAGAATGAGCCACCTGGCTAAGGCACCCAACTGGCATGGTGTGGGGGGAGAGATTGATTCAAACCAAGCCGAGGACGGACTTGAACCTGGGTCTCTCACGTTTCAGCTGAGCACCCTCTCCACTGGTCTGCCTAGGGTAGAGGTGGGATTCGAACCCAAGTGCCAGCCGAGTGCCTTGGCCACAGGGCTGTTGGCCATTCTGGAGGGGGTGCCACTCTGTTATTTTTCTGTGAACAGCATGGGAGCTCTCAGTTTCGTCCTCATGCAGTGCGGGAAATTTTTCAAAATCTTGGAAAATGTTGCGGGACTGAGAAAACAATTCCCTTGCCAGCTCTCCCCGTGTTATCAATATCTCCTTCGAAAGGGGACAAGGCTCCAAATGTCGGCTACCTGCTCAGGCCAGGAAAGGGTAACAATAATTAATAAGATGGTAGGAACTAGAGTTCCTGTTACGATTGTAAGAAACCTACTCTAAACGTGCCAATATATAGAATAGCCAGTCCCTGTCCCAAAGAGCCGACAATCTAAGCATAGGACAACACACAGATGGGAAGTCTAAGGAAATAAGATTCATAGATTTCGAAGCCAGATGGGACCATTATGATCTAGTCTGAGCTCCTGTGTAGCACAGGCCAGAAAATGTCCCCAAAATAATTCCTAGAGCAGATCTGTTAGGACAACATCCAATCTTGATTTAAAAATGGTCACAGATGGAGAATTCACCACGACTCTTGTTCCAATGTCTAATTTCTCTCATGGTTACAAATTTATGCCTTATTTCCAGTCTGAATTTGCCTGCCCCATGGTCAACCCCCTCATCTACTACTGCGGATGCAGAGACGTTCCTCTTACTTACACCAGTGGCTTGAATGGTGTTATATAGTGAGCCTGTAGAACTCATTGCCGCCGGCTGGTGTTGAGAGCTAGAACTTAGCAAGAAGCAAAGAGGGCCTGGAAGTTGAATCTCTGTTGCCAACTTCAAACATTAAAAAAAAAACCCATGAGAGCGACTTAAAATCATCATTAAATTTGGGGTTCTCTTAATTTGCCTCCTGATTTCTGAGCCTTTAGGTTCACACTCCATCACATTGCTAAGCTGTTCTCTGCAACTATGATGGCTACAAATTTACTGTAAATAAAACCTCACATTTTCACAGGACTCCAGAAGGTGGGGCTTTAAGAAATATGCCCATGAGCATGAGACTTGTGGTAGAATATGGAAGTTGGCAACCCTGCCATAGGGAGAACAAGAATATCCAGATTTACAATAATTAATGCTAAAAAACCCCCACAGAATGTTGAAAATGACCTAAAAGTGTCATGTTTCCAGGCTGAAACCAATCTCTGACTGTGCTATGTTTATCACCCTGATTTTCACAGGTGTAAGCTGAGTGGAGCATCACGCTCTTGCAGGACAGATATGGAAAAGCAGGGGACTTGTAGGGTAAGTTGCTACGCCCTGTATAGCGTGAGTCTGGGTATGATGGTTCGACCCCCAGTCTTGTCGTGGTCACTTAAGGCAGGTCACTTCCCTGACCCACTGATCATTACATAGAGTTCAGAGCACCTACAATGTATTACATAGCAACTAATAAAAAATAAGTAAAAAGGGGGAAGGTGAAAGGAAACTAGTTTCCCCACCCTGCGAGCATGGGGACACCACAAACAGCCGCCTTTGCATGGGAATGGAAGTTCACAGTCTGTTCCTCACACCTCCCAGGCCTCCTCCCCAGGCCCTGGCCGCGCTGCGTTGATACCACAGGGTGACAATCTGTACCTCAAGATAGCACCCTGGAGCCCCCGTATTCACCACTAGGCTGGATTTATGACAGGTTGGGTACAAGGTCTGCCTTGTGAGGCATCATTTTAAAAGTCTCGATCTGTTAAAGATGAATATCTTGTTGGATTGTATGTGCTATCCTGGCATGGGAAGTTATGAAGCATTGCTGGGTGTGCTACTGAAATGTGTTGTGAGACTAGGAGATGCCCACAGCCAACGTTTCAACTGCAACAGAGGACCAGCCAGCCAATGTCAAGGGCTCATCCACACCCATCGAGGAAAGAATCCACTATCCCAGCGACTGTGTCTAATGGAGATTGCTTGACCCATGGGGACTGCTTGATCCCCGGGGCACAGCAAAGATCTTTCCAGCAAGCTGGCAGAAAATATAAAAGAGGGGAAGTGACATCATCCCTTGGCTTCTCTTCCCCCCAGCTGGAGGAACATCTGGAGGACAAAGAGTTGGAACAGGGGAAGGGTGGCCCCAGGCTGGAATGGAGTCCAGTCTGTGTACTGAGGATCTGTAACCGGCTTGTACCATCTGTCAGGGGGAGACGCTGCCTGATTTGAATCCTGTTTCATTTGTAGAACTTAGACTGTGAATATATCTTTATTTCTTAAGTAACGTCTCTGCGCCTGCTCCTTATAGCCACTTAAAATCTCTCCTTCTGGAGTTAATAAATCTGTTTTATATTTGACCTAAACCACTGTGTTTTGGTTGAAGCGCTAGGGAAATCTTAGCTCAGTACCTTTCTTTAGTACTGCGAGAGGGCCTAAAAACCCACTAAGTGTCAGTGAGGGGCCAACAGTCCCCTTACTTTAGCAAACGGAGAGACAGGCAGTGGGGGAGAGACAGGATGGAAACAGGGGTGAAATATGGCTTCTGGGGATGGTGTTGGGCGCTGGATGTGGGTTAGTGACAAGCGGGTGCGTTGGACCCTGACCCCTGCTGCTCAGACCCTGGATGGTGACAATCCGGGCAGGACTGGCCCCGCATTGGGTCCGTTCTCCTTAGGCAGGGCAGGTGGGATTGGTGCCATACACCCGACTGCAGCACCTGATGGAAAGCCAGGAGAGTGAGCTAGGAGAGGAGGAAAGACACAGCGGGGAGGAAAACAGCACAACCAGGGAAGGCAACAGGATCTCCAGGGCCTTCGGGGCACTGCTAATCAGCTGTCCCCACGGACGGGCTGGGGGCTGCAGGTCACGGCAATGGGAAGACTTCCAGCTCGCAGAGGGGAAAACAAAAGTCCTTAAACAAGAGTCAGGCCGGCCGGCTCCGGCCTCTCCCGGAGAAAGTCCTTTAGATGAGTCGAGACGGGCTGCAGCGCTGGGGGGTCCAGGGATGAGCTGGGGGAAGATGAAGATGAGAGAAGCTGAGCCGGGCTGCAAGGTGGGATGGGGGAGGAGAGAGAGAGTTGGGCCCATCATCGGGTTTTTACCAACGTCACTTTTTAATGAACCCATCGAGGGGGACAGTGGGCAGCCTAGTCCCGCCCCCTCATTATTTTGCCCCCCAAATAGGCCGAAAGTCCCTCCCGCCAATGTGGGGCTATTGACTCCTGGTTCCAGCTTCTTCTTTCCCCTAGTAGGATGTTGACAGTTGTGGGGCTGTAGTCAGGGGGCTTTTCGGGTCAGACCAACCCAGCATCTGTGGCTGGTTCTCTCGCCCGGGTTACAACGTTCAGCGTCGTCCCCGATTTCCCCTGGTTCCCCTGGGCCTTGGCACAGCTGGGGAACTTGCCCGTGGGTTTTACATGTGAGCTCAAAGCCGGGCCACTTCGCAGGCTCCGCAGCCACGACCGTGCGAACGACCCCCGGGCGGCTCAGGCTGGCGGGACGATCCCACATCTTCACCAGTGTGGCTGTGTTGGAGTGTGTCCTGGAGGCCCTGGCCACGGGGGGTGCTGTCCACAAGCCATGGCCCCTAGAGCGCCCTGTGTCCCGACGGCCCCAGCCGCCTTGTAGGGCATGGAGCTCTCCCCTAGGGTGCCCTGTGGCGCTGGCTCCCCATCCCGCTGCTGTTAGCCATTTCTGCCACCCCCAGACGGAGGCCCTGGTGCAGCCCCTCCCCCAGCCCCACGCTGATCCGGGCCCATCTGGACGCCCTGAGGGCCGCTCAGCGGGGCCGGCTCAGATGGGTTCGGCTGCACTGGTCCTTCTGGCTCCGTCCTGATGATGCGGTGTCATGTCTCTCTGGGTGACAGTGACCCCGCTGCCCTTCCCCCACGCTGCGGCAATCAGGCTGGAGTGGGGGAAATCATGTGGGGGCGGGGGTCAGCTCACCTAGCATCTGCCCCGCCTCCATCCATGGGCAGCCTCGGCCAAGATCAGCGCCAGGGCCAGCAGGATCCCGGCGCCCAGGGCCAGATGGACAATGTTGTCCCAGGTGTAATCTGGGGTGACAAAAGGGGAAGGGGGTGTCAGCAGCTGCTCAAGGGGGTGGGGTCGGGGGTCACCATCCAGTCAGATGAACAGGGGCCCCCACCCCCTTTCTGCCCCCCACAAAAGAAAACCACCACAGCCCCATATGTCCATCCTCCCCGTCTATCTAATCTAATCTATCGGCACCCACACCCCTCTCTCCTGGGGCACTGGAACAGGGGGGCCATGGTGCTCCCATCTTTTACCAGCAGTAAGGGTGGGTGGGAGGGGGCAGAGAGGAGTGAGTGGGGGGAAGGGTCTTGGTGGGAAGAGGTGGCACAGAAAGGGGTCCTTGGGGAAGAGGTGATGTTGGGGCAGGATCTTAGGGAAAGGGGCAGCACATGGGCGGGGCGTCAGGGGCAGTTCGACTCTGGTGGGTGGGGCCACGGTTCGGGTACTTGTGCCCCTTCTACACTTTTAGGCTGCTTCTGCCGCTCTTGCCTGTGTCCATCTGTACCCTCCACAGCCACACCCCCACACAGACACCCCTCTATATCCATCCATCCGCAGTGACTGGAGACTGCTAGAGGTAGACACTGGCTCTGATCCAGGCTGATCGGTCCCAGGCTCCTCCAGCCTCTGTCTGTTTGACATTTCCAGCCTTCCTCCCCCACCCATCCCCAGTACCATGGCACTAGCCAGGCTTGGCCATACCAGCTCTGGCCAATGGGCCCATCTAACCTGGTATCCTGTCCCCCATACTGGCTGCCCCTGGCTGCTTCGCAGGGAGCTCCAGGGCACCCCCTGTGGCTACTGATGGCCCCAGCTACCCCCAGATATGGTTGCCAACTGTCTAATCACCAAAATGCAAACACCCTTGTGCTTTGAGATCATTGGGAGAATCACACTGCTCTGAAGCAATCAGCAGTGGTAGATGTAACAGTGCTGTCATCGCAACAGCCACTGTTAGGTTCCAGAGTCAACAATGTGTCACTCTGAATTGGCGGGTTCAAGTCTGAACTGCAAAGGCAGAGCCCTGCTTCTGAGCCGTTCCCCCAGCCTGTCTGCAGTCGCAGACAGACAAACCGGATACATGGAAGCATGATCCCTGGCTCTTCATCCCTGTTTTCCCAGGAGGATACACATCGAGCTGTGCCCCACCTGGGTGGCTTTTTGGTGCCAGGGGGCAGCACAGCACTGGGGTGGGACTGTGCATTGAGGGGAAGCTCTTCCAGGCCCTGCCCCCACCAAGCCAATCTGGCAGCTGTCCAGTGAACCCTCCCCCCAAAGCATATGAAATTAGTCCAGGGGGGTCTCAGCCCAGATGGGACATTTGCTATGGGGATCTGCCCCTGTCCCACCCAGCCAGCCCTTTGTGGTTTCCCACAGTGGTGGCTCCTTGGGCAGCACAAACCTGTTTCTGTGGGGGCTGATGGTGATTTCCTGCCTTGAGCCCCGGTACCTGGACTCGCGCTGCCTGGGTGGGTCGGAGCCGGCGCCGTTCCTGGCTGAGTCGGGTCAGCTCCCCCTGTGGGAATAGAACCAGCCCTATAGAGCTAAAGGGGAGCTTGTCTGCCAAACCGAGCTGTATCAAACCAGGGGATGCGAATTCCAAGAGCTCAGACTTGCTCTGAGATCACCAGCGGGGGTTGGGAACCACACTGGATTAATCATTTCGGGTGCAGTTTTCATGTAGACAAGGTCTTAGTCCATCTTTCTATCCCTCATCAGACACGCTCCCATCTGTCCACAGCCCTACCTTCCCACAGATCGGTGGCTGTAGGTTCCCATGGATCAATCCACCATCCTTTGTGTAGAAGACCTGAACCCATCAGTTCTGTCTGCAGGGACTGTCCCCCTCCAAACGGCCCGAATGGCCCCGTGGGCATGTGAGCCAAGAGCTCTGTTGCCCGGGGGGTGAATTGTTCCATTTCTCCCGCCCGCCTTCTCCCTCCGGCTCTGTCATGGGGGGATCCAGCTGCCGGGACCCAGCTGGGTCGGTTCCCTCTGTGGGATTAAAACGAGCGTTGGCTGTGTGGGGGGAATTGCTGTTAACCTTGCTGTTGAAACTGACCCCATCCCATTCTGCGGCAAAATCTATGCACTATATGCAACATAGGCAAGCGCTGTAACGCAAGAGGCCTACTGGCCTGTATCCTGTAAAACTTGGCTTAAGCTAAAGCATTTACGTATGCTAGGCTGTGGCACTTGACCCAGATAATGGACTAGGCCAATCTCTTAACCAGAAAAGAACCAAAAGGGCCTCCGGAAGAATCTCTAGCTGTCCATTATATGCACCCTTCACCCTGCAAAAGTCCCTAGTCAAAACGCTGCCACAGCAAGCCGCAGATCTTGATAAGATCTTGATAATAACATGGTGCGTCAGCACTGTGCTAGTTATGAAACTGCCCTTCCATTAATTCCTTATAAGGCTTTATTAATAATGCTTGAGTGGTAAGGAAATGTATCGTTTGGCTTGAATTTGGATCTATATAAGTCTGGTATTATAGGAGCAGGGCAGAGAGAGACCAGGGTGGCACCTGCGTGTGACCATCTCCGTCTCCTTCTCCCTGCATGCTTGTATTCAATAAAAGGACCTCAGACTGTTTGAACCAAACAGATGGTGTGACTCGTTTTCCACAACACCTGGGATGGGGGGAGGGACGGAACCAGAATCCAGGCCTGGGTGGGAAGGGGCTGAAACGGTGACTCAGCAATTGGGCAGCTCGCCCCATGACCAGGCATTTGTTATAGGTTCAATTGTCTGGGCTGGTGGGGGGTGAATTCAGCGCTGGGGCCGGTGCTGTCTGGGCAGCCCCTGGGCCCTGACTCCTCTGTGCATCCCCAGAGTGGGAGCAGCTGAGGAAACATCCCCCTGGGAAAGACCCCTGCTCTGTAGCTCCCCCTGGGAGCAGGGCTCCTCCCTCCCTTGGCCCCGCACCTCCAGCGGCTGCTGCTCCCGCCCCTGGCTGGGAACCCCCCAGTGACTGTCCCCGCTCCTCAGCCAGGTGTCCCCTCTGCTGGGCCTAGGGCTCAGGGCAGAGCCGGCTCTGAGCATCCCATTGGGGCAGACACCCCCTGAGGGTCTGGCTGGGTGTGGGGCTGTGGTTGAGGACCTACACCGAAGGGAATTCACTCTCTCAAGGACCATCGAAGTGAGAGCATCTAGACAATGGAGACTGCTGGACCCACCTTTAGGCAAAGATCTTCCCAGTAAACTGGAAGAAGCTATAAAGAGGGGAAGTGACAACATCCCTTGGCCTCACTCCCCCCACAACTCAACACCTGGAAACATGTCTTGAGCATAGATGCCAACTCTGTGGGTGCTCCAGGACCCACGGGGAAAAATTGGTGGGTGCTCTGCACCCACCGGCAGCTCCGGGCCCCCCCCCGCCACCCCAGCTCACCTCACCTCCGCCTCCGCCTCCTCTCCTGAGCGCACCATGTCCCTGCTTCTACTCCCAGTGCTTGCTGCTGCAAAACAGCTGTTTCGCAGAGTAACAAGTTCATAGATTCATAGATATTTAGGTCAGAAGGGACCATTATGATCATCTGGTCTGACCTCCTGCACAACGCAGGCCAGGGAGGGAGGGGGGAGGAGCGGGAACGTGGCGCACTCAGGGAAAGAGGCGGGGTGGAAATTTGGGGAGGGAGTCCAATAGGGGCAGGGAGGGGGCGGAGTTGGGGCTGGGACTTTGGGGAAGGGGTTGGATTGGGGCAGGGCAGGGGCGGGAGGGGTCAAGCATCCACCGGCGCCAGGAGAAGTTGGCACCTATGGACTGGAGGACAAAGACTTTGAACTGGGGAGGGTGGTCCCGGCCGGAAGGCAGTTCCAGTCTGTGTGCTGAAGATCTGTGACCTGTGGGTATCAGCTACAGGGGGAGACGCTGCTTGATTCAAATCCTGGTTAGTGTGTAGAACTCAGACTGCCAGTTTATTTTTGTTTCTTTAGTAACTGACCCTGATCTCTACGCTTGCTAATTATAATCACTTCAACTCCATCTCTCTGGAGTTAATAAATCTCTTTTCTATTTGATCTCAAACAGTGTGTTTTAGTTGAAGTTCCTGGGAAATCTCAGCTCAGGTTACAAAGGCTGGTTTGTGTCCTCTCCCCATCGAGGGAGGGCCGGACTGTGTAATGAACTGACACTGGCCAGGCTTCTGACCAGTGCAGGACGGTACCAGGCTGGGGATCTGGGAGGGACTTGGCTGGCGTGTCCCTATTAAGGGTTCGTGAGAGGCTGGGAGATCATTCCTGTAACTCCAGTGGGTGTGTCCCTGGCTGTGGATGGCTGGGTAAGTGCAGGACCTGCCAGAGGTTTGTAGCTTGACATCAGCATCACAGTTGCGAGGGATACCCCAGGTTGGTGGGACAGAGGGTCCAGTGGTTCCATAGACCCACCCCGGGAACCCTGTCACAGGGCGGAAATACTGAGCCGGGCCCCTCACCTGCTACCATCAGCTCCACGGGGTCGCTGGGATGCGACCAGACAGAGGGGTCCGATTTGGGGCCATATTGGCAGCTGTAGCTCCCTGTGTGTCTCCGGCTCACGTTGTGGATGGTAAACTCAGCCACGACCCCAGCAGTCTCTGCCCAGAGCCGTACGTCTGGGTTTCCAAGTTTATACATGTGGAACGTCGCTCTCTGGCATCGACACTCACACCGGATGGTCACATTTCGTCCCAGGGCGACTCCCCCGCTGGGGCTCAGGGAAATGTTGGGTTTGGGGTAGCTGAGCTCTGCAGTGAGAAGGAGACAGGCCGTGAGACAGACCCTGGCACAGTCACTGCGCCCCGTCCTCGCCACACGGTCCCAGACCCGGGGCCCCTGAGAGAAAACCCAGCCAGATGCACCTCTCCGAGATCCCAGAGATTCCTGGGAGCTACGACCGAAACTGCCTGAGGACCTAAATCCAGAGCACCCTCTGTACCTGTCTATCCACTTAATAGTCCCCCCGAGCCTGGGAGCCAGGACGCCTGGGTTCTGTCCCTGGCTCTGGGAAGGGAGTGGCATCTAGTGGTTAGAGCTGGGGGGGCCTGGCAGTCAGAGGTGCTGGGAGCTGCACAGGCACAGTGAGAAAAAGCCCCCACCCTAAAGCCAACCCCGACTCTCTAAACAGACACAAGGTGCAGGGAGGATGATTCATACAAGGGGAAATGGAAGCACGGGGAAGTAAGTGACACCCCAAGGGCCCCTGGGGGCAGGGATCCCCCCCTGCATCAGCCCTGAATCTACAGTGGCTGGGAACCCCCCCTGTGACTCTGTCCCCGCTCCCCAGGACCCTCACCTGCTACAACAATCTGCAGGTAATCATGGGGCTCCGGCTCCGGCTCCGGCTCCGGCTCCGGCTCGGGCTCTGATCTGGAGTGAGATCTGCAGCGGTAGAACCCTGTGTCTTCCCGTCTGGCGCTGGGGATGGTGAATTCACCCCCGTCCCCAGCAGCATCCAGCTCCTGGATTTGGATTTCATCTTTATACAGAAATAACCTCCTGGCCTCGCACTGACACTGACAGCGGATGGTGATGGCTGCCCCCAGGACGATCACCCCGCTGGGGCTGACGGAGATGGAGGGTCCGGGCGCAGGGAGCTCTGCGTTCACACACAAACAGGAGTGGATGGGGAGACACAAACCCCTCCCCATGTGTCTGTAACCTGCCCTCAGTGCCCAGCTTCAGGGACAGCACCACGGATAACAGACACCTCACTGCATCTACAGCAGGGGTCTCAAACGCAAATGACCACGAGGGCCACATAAGGACTAGTACGTTGGCCCGAGGGCCGCACCACTGACCCCACACCCGCTGCTCTGGCCCCGCCCCCACTCCACCCCATCCATGAGGCTCCGCCCCTACCCCGCCTCTTCCCACCCCTTCCCTGCCCTCATTCCAACCCCTTCCCCGAAATCCCCACCCCAACTCCGCTCCCTCCCTGCCCCCAGGGGGTGCAGGAGGGGTGAGGGGTGTGTCGGGGGCTCAGGGCAGGGGGTCGGGGTGCAGGGTGGAGCAGGGGGTCAGGACAGGGGGTTGGGGTGCAGGAGGGGTGTGGGCTGCAGCAGAGGGCTCAGACAGAGGGTCGGGGTGCAGCAGGGGTGTGGGGTGCAGCAGGGAGCTCACGACAGGGGGTTGGGGTGCAGGAGGGGTGCGGCAGGGGGCTTAGGGCAGGGGGTTGGGGTGCAGGAGGGGTGCAGGGTGCGGCAGGCGTGTCAGGGCAGGGGTTCGGCTGCAGGAGGCGTTGGGGGGGGCGGGTCCGGCCCGGCATGCACCAGGGGCAGGGCAGGCTCCCTGCCTGCCTGCCCTGCCCCTGCACCACTCCGGGAAGTGGCCGGGATCTGAGGGTGGGGGGGGGGCACAGGGGTCTGTGTGTTGCCCTGGCCGCTCCTCCAGGTACCTCCCCCGAAGCAGACTCGGCCAACGGGGGAGGTACCTGGAGGAGTGGCCAGGGCAGCACACAGACCCCTGTGCCCGGCCGCTTCCTGGAGTGGCGTGAGGGCAGGGCAGGCAGGCAGGGAGCCTGCTCTGCCCCCGGTGCACGCCGGGCCTGAGCCACTCTCGGTAAACGCTGGGGGGAGGTGGGGGGTGCCACGGGGAGCTGTCGGCTCGCAGTTTGAAACTCCTGATCTACATGGAACCTGTGAGTCGGGTTCTGGTCTCAGCCCCCGGGGTCAATCCGGAGTCACTCCTGACTGCACTGGGGGCAGGGCTGGGTTCTGATCTCAGTCTGCTGGGGTCAATCCAGAGTCAACCCTGACTGAGTTTTGGGGGAAGGTTCAGGTCTCAGCTGCTCTTTTCCCCTCCACCTCCCCGCCCTGCCCCCATCCTTAACACTTAGCATTGAGCAGCACAGATACTCACCTCTGGACACCTTGCTCTGCCCGGCCAGCCAGCAGCCTAGAGAGGAGACGGCTTGTTAGGGACCAGATCCCAGAGTGACTGGATCCTACACTCTGGTCTCAGATTCTCCCCAAGGGCACATGGCCTGGTCTCAGATCCTCCCTCACAGGCACATGCCCTGGCTGTCTCCAATACTCACCGATGAAGAGGACGGTGAGAGCAGATACCATGATGGGGCAGTGAGGGGGCCCCTCAGCGCTGCCACCAACGTCGCAGTGCCTGGCTCCACCAAGCCCCAAATAAAGAACTCAGCCGGTGGCTGCAGCTGGAGGAAGTTGAGGATGTCTCATCTCTTCCTACATCCATCACACCTTGTCTCTAATCTGCAGGCGAAATCTAACGCAGCTAAAGTAAGCAGCAGTCACTGCAAAACCGAGGAAACCCTGAGACCTTCAGCCTGGCCAATCACCATGCAGCTCGCAGCTTGTTTGTGTCGGTGGGGAGCGGGGACAGGTCACCCTCAATTTATCCTGCAGCCTTGGGGAAGGTGCAACAGGCTGGGAGCCAGGAGACCACAGGGTCTAGTCTTCAATTTTCAACTGACCACGATTTCCATGCAGATTCCCCCCTCCCATCCTGTCCTTTCTTACATTCTGGAATCAAACCTCACCGGTGACCCATGTAGGTAAAATTAATACGTGATCATGCAATTAAAGGCTGGCGTCGTAATGCATGTGCATGAGGGGGAGGAGTTTAGGTTGTATCTGTGGCATTTCCCGGTGCTGGAGGGTATGACTCTGCAGCCTTCCCGCTCAGCCTGCCAACCTGCCCACACGCACAACACCTGCCCTGGCACCGTGTGAGGAGTGGGCGCGATGGGGAACACCTGGGTTTGCTGCCCCTTGCACCATAACTGAGCAGGGAGGACGGCTTTACGCTGTAACGCCTGGTTCAAAGGGTCTTTTCTCAGCGTGGGAATTAAATAAACCAGGTCCAAAGAAAAACTGGAGCAAGAGAAATTCCATCCTGTGCACCCAGCTGGGAGAGACCCAGAGACCTTCTAATGCCCCTGCAGAGACCTTGCCCCCAAGCTGGAGGAGACACTGTCAGTGGTTATGTGCCCAGGCCCCGAGAGAGGGACGTGACACAGGCTTTGTTTATACGCCATTGGCTAGAGGGCAGGAGGAAGCTGGGGGTCAGGAAAGTTTGAATCAGTTCTGGGCTCTGGCAGGGGAGTGGGGACTAGTGGTTAGAGCCAGGGGGTGGAGCTGGGGCCCGGACTCCTTGTGTCACCATCTTGGGGTCGCCTCCCCCCCCACACACACAGTGCTGGGCCAGGCCGGGGCTGCATTAAAGGTGCTTCAGCTTCCCAGCCGACGGGTCCCAATGAGCCTCCTTCACTCGGCCCCGTCGTCCCAGGACCCCGACCCCCCTGCTCATCAGACCCCCGGGAGCCTTTGTCCCTGGCCCCGGAGCAGGAGGGAGATGAGCAGCAGGCTCATTGCGAAGCAGGGTCATTCCCCCCACCCCCCAGCCTGTCCCCCTCCGCCCCCCGGCCTGACTCCCCGAGTCTCCCAGCTTAGCCTGTGTCACCCCACACCCCTCCTCCCCGCATTGTGCCCCCTGGCCCGTGTCCCCTCACAGACCACTGGCCCCTTCCTCCCCAACCCCCCAGCATCTCTGTCCTGCCCCCTCTCACAGCCAGCCCGGCACTAGCTATGGCCGCCATCTCCCATTGCTCTCCAAGGGAAGGGACCCCGGCTGCCCTCAGTTAACATGGCCACCCCGTCACCCCCTGCAGCCCTCGCAGGCCAGGCTGCCCCCGGCTAAGATGGCCGACGCCTCAGCCTCGGGGTGGGGAACAATCCTGCCCCCCTGGACTGTCTATGGGGCAGGGAGGGGTGACTATGGGGTTGGGGGCATTACGGGGCACAGAATGTGGGGCAGGGAGGAATGTGTGTGGGGGGGAACTGAGGGGACAGAAAAAATGGGGAACCTGAGGCTGAGGGGGCTGGAGCTGGGGTGAGACTGAGCAGGGGGCAGTGAAAGGGGCGGCTGCTGGGCGTAGAAATGGGAGTCCAGGGGGAACTTGGGGGCACTAGCTCCCCCCTCACTCCTCAACCCCTCCCCAAATCCTGCCCCCCAGCTCTGACCTTCTGAGGAGGGGAGCCTGGCTGCTCTCAAACTCCATCCTGGCCCCTCTCCCCTCAGCCCCCCTCCCGACCAACTTCCCTCAAACTCCAGGCTCCCCGCATCCGGTTCCCCCCAAACACCCGCCATAGGGGGCCCAGAAGTGCCAGGGGCTAAATCCCCCTGCACCCTGTTTTGTTCATGGAGACACAATAAAGGGCCCGAGGTGCGAACACGCCCCAGCCCCTGCCCTACACTGAACAGGGTTAAACACAGGCCAGGCGGGGTCCAGAGCCTGCAGCCTACTCAGCCCCACGGTAAACCCCCCATTGACCCCTGGGACCGGCTGTGACAGACCCAGCAGAGCAGGAACCAGGGGAGCCGTGGCAGGCGCCGTGTGAAACGAGGGGTTTGTTCCAGCCCTGGCCCCGTTGCCTGGAGTGAGTCTCTAGCTGGAAAATCCCCTGGGTTTGGGCGTCTCCCCGCTGGCCCCGGAGACGCTAGCGACTGTCCTGGGGGGGCAGAGGAGCCAGCGGAGCTGGGCTGGAGCCGGCGTCGCCACGGCTGCTGTTAAAGTCCAACCCCGTTTCCTCCCGGGTTGGGGGTACAGCCGGGGGAGGGGCGATGGCGTCGGGGTCCCTCTCTCCAGCCGCTCTGCTCAGGACGCCTCTGCGGAGCAGGGTCCGGACGGCCCAGGGGGCCCAGGGTACAGGGGGTGGCAGCCACGACGGTGAAGCCAATTTCCCTCCCCCTGTCTCTTTAAGGACCCAAGTCCAGAGAAAGGGCCCATGAACCTCGTGGCAGGCGGCACCTGCGGGGGGAGTTGGGGCTGATCAGCTCTGAATTGATGGTGATGCCGGGCTGGGCACGGGGCAGGCTGAGCTGCCTGAAAAGCAGGAGCTAGGCAGGGGTGGGTGGGTGAAGGTCTCCCGGTCTAGAGAGGGGAGGGGGGAAATCGAGGAGAACAGATGCCCTGGATGCCGGCCCCGAGGGAAGGGGCCCCGGAGGAGGGTGGAGAGGGACCCTGATGGAGAGGAGGCAGCCCAGGTTTGGGATGGGACACAGGTTGGCTGCTGGTTGTAGGTCTCTGGGCTGGACCCTGGAGTGGCAGGGGGGCCGGGGTTCCCCTACCAGCCAGGGGGGCAGTGGCACAGAGCGGGCAGAGGAGCAGGAGCCTGCCTGGACCAGTCACCCAGTGGGAGTTTGATACCCCAGATGGGGAGGACCAGAGCGACCGGCCAGAGGCCAAGCCCCAGAGAGGGGGCACCCAGAGTGATGCAAAGGAGCAGCCGGGGTCTAGACAGTGAGTGCGAGACCCCAGGGTGAGAGACCGAAGGAGGGGGCGTCGGACAGGATATGAGCTAATCCCCAGACGTGGCTGCAAGGAGGCGCCCTGGTGGTGAGTATAACACACCTAAGCCCCTTCATTCTCACTTTAAACTGATTTTTACTGAAAAAATCCCGGGTTTTACAAAAATGTGGTTTATTCCAATTTTCACCCGTCTTATGTATCATTCAAATATATAAAAAGTAACCTGTTTTATTAGGAAAATACAAGACACATTGCCTGAGAGATCTCTATTATGCTAAAACATTAGTCTGTGTGGATATGCAGAGCTGCTGGCTGAAGTAAGGCTTCGTATTAGCCTAGAAGATACACCCAACAACCAAACAGGTCCACGGGGGGGCAGTCCTGGAGTGAGGGGGAGGGGACACGGCAGGGTGGGGGGCAGCCAGGTACCTAACAGATCTAGCCCCCCAGGAGGCTGGAGCCGGGACGCGAACCAGCTGCCGCTCTGTCTCTGCCTGCAGCTGAGCATGGAGCTGCTGCTCCTCCTGCCATCTGGTGGATGAAGATGGTCCCCACAGGCACCGGGACATTCTGGGCCCAATCACTTGATGAGCACGTGGTCCCCTAACAGCAGATCTCTCAGAGGGGTCCCAGGATTGCGGGTCCAGCAGCAGCTATGCAGGGACTTTAGCAGACATGGGGGGAACCAGGGAGGACATTAAAAGTGCCTGGGCCAGGAGCTGTGTGGCCCCCTGGCTCTGAAGCCTGTGGGTTCAGGCTTACAGGGAAACTTCATTAGAAGCCCCAGGATTCAGGGAACAGGTGTATGGGGAAATTTCCTGAGAAGGCCCAGGATTTGCGGGTGAGACCTAATGGTAAATTCCATGAAAATCCACAGGATATGGGGTTGAGGCCCACAGGTAAATTTCATGAGATGCCCCATTATTTGGGGGATGAGCCTCTGGCGAAATTTCAGTTAGAAACCCCAAAATTTGGGTGTCGGCCCCACAGGGAAATGTTATGAGAAGACCCAGGATATGGGGGTGAGATCTAACAGAAAATGTCATGAGAAGCCTCAGGGTATGGTAGGGTTGCCAGGTGCCCAGTTTTCTACCAGAAAGTCTGGTCAAAAAGGGGACCTGGCAGTGTCCGGTCAGCTGTACTGACTGGACACCGACAGTCCATTGCTGCTGCCGTGGATGGAGCTGGGGCGGGAAGAGCAGCTGGCGCTGGAGGAGCTGTTGGAGAGAAGCTTCTGTGAGGAGCTCGCTGGCTCTGGTGGAGAGGTACCACCTGGGGCAGGGATCCGCGTTTGAAATGGCGGGGCTGCATGTGCCGGCCGGTCACCTTCTCAGTCTCCTGGGGCCCTGGGTCTCTCCGAACCCTTGCTCTGGGGGGACCTCCCGGTGTGCCCCAATTGCCCCCAGCCTGTCATTAGGCCTGGGTGCATGGAAACAATGCAGCGTATCGGTGTACGTTGTCGATGGCTCCTGGTCATGTCTATGAACTGGCGAGTGCTAGATATAATTGCTGCCCACTCTCTCTTTCTTTGCTCAGCAATTAGATGACAATGGGTAAACAGTGAGGTGTAAAGGGGAAAACAGTGAGATGGCAACGTTTGCAGATGACACTAAACTGCTCAAGATAGTTAAGACCAAAGCAGACTGTGAAGAACTTCAAAAAGATCTCACAAAACTAAGTGATTGGGCAACAAAATGGCAAATGAAATTTAATGTGGATAAATGTAAAGTAATGCACATTGGAAAAAATAACTCCAACTATACATACAATATGATGGGGGCTAATTTAGCTACAACTAATCAGGAAAAAGATCTTGGAGTCATTGTGGATAGTTCTCTGAAGACGTCCACGCAGTGTGCAGCGGCAGTCAAAAAAGCAAATGGGATGTTAGAAATCATTAAAAAAGGGATAGAGAATAAGACGGAGACTATCTTATTGCCCTTATATAAATCCATGGTACGCCCACATCTTGAATACTGCATACAGATGTGGTCTCCTCATCTCAAAAAAGATATACTAGCATTAGAAAAGGTTCAGAGAAGGGCAACTAAAATGATTAGGGGTTTGGAACAGGTCCCGTATGAGGAGAGATTCACACAGCGCACAGTCAACCTGTGGAACTCCTTGCCTGAGGAGGTTGTGAAGGCTAGGACTATAACAGGATTTAAAAGAGAACTGGATAAATTCATGAAGGTTAAGTCCATTAATGACTATTAGCCAGGATGAGTAAGACACTAGCCTCTGCTTGTCAGAGGGTGGAGACGGATGGCAGGAGAGAGATCACTTGATCATTACCTGTCAGGTTCACTCCCTCTGGGGCACCTGGCATTGGCCACTGTCGGCAGACAGGATACTGGGCTGGATGGACCTTTGGTCTGACCGCAGTACAGCCGCACTTATGTTCTTATGAACTTGGAAAAGCCCATAGGGTTTGGGTAGGGAAGCGGGCAGGAGGCACCTTTAGGTTTCAGTACATGTTCTGTGCAAAGCAGGTGAATTTTTCCTTTCTGCTGCCTATAAACAAACCTAGTGGAGAAAAGCATCTCTACCCACCCCCCAAATGTGTTATGATTTTAATGGACCTAAAAGCAAAATAATTCTGTAATCAAAAAGAGTAGGCCTCCCCCCTTTCTGAACATGCATTAGACAGAGTGGCATCAGCGTAACATATTATAAAAGTTGTTTCCGGCTCGGGGGTGGGGCTGGCTTGGCTCCACCCACCAGGGGTCTTGGGATAGTTCCTCCCTGTCAAGCTCGGAGAGAGCCGCTCTGCCTCACGACAGGGACACGTAAGGATTTGCTGTGACGTCATCTTAGTTAAGATAACAAGAGTGTGCAGTGTCACAGACCCCATAGCTGAGCTGCTCCCGCTGCCACTGACAAAATTGAACAAGGCGCTTTGCTGATCCAGGTTTTAAAAACAACACAATTGAGCAACTGCTAATCCTGGATTGAAAGTAGGACCTTTCCCAGTACTAACCTTATAGGCTATGGCCTAACATCGATCGTGAGGGTGCTTAACACATGTACTGTATGCAGCACTGATTGAAGACGTACTGTACACTCACTACACCTGGTGTAGCCACTCCCACCCTGCAGGTATTGATTGGAAGACAGACCTTTTCCCAGGTTACTAAAGGTGACGTGGTTACATGTATGTATATAAATATCTTCTTCTTATACGTTCCAGTCTGTGCATCTGATGAAGTGGGCTGTAGCCCACGAAAGCTTATGCTCTAATAAATTTGTAAGTCTCTAAGGTGCCACAAGTACTCCTGTTCTTTTTGGTTACATCTACTAATTTACAGCAGATGGTCACATTTTCACTGAGTGTGCCCTTTACAATCTGCCCCTTTTAAAAACATATTTTTTTTCTAATCTGTATATATCTAGCCCCTTGCTTGTTCCCAGTATGAGGTTGTTCCAGAGAGGGAAAGTCTGCCTTGTGACTTTTACACAACTTTGGGAAACTGGGCCTCCATGTGCTCTGCGTTGTGTGTCAGCCTGTATTGCCCTCAGACCAGACCCACGCAGACAAAACACCGGGAACAAGGTTTTATTCTGTAAAGAAACACACGATGACTGTCCAGTAACCTCCTCTCTGCTTGCCGGCCTCGTGCTCCCAGCTTCAGTCAGTGCTGACTCTTCCTGCTGGCAGGGCAGAGGGTACATCCTGGCAGGAACCAGGATATTCTCCCAGTGCGCTGCAGCATGTAGTCCACAACTTGTAGTTCCCATGGCTGCTGTTGAAGCCACTGGACCTTGGGCTAGATATACGTTGACACCGTTAGTTTTATCAGGCAATAAATGCGATACTGTCCCACGTTTTGATTATTAGTTCCCCAGATACTGCCATCTGGAGGACAAGAGCCTACTGCTCTGAAGATGACACCAGTGCACCAAAGGGTGTTCTTATAGACATCTGGCCTTCTGCACAAAAGTCCATTTTCTCAGCTTCCAATCAAACACTGGCGCTTGCGAGTCTGCCTTTAGTTGCCCAGGTCGTTCACCGACCCAACTGCCAGCACATCTAGGCTGCTGCAGAGGAGGAACAAGGCTGTCAGCTACATAGTGCTCTGAGCTGGTTTTGATCCCAGTATTTTGTGCAGGACAGACATATTGTTGAGGCGATAATTTACTTTAGCTGGAACCTGATTTGTATATATTAAGCTTGGTGACACATTAGTTGTCTGGTCGGTCAGTAACTACCGAGGTATTCTGACCCTGGCAAAGGTGTTCAGGAACTCGGTGGTGATGGTGGGGGCCGTCGCTGTTCATAGAGGGATGGCCTGGGGATACCTGGTTGCATAGTCTACAACTACAAGGATATAATGGTAACCTGACCTGCTTTTCTTGAAGGGTCCCACTAGGTCCATGCTAATGTGTTCAAAAGGCACCCCAACCACGGGGAGTAGTAGCAGGGGAGCCCTAGGTATCCCCTTGGGTCCAGCTCTCTGGCATTCGGGACAGGAGGCAGAGTAGTCCCAGATGCCCTGGTGTATGTCAGGCCACAAGAATCTTTGCGCCACCTGTTGTAGAGTTTTCTTCCTTCCCAAGTGTCCCATCCAGGGCACCGAGTAGGCTGGATGCAACAGGCCCTGTCAAAACGTAGGAACATAAGAATGGCCGTACTAGATCAGACCAAAGGTCCATCTAGCCCAGTATCCTGTCTTCCAACAGTAGACAATGCCAGGTGCCCCAGAGGGAATGAACAGGACAGGTAATCATCAAGTATTGCCCATTCCCAACTTCAGTCCTGCGCGGGACGAACAATTCATAGATTCAGAGATATTAAGGTCAGAAGGGACCATTATGATCATCTAGTCTGACCTCCTGCACAACGCAGGCCACAGAATCTCACCCACCCACTCCTGCGAAAAACCTCTCACCTATGGTCAGATGTGTTCCTATATGGTGGAGGTCCTTAGTTATCTGGTAGAGATGGTTGTCCTGGACCTTGAATCGGGGCCCCTTGGGTAACTGTGGGGGATTACCCTCTCCTGGGTCTGGATACACCACTTGTTCCCAAGCCTAGCTTAGGGTTGGGTCCTCCCTTTGTTCCTTCAGGAAGTCCCTGTTGACGTCCAGCCACTCTGGATCACCTTCCTCCAAGGTTCCTGTAGCAGGGAGGTCTTGAGCTGGTGTTCCGGGATGGCCTGAGGGACCTTCCCCTGGGTCCTCAAGTCTTCAGCAGCTCAGAAAACCTCTTCACAGGTTCTGTTCTCACATCTGTGGGGCAGGTGCTCCATTCTTGCAAGACCTCATGGAACCACCACCAGTTACGCCCCAAAATCATGGGGTAGGCCAGCTTTGGAGTTCCTCATACAGGACGGCCTGCAGCTGCACCCTGGCAATTGGATACAGCTGCACTTCCCCAGGGATGCACTGTAGGTGGATAAGCATTCCCGCCAGATCTGGGCATTCTACCAAGCTGGCTTGGACAAGTGTTTGGCTACATCCCGAGTCAACCAGGGCCATCACCACGGTTGTTGGGCATCATTATTCTAAAATAGGTATCAAGGTAGTTGCAATTCCAAACTTCCCCAACATGGGAAAGGAAGCCAGGAATGTACAATCTTTCTGCTTTATACAGGAATTATTCTTTTAAGGAAATTTTTCATCTCAACTTTTTTTTCCAGCAAAAAAGGCCTTTTTTTGTCACAATTGAAATGTTTCCAGAAAGTGTCAATTTTGATGAAATTTTGTTTAGGAAAAAACAAAACCCCCTAAATGAAGCATTTTGATATGATGATATTTCTTCTTTTGACATTCTCAGAAGGGAACGTTGTGTTTTTTTCCTTTCAAAATCACTTTTTTGAAAACGAAATTAACTCTTGTTCCACAGAAAACAAAAACTAAAAAGTTTTGGAAGGTTGAAACTGGAATAAACTGTTGCAATTTTATCAGAAAGATTTGATCAACCCGAACAAATTTATTTCAGAATTCCATCTTGCAATGAATTTTGAAATTTTGGAACAGAAAATGCTCTGGATCTGAGAGTGAGGGGGAAAAGGAGAGAGATAGATAGATAGATAGAGGGGGTGGAAGGGGATAGATATATAAATTCGATAGAATTAAAGCACCTCAGCGAATCAGGAAATTGCTCTAAATAAAGGTCCCCATCCTCTCTGAGGCCTGGTCTACACTGGTGGGGGGGAAAAATCGATCTAAGATACGTAACTTCAACTATGAGAATAGCGTAGCTGAAGTCGACGTATCTTAGATCGACTTAGAATCACTTACTTTGTGTCCTCGTGGCGCAGGATCGACGGCTGCCACTCCCCTGTTGACTCCGCTTCCGCCTCTCGCCCTGGTGGAGTTCCGGAGTCGACAGCAGAGCAATCGGGGAATCGATTTATTGCGTCTACACTAAACGCTATAAATCGTTCCCTGATAGATCGAGCACTACCTGCCGATCCGGCAGAATTGTTACTGGAAGAACCAAAACCCCGGGGTGAGATTCTGTCTTCAGCAGACCTTCTTCAACATGTACCTGGTAGGGGCAGGGGGGTCCAGTGCAGGCAGCACACGGTGTCGCTATCTTCTCCGCCCTGGGCTTGGAAAGAATCTGCCGTAAGGGAGCAATGAGCTACAAAGGGAGATGAAGCAGCAGGGACAAGGGGCTTGCCCAGGTGTGTGTGTGCCTGTCTCTACTAAGGGACTTAGATGGCCCCATCATTGCAGTGTCTGAACCACTGACAGTCTGTACTCACAACCCCCCTCCTCCCACTTCCCTATAGGGCAGTGCTATTATCTCCATTGTACAGATGGGGAAACTGAGGCACAGAGAGGCTAAGGGATTGTCTAAGGTCACACAGGAAACCAGTAGCAAAGCAAGGAGTTGAACCTGTGTCTGCCGATTACTGGGCTAGTGCCCTAACCAATCTGCCAGCCTTTCTGTATGGGTTTGCTGGCCACTGTTGGAGATGGGATCTCAGATTCGATGGGCCCCTGGGCAGATCCAGTCTGGCAATTACTACGCTCTACAATAATAGCATGGCTAAGTCTGTACTCAGCAGCATCAGCTAACAAACCGAAAAGCCAGCTTCCCTGGGCGGTAGCTACACACACCAGCTCCGGCAGATCTGAAGCCACCAATCAGAAAGGAACTAAGACAAACCTACTGTTGCACCAGCAGCCCACAATCCATGGAAGATGATGGGATGAGAAACCAGATGGATAATAGTGTAGGCAAAAATTCTACACTGGTTGAAAGGGGTCTGTTTCTGGCCTACAGGCTGTCTCTGTCGCTTGCGTCTGTGAGTCTAGGAAAGATGCTAAAGGATTTTACCTGATGTGCATGAGAAGGAAAGAGCATCAAGTCAGAATCCAAGTATCCCTGGCCCTGAGAGGAGAATGTCGTTTGCAGGACGCACTGCGACACACTGCTATTATAAGGAGCGTAGGTTGTGGTATTTCCAGCACTCATCGCTGTCAGAACAAAGGTGTCCCCTGAGGCTAATGGGGCAGATCCGTAGTTGGCATAACTCGTTGTTGCTCCATTGGAGTGGATATTGGTTTACACCAGCTGAGGATCTGGCCCCGGTAGCACAAGGGTGGGGATCGAGAAAGTTTTTGGGGCCTTTCCTCTCCCTGTGGCATTGGGTGGATAATGAACCAAGTTAAAATGAGCCAGTTAATGGGAAATGTCTCTCGTGGCCTGGAACATGCAGAGCTCATTAAGCTCCAGGATGGTTTCAACAGATGTAACACAAACAACAAACTCATTGCATCAAAAAGAACTTCCAGATGGAGATCTGGCCCATTGACCTCAAAGGAGCTTCGGCCGATTCATAAACTAGTGAAATACAAAAAAGAAGATGGAGCTACTATAGGGTGGGTGCATAACTGGTTGGAAAACCATTACCAGAGAGAAGTTATCAGGGTTACACAGTCAACCTGGAAGGACAGATCAAGTGGGGTCCTGCAGTGATCAGTTCTGAGTCTGGGTCTGTTCAACATTTTCATCAATGATTTAGATAATGGCATAGAGAGTACAGTTATAAAGTTAGCAGGCAATACCAAGCTGGGAGGGGTTTCCAGTGCTTTGGAGGATAGAATTAAAATTCAAAATGACCTGGAGAAACTGGAGGAATGGTCTGAGGTAAATAGGATGAAATTCAATAAGGACAAATGCAAAGTACTCCACTTAGGAAGGAATAATCAATTGCACAAATATGAATTAGGAATAAATGACTACCTAGAAAGGAGAATTGCGGGAAAAGATCCAGGGGGATAGAGTGAATCAAAAACTAAATATGAGTCAATGATGTAACACTGTTGCCAAAAAAGCAAATATCACTCTGGGATGTATTAGCAGAAGTGTTGTGAGCAAGACATAAGTAGTAATTCTTCCACTCCATTCAGCACTGGTAAGTCCTCAGCTGGAGTATTGTGTCCAGTTCTGGGCACCACATTTCAGGAAAGATGTGGACAAACTGAAGAAAGTCCAGAGAAGAGCAACAAAAATGATTCAAGGTCTAGAAAACATGACCTATAAGGAAAGATTGAACAAACTGGGTTTGTTTAGTCTGGAGAAAAGAAGACTGAGGGGGAACATGATAACAGTCTTCAAGTACATAAAATGTTTTTTTAAAGAGAAGGGTGATAAACCGTTCTCCATGCTCCTGGGGGAATTCTGCACCAAAAAATTAAAAATTCTGTGCACAATATTTTAAAATTCTGCATATTTTATTTGTCAAAATAACACAACATAAATCACACTAGATTCAATTATTTTTGGTCATTTATTTCAAAATATCTGTCAGCAAGTACGTCTGCAACAATACAGACCCCCCCCCTCCCCCCCCCCCAAAATGATTCAGGAAATGTTTTTTGACAAATAGATTCCTTCCTAGGCATATTAATACAGAATTCCAAGTTATAATTCATTTAACCTACAATACAGAACCAGATTTCCCGCACCCCCTCAGAAGCAGTGCAAAGGCTTGCGGGAGTCAGGGGTAATGGAGGAGCTGAGGGAGAGGGAAGTAAATTGCTGGGAAAGAGCCTGGGTGTGAACTTGGAGGGTTGTTGGGTGTGGGTGGGAAAAGTATGGAACAGGGTTTTTTTTTTGGGAGGGGGCATGGAGGGATTGTTAGGGAGCTTCCCCCATGCAGACCCTGGCTGACCCCTAGCCTCTCCCATTGAGTTAGGCACATCTGCCCCTGTCCCCATGTGTCCCTCCACCCCCCACTCAGACACTCACTCCCCACGTCTCCATGTGGTTTTGCAACCCTCCCCCCATCCCCATGTATCTTTGTGCCCTCACCTAGCCACTCCCCTGTCCCTATGTAGCTCTGTGCCCCTCCCACATCACCATGTGATCCTGCACCTCCCTCCCACCTATTCTATATCCTCTCTTATGGTAGGCCTGCAAGCAGTTCACAAAGATCATTGAATTGAAATATACAGTTTATGTAAAAGAGAAACCAGAGAGAGAAAACATTCCTGAGGGAGAGGAAATATATCACAGAGCACCAGCGTTTTTTGATGTGTGGAGAAAATGCTGTATTTTATTACTTGACCGATGCCTCAACAGGAGAGCACATATCTCTCTCAATATTCCAGCAAGTGCTCCCATTGTGGTGGCAGGTCAATGAAGGTCCATTCGGATGGTTTGGGTTTGATTTCTCACCAATAGGAAACATTTCTCAGAAACCAGAGAGTCTTTTGGAGATTGGAGGAAGGTGAGGGGTGGAATCTTTGAAGGAGTCGACTCCAGAAAGAATATCCACATGCACTGGCACTTTCTTATATAGTTATTTGGAAAGTTCCAGCGGTGTTTGGCTATTCTTTCTGGGAATGTCTGGGGGAACGGTGGCGCACAGCCAAAAGATTTTTAGTGTGTGCAAAAATCCCCCAAAACAACAAATCAGAGTTCTGCATTGAAACCCAGCAATGTGCTTGTTCTCTCAAGAAACCAGAGCCAAACCAGACTGCACCTTCTTACAGAACAACCGGAGAGTGCAGTTGTTTGGATATGATTGGTTGGAATTTCCCCAGTGGAGGTTGGTAATCATTCAATGCTGGAGTACAGGTGCAGTTCTTAATGCTGTCTTAGGGTAAGACTACCTGCAGTTCACAATGATCGTTGAGGTTAAAGAGACACTTATTGAAAAAGGGAAGGGAGGTGGTGGGGAGTATTGGCCTGGCCATCTGTGTCTGCCATGTGCATGGTGGCCTCTGCTGGTGATCCACTGCCTCGGAAGCAGCTTGCTGCGCTGCTCGGGTGACGTAGCAGATCCAGCGGGGAGGCAAGGTGAGAGAGCAGGAGGTGGAGATCTGCAGACGAGGAAAGCAAGTGCAGTTTGCCAGGATGGAGCTGCCTGGTCTCCTGCCAAGCCCCAGCACTGTCCCTGAGTGCCTCTGGGGAACTTTCAGTGCCCTGGGTTCATCACCCAGCCTTGGGCTGCACGAACGCTGAGAGGGAGGGTGGTCAAGCAGCCCATTCCCAACCCAGGACAGCTGGTAAACACTGGGGGGAGAGGTAGGATGGGGGATACTGGAGTTCTGGGGAGTTGTGGGAAGGGAACAGTCCCCGTGGGGGGCCTTTGCAGCCACTGCACCTGGTGCTCTGCAAGCGGCTTGCCCCGCATGGGCCTGTGCAAACTTTGTTTGACACACTGGGTGCTCAGGGTAGAACCGCAGGCTGCCTATGCACACTGTGTCCCTGCTGGCACCACTGGTAGTGCTACAGAGCTCACTTGGGGGCTGCGTGGGGCTCACTTGAGAGCCAGGGGCCGGGAACTCAGTGTTTGGCCTTTCCCAAGAAGTTGGCAGAGTTAGGCAGCTCAGGGGCAGCTGGGCACAGTGCCCCACAGAGCGCAGGAGGCAGAAGAGGGCAGAGGCTCCAGGACTGCACTCCACTACGGGCTGATAGCAATGCTGCTGGGGAAGCTGCACGGAGCACCAAGCGATGGGTGAGGAAGTAAATGGAGGGGAAGCTACAGTGATTGCAGGGTCCATGACAGGGTTAAGGCTGTGTGTGCAAGGCAGCGGGTGGGATGGGGTGATTGTGCTGCATGGTGGGTAATAAGTATTTTGGGGAGAAAATACTTGTGTGTTTTCTACTTGTGCTATTCACTGGGTCAGGACTGGCCATCAATGTTTACAGATGGGTCCTGGTCCAAAAAAGGTTGAGAATCACTGGTCTAACCTGTTCTTAAAAACCTCCAGTGACAGAGATTGCATAACCTCCCTACATAATTTGTCCCAGTGCTTAACTACCCTGACAGCAAGTTTTTCCTAATGTCCAACCTAAACTGCTGTTGCTGCAATTTAAGCCCATTGCTTTGTGTCCTGTCCTCAGAGGCTAAGGAGAATAACTAGTAGGGGAATTCTGCGCTATTGCACGTGTGGATAATTAATGAGCTGTGCATATTTTTATTCTTTTGCACAGAAAAAACTTCTGCCAAAATGCTGCTGCAGTTCCACTATTTGCCCACCAGAGGGCGCTGTGATGATAGAACAAAGCAGCAGCTCCCCACCAGCTAGGAAAGAGCCTGCAGAGCCTTCTTCGCATCACCTCTCAGGCAAGGTCAGGAGACAGGGCTATGGGTTCACACAGCATGGGGTGGGGTGGGGGTCAGACTGGGGCTCATAAGGGCTAGTGGGGGGGACAGACTAGGGCAAAGGCTGAATTGGAGTGGAGGCACAGAATTGGAGTGCAGAGGCTGGTTGGCTGCCACCTTTTCCCCAGACATTCCCAGGAAGAATAGCCAACCACAGCAGGAGTTTTTGGAGTCATTATATAAGAAAGTGCCAGTGTGTTTGGATGTTCTTTCTGGAGTTGACTCCTGGGATTCCATGCCTCGCATTCCTCCAACCTCCAAGAGACTCTCTGGTTTCTGAGAAGCATTTCCTATTTGTGAGAAGTCAAATACAAACCATCCGAATGGACCTTCAGTGACCTACCACTCCAATGGGAGCACCTGCTGGAATATTGAGAAAGGTTAGTGCTCTCCTGTTGAGGTATCGGTCAGGTGAAAAAAATCCAGCGTTGTCTCCACACAGCACAAATGATGATGCTCAGTGATATCTTTCCTCTCTCTGGAGTGTTTTATGTCTCTGTTTTCCCTTTTACATTGACTGTATGTGTACATTCAAAGCTTATTGTGAACAACAGGTTGTCTTACCCTAAGAGAGGATAAAGAACCACAGCTGTACTCCAGCACTGAATGATTAGCAACCTCCATTGGGGAAATACCAATAAGTCATATTTAAAAGACTACCCTGGGGTCATTCTGTAGGAGTTGCAGTCTGGTTTGGATCTGGTTTCTTAAGAGAAGAAGCGCATTGCAAGGTTTCAATGCAGAACTCCTACGTTTGTTTTTTGAGAGGTGGTTTTTTTTTGTTTTTTGTTTTGCACAGATTAATGCTATTATTATAGAGGAAGATTTCCCAGGCAGGGGCTAGTTGCCTGCCACCTTTCCCCCAGATATTCCCAGGAACAATGGCCAAAGACACCAAGATATTCCTGTATAAAAAAGAAAGTGCCAGTGCATTTGGACATTCTTTCTGGAGTTGACTCCTTCTGGGATTCCACCCCTCGCATTCCCCCATCCTCCAAGAGGCTTTCTGGTTTCTGAAAAATGTTTCCTATTCATGAGAAGTCAAATCCAAACCTTCTGAATGCACCTGCACTGCCCTACCACTTGTTGGAGTACTGAGAAAGGTAAGTGCTCTCCTATTGAGGCATAGGTCAAGTGAAACAATATAGTGTTTTCTCCACACAGCAAAAACAATGACACTCATTCATAAGTTTCCTCTTTTTCTTGAGTGTTTTCTCTGTTTTCCCTTTTTCATCAACTCTCTGTTTAAATACAATGATCATTGTGAACTGCAGGTAATCTTACCCTAAGAGAGGATAAAGAACTGCTCCAGTACTCCAGATTTGAATGGATAGCAACCTCCACTGGGGACATTCACACCAATCGTATCTAAACCACTCTGCGGTGGTTCTGTAGGAAGTGCAGCCCGGTTTGGGTCTGGTTTCTTGAGAGAACAAGCACATTGCTGAGTTTCAATGCAGAACTCTGATTTGTTTTTTGGTTTGTTTTGCACAGACTAATGCTCTTTTTCCCTACAGGGAGATTTCCCAGGCAGGGGGCTGGTGATCTCCCAGCATTTCCCCAGATATTCCCATGAAGAATAGGAAAGCTGGAGTTTTTGGAATAACTATATAAGAAAGTGCCATAGTGTTTGGATGCTCTTTCTGGAGCTGACTCCTTATGGGATTCCACCCCTCACATTCCTCAAAGTAGAGATTAATCGTTTGGGGGGCAGGGTTTTCTGGGACACATGCTTCCCCCCACCCCCTGATTTGCTGTTTGGCTTGCACTAAGAATGCTCACCTGGACTTTGCATGCTTAGTAACACTGCTGAGGCTTCGTGCCCTCACTGAACTCCCCGACTATCAGCAGGCACAGATTGTCTCTGCCTGAAATCTTCAGGAGACTCTGATTTCTGAGAACTTTTCATGTGAAGTCATAACCAAACCACCTGAATGGACCATCACTGACCTACCACCCCAAATATTGTTGGAATATTGAGAAAGGTAAATACTCTCCTGGTGAGGGATAGTTCAAGTGAATAATTACAGTATTGTCTCCACGCAGCACAAATCCACAAGGCTTATTTGTATGTTTTCAGACTCTTTGTTGCTCTCAGTTTCCTCTTCTCCAATCACTGATCGATTAAATGCAATTATTATTGTAAACTGCAGGCTGTCTCATTCTAAGATATGACAAAGAACTGCACCTGGCCTCCAGCGCTGAATGCAGAACAACCTCCAAGAGGAAATTCTAACCAATCCTGTCTTAACCACAGCACTCTCTGGTCATTCTGTAGGATAGCGCTGCCTGGTTTGGATCCGGTTTCTTGTGAAACACAAGCACATTGCTGGGGTTTCCATGGAGAACTCCTCCTTTTGTTTTGCATGGGCTAATGCTTTCTTTTCCTAGAGAAATATTCACCTGGACGTGGCTGGCTGGCAGCCACCATTTCCCTCCAAAATTCCCAGGAACAATCTCCAAACACAGCTGGCACTCTCTGAAGTGGTAAATAGGAAAGTGCTGCTCTGACTGGGCATTGTTTCTGCAGTGGAGTCCATACGGGATCCTCTCTGTCAGATGCTTCCAACCTCCAAGAGAGTCCCTGGTTCCTGTGAGCATTTCCCAGTGGTCAGAAGAGGAACCCACAGAACCACAATGGAGCTTCACTGACTTTGCACCCCAACAGGAGCACTGGCTGGAATGTTGACAAGGGTACGTGCCTCATGTTGAGGCCTAGGTTAAGTGAAAAAAAATACAGCATTTTCTCTGCACAGCTCAAAATGGTGACTCTCATTCATATCTCTCCTCTCTCTTGAGTGTTTTCTCTCTGTTTTCCCTTTTCCATTGACTGTTTCCATTCTCTGATCATGGCGAACTGCAGGTTGTCTTACCGTAAAGCAGCATATAGAACTGCACCTGTACTCCAGAGTTGAATGATTAGCAACCTCCACTGGGGAAATTCCCACCGATCATATCTAAACCACTGCACTCTCCAGTCGTTCTGTAGGATAGTGCTGCCTGGTTTGGATTTGGTTTCTTGAGAATAAGCACATTGCTGGGTTTCAATGCAGAACTCCTATTTCTTGCTTTTTGTTTTTTTGCACAGACTAATGATCTTTTTCCCTAGAGGAAGATTTCCTAGGGAGGGGCTGGCTGCCTGCCCCCATTTCCCGAGACATTCCCAGGAACAATAGCCAAACACAGCTGGAACTTTCTCAATAACTACATAAGAAGGTGCCATTGCGTTTGGATGTTCTTTCTGGAGTTGACTCCTCCTGGGATTCCACCCCTCTTCTTCCTCAAACCTCAAAAGTAAAATGTTTATAAGCAAATACGCAACTTAGAAGCCTACAGATATTTCCACACTGCATTCACGGGATGTGTGATTACAGTATATAGATACCTTTAGTCCTATTTTACCCATTTGTTAATTATCTGGGTTCCAGAATTTGGGGAAATGGGGGAACTAAATTAGAGTTTGGATAATAAAAGGATGGCTTAAATGGAGAGAGAGAGAAGTGCTGTGGTATGTGACAGGAAGATACTAATGAGATTAAAAGGGGAAGTCTATAAAAAGGTGGTCCATCTAGTTTTAATGTAGGGTCCTCAGTATTGGGCAACAAAGAAGACACATGAGCAAGTGGTCTGCTCCACAGGAATGCGAATGTAGAGATGGGTGAGTGAGGAATGCTTAAAGTAACACCCATAAATGGGAAAATTAGGGAGTGCAGGCTCAGAGAGATTGATCATGTAAAGTTCCATCCTGGCAACTACGTGGGTAAGAGAGTCCAACAGATGAAGACTGAAGGAGAAAGACAGAGAGGCTGACCCAAAGACGAAGCAGTGGGATGTCACAAAGGAAGACATCTAGCAGGTAGTGCAGAGAGAGGATCTGTCATTGAGCAGAGCACTTTGGAGGGAGAGGACTTGTCGAGTGGAATGCCAGGAACAATAATTTTCAAACAAGCCCTTTGATGCTTTCTCCCAGGCTGCTTTTCACACTCAGGAGGTGTTCCCCAGAAACACCCAGAAAACTAACTCATTGTTCAAACTAACTCAAAGACTTTAAGGCCAGAAGTAATTAACTCACTGGTCAATATTGTCTCTTTGTTTCCTGGTACTTCCCGTACAATGTTGATAAATGTAAAATGATGCACATTGGAAAATATAATTCCAACAATAAATACAAAATGATAAGATGTAAATTAGCTATTATAAGTCAATTGTGGAGTCATTGTGGAGAGTTTTCTGAAAATATCCACTCAGTGTGCAGCAGCCATCAGAAAAGCAAACAGAATGATAGGAACCATTAGGAAAAGGATAGATAATAAGACAGAAAATATCCTAATGCCATTATACAAATCTATTTTTTAATATTGCATGCAGATGTGGTCGCCCCACATTATGGGAGTGGTGAACAACAGGGGATCAGAAAATAACTATTTAATCACAGAAGATGCTGAGATTCAAACAGGTATCATTCCGCAGCAGTTAAAACACAAATTGTCAACAGCACCTATCAAAATAGCCTGACCAAAGTCAATAGCCTTAAACTGAACGCTAAGATCTCAAGCAGATTTTTTCTTATGTTGTTTATCTGTGCATTGTGATTATTATTGATGGAAATGTTGTTGTTGGTTTCTGTGTGCACTGTGAAATTGACATTTATCAATATTTACCAATGAAAATCCAAGCCTAATAATGATGAATCCAATCCCATGCTTCAGGGTCTCATCTGGGGTCAGGAGGGAATTTTTACCAGTCTGAGGAGGTGTGTGTGTGTGTGTGGGGGGTGGGGAGCTCAACTTCCTGAGAAGCATCAGAGATTAGCCACAGCTAGAGACAGGATAGCAATCGGGGTGGACCGGTGTTCCAGGGTACGAAGGAGAATCCTTTGTCTTCAGTGCTGGGCAGCTATGTCTTGCTCATGTGCCCCAAACTCAGATTTGGGGTCAGGAAGGCATTTTCCCCCAGGTCATATTGGCAAGGAACTTGGAGGTTTTCCTCCTTTCTCTACAGACTGGAGCATGGGATGCTTGGTGGCATTAACTGGGCACACACCATCTCATCATTTCTGTTCCGTTGCAGGGCCTCAGTCATTAAGTGGTGCCTCTGGAGTTATCAAACATCCTGGTAGGGATATTAAACCTCCTGCTTCAGGGAGGGGCAGATTATTTCCCATCTGCTTCTTGACATCTCCTACACCTTCCTCTGCAGCACTTGGGGCTGGGCCCTGTCATAGAGAAGATCCTAGGCTATATGGACCTTGGGTCTGGTCCAATCTGGCAATGCCTATGATCTTGTACCCGTTGGTCTAAAGGGTGTGTGAGTGAATTCTTTGTTATTTAAAGTGGTTAGGTGCTTCTGGAACCAGAAATATGGTGTTTAATTAGGCTGGCACTAGGAGACTGAACACAAGAACGGCATCAGGACTCCTGGGTTCTATCCCAGGCTCTGGGAGGACAGTGGGATCTAATGGTGAAAGTGGGAGGGCTGAGAGTTAGCACTACCGAATTATATTGCCATCTCTGGTTGGGGAGTGGGGCTTAGTGGGTTGGAGAATTGGGGGCTGGGAGCCAGGACTCCTGGGTTCTATCCCTAGCTCTGGGAGGGGAGTGGGGTCTAGTGGGTTAGAGCATAGGACTAGGTATCAGGACTCCAAGGTCCTAATTACAGTTATGCCACTCATTTTTTCTATGACCCTGGGCAAGTTACTTTCCTTCTCTGGACCACAGTTTTCCATCTGGAAAATAGACGGATAATAATATATACGGAGCAACCTCATATGGAATTAATAGAATAGATTTATGCAAAGTTTAATAATTGGCAATATTTCTGTAGTTTAGAGGGGTGAGATGTTCAGAGCAAGATTTTAAAATACTGTTATTTTTAACACACACACATTAGGATAGTTTCATTCCTTAACTTGTATTTAAAACCCACAAGATTTTCAAGTTATATTTATGTCATAAATAAACAACCTGTTATAAATACAGTATCTGTCACATGGGATGTTGCTTGTATTTCTTTTTAAGTAAAAATAGTGTCATTTGTCATTAGGTAAGTGAGCAAAAACTTCTGGTTTTTTGGAATTTGATTAGTACCCATCATTCACACATATTCAAGAATATTTCTGCATGAAACCTTCCATACACAGGAAAGACTTTGGCTCAGAATTGTGTTGTTCAAATGGGTTCATCCCTGTGGCATCACATTTTGGAATTTTAACCTCTTCTACCCACCCCAGTCTCTAAACTGCATCCATTTCTAACATGTATTTGAGTCCATCCCCCAGTGACTGAAGTTGTTGACTGAGCTGGAGTTAACACCCCATTGAAGAGGATTAATCAGCAGTTCAGTTTCACACTCCTTTGATATGGCTGGACAGAGAAAGAGGTGTTGTTCCCCTCCAGGCAATAAAGAGCTTTTGGCAACTGCCTCTGGTGATTAAAGACCCCAGGGGAGTTAGAACAGAGAAGGCTAGTCTGCTCACAAATTTCCTACCTATACAGATAGGAAGCTGATGTCAGCTACCATCCTCACTCCAGAGATCCCCAGGAACTTTATCCAAACAACCACACATAACCATGCACTCATATTGGAAAACACAGTCAAACACACACAGAATCATGCACTCCCACATGTAGAAACACAGAGTAACACATACATATATACGCAATCAAAGAAATACACAGCCCACAAACACAGGCTCACACAATTAAAGTCCAAAGAGTACATGAGCTCGACTCAAATACAAACACACAACAGACACAATCACACACTCAATGTACAACCAACAGTATTCAAACACTCAGATACAAACACACAAACATGTACTCTTGCGTGTCTTAATAAGGGCTCCCCTGTTTGTATATTGTTCTTGGAGCAAAATTCACCCTGTGAAATTAGAGTCATAGAATCATAGGACTGGAAGGGACCTCATGAGGTCATCTAGTCCACTCCCCTGCACTCATGGCAGGATTAAGTATTATCTAGACCATACCTGACACTCCAGGTGTTTCTCTAACCTGCTTTTAAAAATCTTCAGTGATGGAGATTTCACAACTGCCATAAGCAATTTATTCCAGTGCTTAATTACTTTGACAGTTAGGAAGTTTTCCCTAATGTCCCACTTAAACTGCCCTTGTTGCAATTTAAGCCCATTGCTTCTTCCCCTATCTTCAGAAGTTATGGAGACATTTTTTCTCTCCCTCCTCCTTCTAACATCTTTTGAGGTACTTGAAAACTGTTATCATGTCCCGCTTCAGTCTTCTCTTCTCCAGACTAACCAAACCAATTTTTTCGATCTTCCCTCCTAGGTCATGTTTTCTAGACCTTTAACCATTTTTGTTGCTCTTCTCTGGACTTTTTCCAATTTATCCACATCTTTTCTGAAATGTGGGGCCCAGAAATGGACATAATACTCCAGTTGAGACAGTATCAGCACGGAGTACAGCTGAAGAATTACTTCTTGTGTCTTGCTTACAAAATTTCAGCTAATACATTCCAGAATGATGTTCGTTTTTTGATGCATATTTAGTTTGTGATCCAATATGACTCCCAGATCTCTTTCTGCAGTACTCCTTCCTAGGCAGTCATCTCCCATTTCGTACGTGTGGAACCGATTGTCCTTTCCTAAATGGAGTACTTTGCATTTGTCCTTATTCCATTTCATCCTATTTACTTCAGAAAATTTCTCAAGTTTGTCCAGATCAGTTTGAATTTGAATCCTATTATTTAAAGCTCTTGCAACCCCTCCCAGTATCATCTGAAAACTTTATAAGGTACTCTTTAGGCCAGTGTTTCACAAACTGGGGTCTGTGGATCCCTGGGGGTCTCCGAGGATACTCTAGGGCAGGGGTCCCCAATGCGGTGCCCGCAGGTGCCATGGCGCCTGTTGGGGCATTTTTGTGCGCCTGCAGGACACCCTGCCACGAAATGCCGCTGAGAAGCATTGCTGTTTCTCGGTGGCATTTCGACGGCGACACTTCTTTCCGCTGCTGCTTCTCAGCGGCGGCATTTCGGCGGCGGGATGTCAGGCACCCGCCACAGTCTTCTGGGAATAGCAATATGCTATTCTCACAAGAAAGGTTGGGGACTGCTGCTCTAGGGGGTCCACGGGCCCTGCTGATCAACTCCTCCCCCTCCAGACGCACAGCAGGGCTAAGGCAGGCTTTCTGCCTGCCCTGGCTCCGTACTGCTCTTGGAAGCGGCTGGCACATCCCTGAGACCTCTGGGGGGGATGGATTCCCCTCACACTGCCCCTGGAGTGACCAGCCCTCTGTGGAGAAAGAAGTGGTTCGGGACTATTTAGAAAATCTGGACAAGCACAAGTCCATGGGGCTGGATGCGCTGCATCTGAGAGTGCTAAAGGAGTTGGGGGATGTGATTGCGGAGCCACTGGCCATTATCTTTGAAAACTCATTGCGATAAGGGGAGGTCCCAGATGACTGGAAAAAAGGCTAATGTAGTGCCCATCTTTAAAAAAGGGAAGAAGGAGGATCCGGGGAACTACAGGCCAGTCAGCCTCACCTCAGTCCCCGGAAAAAACATGGAGCAGGTCCTCAAGGAATCAATTCTGAAGCACTTAGAGGAGAGGAAAGTGATCAGGAACAGTCAGCATGGATTCACCAAGGGCAAGTCATGCCTGACTAATCTAATTGCCTTCTATGATGAGATAACTGGCTCTGTGGATCAGGGGAAAGCAGTGGACATGTTATTCCTTGACTTTAGCAAAGCTTTTGACACGGTCTCCCACAGTATTCTTTCCAGCAAGTTAAAGAAGTATTGGCTGGATGAATAGACTGTAAGGTGGATAGAAAGCTGGCTAGATCATCAGGCTCAACGGGTAGTGATCAATGGCTCCATGCTGAGTTGGCAGCCGGTATCAAGCGGAGTGCCCCAAGGGTTGGTGCTGGGGCCGGTTTTGTTCAATATCTTCATTAATGATCTGGAGGATGATTGGATTGCACCCTCAGCAAGTTTGCAGATGACACTAAACTCGGAGGAGAGGTAGATACGCTGGAGGGTAGGGATAGGATACAGAGGGCCCTAGACAAATTAGAGGATTGGGCCAAAAGAAATCTGATGAGGTTCAACAAGGTCAGGTGCAGAGTCCTGCACTTAGGACGGAAGAATCCCATGCACTGCTACAGACTAGGGACCGAATGGCTAGGCAGCAGTTCTGCAGAAAAGGACCTAGGGGTTACAGTGGACGAGAAGCTGGATATGAGTCAACAGTGTGCCCTTATTGCCAAGAAAGCTAACGGCATTTTGGGCTGTATAAGTAGGGGCATTGCCAGCAGATCGAGGGACGTGATCATTCCCCTCTATTTGGCATTGGTGAGGCCTCATCTGGAGTACTGTGTCCAGTTTTGGGCCCCACACTACAAGAAGGATGTGGAAAAATTGGAAAGAGTCCAGCGGAGGGCAACAAAAATGATTAGGGGACTGGGACACATGACTTATGAGGAGAGGCTGAGGGAACTGGGATTATTTAGTCTGCAGAAGAGAAGAATGAGGGGGGATTTGATATCTGATTTCAACTACCTGAAAGGGGGATCTAAAGAGGATGGATCTCGACTGTTCTCAGTGGTAGCAGATGACAGAACAAGGAGTAATGGTCTCAAGTTGCAGTAGGGGAGGTTTAGGTTGGATATTAGGAAACACTTTTCACTAGGAAGGTGGTGAAGCACTGGAATGTGTTACCTAGGGAGGTGGTGGAATCTCCTTCCTTAGAAGTTTCTAAGGTCAGGCTTGACAAAGCCCTGGCTGGGATGATTTAGTTGGGGATTGTTCCTGCTTTGAGCAGGGGTTGGACTAGATGACCTCCTGAGGTCCCTTCCAACCCTGATATTCTATGATTCTATGATTCTTCAACTTGTTTTTACATAGCTCATCTCATGCTTTGTCCTTTACTGCTGGACACCCTTAGACCAAATGAGGCTTACAAAAGACACACAGCACTCAGGTACACCAACACACAACCATGCATAAAAACAGAAAAGCAAATAAACTGCTCACACACTAAACACCATGAACCACACACTGACACAGAAACAGGCACTCACTGAGTGGCTAAACAAGAAAACAACCTTGCTTTGGATTCTGTTCCTGGAGTCAGGTAATTGGGGTGGTACCAGGACACTGAACATAGGAGCAGGTATTATGACTCCTAGGTCCTACCCTAGTTCTGTGAGGGGAATGTGGTCTGTGGTTAGACTGAGGTGTCTGGGAGCCAGGACTCCTTGGTTCTATGCCTATCTCTGGGTCAGGTTTTGTGGGTTAAAGCAGAGGGGGATCTAGGGCTTTGGATCTATCACTAGTTCTGGGAGGGGAATAGGCTTCACTGGTTAGATGGAGTGGGGCTGGTAGCCAGGGCTTGTGAAGTCTATCCCTGGCTCTGGGTGAGGAGTGGTGTTTAATGGGTTAGAATGAAAGGGATGGCAGTTAGGAATCCTGGGTTCTGTTCCTGGCTCTGGGAGGAGTGTGGGGTGTAGAGGATAGGACTTGGGATCATGTCTCCAAGGTTATAATTCAAGCTATGCCACTGCTTCTTTGGGCAAGTCTCTTTCCTTCTTTGTGCCACAGTTTTCCATATGGAAAATAGAGGGATAATAATATGTAGAGAGCAACCTGATATGAGAATTAATAGTAAGGTCATATTTCTGCCGGGTTTGATAATCGGTTAATATTTCTGTAGGGATAGTGGTGATATTGTTTTTACTTTTTAAACACACCCACACACATTTGGATCATTTAATTGCTGAACTTGTATTTAAAATCACAACGATTTTCAAGTTATATTTATGTCACAAATAATCAACCTGTCTGTAAATACAGGATCTGTCATGTAGAATGTTGTCTGTATTTATTTTTAAGTAAAAATAGTGTCCTTTATCGTTTTTTAGTATAGTAAGTCAGTGAAAGCTGCTAGTTTATTTGGTATTTGACTTTCACCTTGAAAAACATATGCAAGAACGTTTCTACCTGAAACCTTCCCTAGACAGAAAAGTCTTTGCTTCAAAATTGGGTTATTGAGGTGGGTTTGTATTTGTGGCATCACATTTAGAGTCTTAACCCCTTTTCCCCATACCTGTCTCTAAACTGTATCAAAATTCTAACATGGGTTTGATTCCAACCTCAATGATTGAAGGAGCCGACTGGGTGGGAGTTAACACCCCATTGAAGTGGATTAATCAGCAGTTCAGTGACACACTCCTTTGATGAGGCTGGATAGGGACGGAGCTATTGTTCCTGTGCAGTTAATGAAGAGCATTTGGCAACTGCCTCTGGTGATTAAAGAGCCATGGGGAGTTAGAAAAGAGACACTCATCTGATCTGCCTGATCTGCTCACAGATTTGTAGCAGTATAGGTAGGAAGCTGATGTCAGGCTGCCATCCTCATCCCAGAACACCCCAGGAACTATATGCAAACAACCACACACAGTATGCCAGAGGTTTGTAGCTGGACATCAGCATCACAGATTGGGAGGCAGTCCAGCTTGTGTGTTTGGAGGCTCAGGGGTCCCACAGCCTAGGCTGTGCCCCAGGGACCCCATCACACTAGTGCTGCTCTGTTTGGACTCTGTTCATTGAGAAATATTCACCTAACTAAATCAGAACTACCGGTGTGGTACAGACACTCACATACACAGCAACACACGCTCCTATACACAACATGTAGTGAAACACCTACAAACATGCCTTTGGACACACACAGTCTCTCACGCACATGGTAACAGTGACTCAAACACACTGCCATTGGCAAATTCACACACACAATCACATGGACAGAAACACAAACACACACAAAGGGCTTCTCCACACTTACAAGTTTGCAGCTTTAACGACAATACCTTCTGCCACTCAAGCTTATTCCCATTATGGGCTTTAGCTCAAAATTCTGCTACTGAGAAGGTTTTGTCCTTATGCCCGTCCCATTTTGGACTCCTATAGGGTCTCCATTAAAGGACTGGTCTAAAACATGCACTGGCATGGCTGCATTGGAGAGTGCTGTCCTTCTTTTATAGAGATAGCTCCATCAGTATAAGCTGTAGTGTAGGCGCACTTATACCAGTCCTACCCATTTACAGCTAAACCAGCCTTAAACATGGGGCCACGCCAAGGCCTGGGGATAGGCTCTGCTCTGTGTCTGTGATAATGTAGTGTAGACATTATTACAGTAATGGAGCGGTTCTTCTGTCACTGTCATAAATACACCTCCTGGAGAGGCGATGGAAGAACTCTTCCTTAGACCTAGGGCTGGCTTCACTGGGGCTCAGGTCAACCTAACTCTGTCTCTCGGGGTGTGAACAGATCCCTGTAGCCTATATCTCTCGAGTAACTGGTATAAACTGGGCCAGCAGAATACCTATGATGCCATTACAAGCTGCATCTACACTAGGAGTATTTGCCTGTAAAGCTGTACCAGAAAAATTAGTGCAGACAAGTCCTCAATCTGTAAAATGTATCCTTTTCAAGTGTGGGGTTCAGTCAAACCCAGCAGTGATGGAATGGGGGAGCTGGGGGGGAATTGACACCCCAATGAAGTATTTGGGGTGCTAGAGGGGTCAGTGCTTTTATTGCTGCTGTTTTGTGGAGGAAAACATTATTGCAGATGCAGAGGTGAGCGGCCCCTTGTTGAAGGCTGGTAGCTCTGTAAACGTACAGCAATCTATACACAGAGCACGGAACAGGACCCCAAATTCCTAACCACGTCTCTCTGCTGACTTTGCAACCAAGCTGCTAGCCCTGTATCAGCAGTATCCCAGTGGATGAGGCTAATGTCATATAGGCTTAAATCAAATGTAACTCATTTACTCTAGCACCATCATAAATTGGGGCAATGTGGCCTATAGACGCACAGAATGTGGCATGCCCACACACAAACATGAACACAATAGCACATACACATGCGCATGCACAAACAAACAAACAAACAAAGCAGAAAACCACCCCAGTCCAGCAGGCAGATACAGTCGCACAAAAATGTGCTCAGGTACACATGATGCTGTAGTGCAAAAACATATACACTCCCACATGGAATGAAGGACACACTTGCATGAATAGACACTAAAATACCACCCAGAGATGTGTATGACCTTCTGCAATCACATTTTTTGACTCTCAACCCCATTCCCCAGCTCAGCAGCTAAACTATATTAAGTTCTAGCATGGATATGAGTTTACAACCTCATGACCAGCCTGGGGGAGAGGGAGGCTAAAAACCCAATGAGCTGGAACAGCTGCTATTGGAGTCTGGTTTATGTCAAAAAGTCCAGAAGTGTGTGCCCAGAGCCCGGAACAGGACCCCAAATTCCTATCCATATGGCTTCCCTTTCTGCTGGCTTTGGAAACCATTTGCCAGCCCCATCCCATAAGGTTCCCTGTGAGTGAGGCTTGTGTCCATGCAAAGTGGGGGTTTTCTTGGACGTTTGCAAACAGCTGATTTAATCAGCAGCTCAGGCTGATGCTCCTTTGATGTGCCTGGCTATTGTTCCCCTGCAAGTCCCTGAAGACTACGTGGTGACTCCCTCTGATGATTAAAGGGTGGGGAGGGACTTGGGAGGGAGACACTGAGCTGGGGCCCCTGCATATAAGAGGGGCTGGAAAGGCTCAAGGCCAAGAGACACCACAAGCCCTGGGACAGACCATGCTGCCTCTGAGGCCCAGTTCTGCCAGAGCCCCTGACGAGATGATGCTTTGCATGGAGACATCCCAGCCAGCCTGGACCTGGGGAGAATGAGACACACACTGATGGGTAAGTCCTGCTCTGCTTTGCAGACCTGACACTTGATTTTTTGAACCTTAGCAGCATAGTTTGGGTAAAAACACAGGTGCTTCTCCTGGGAAAAGGAAGCCACAGGACACATCTAGTTATATGATGCTGGCCACTGTAAGCAGGAATTTAGACTAGATGGACCATAGATTTGTTTGTGTCTGGTAATTCCTATTTGTTCCTACTCTTTTTTCTCAGCATCTCTCTCCTTCTATCTCACTCATCTTTCTTTCTTTTGTTTTGCTTTCTCTCCATCCAGCCATCTGCCTGTCCTCCTTTCACTCTTTCCCTGTGTGTTTCTCTGACAGTTTTGGTCCACGTGTTTAGCAATAGTTTTTAAATGGAAGGTGCTGCTTAGTTTGGATCTTGTTGACAGAGACAAACTTCAAAGCACATTGCTCGGTTTTCCAGGTGAGATCCTCCATTTAGTGGCTTCTACTGAAAATTGCCCTGGCAAATCACTTTTCTACATTTGATAGAAAAGCAAGTACAGGAGGTCACCTTTTCCCAAAGAAGTATGTTTAAGCCAGACTGGAAGTACATTAGTTCTATACTTGTGTCTGTGTGTAGAATATTTTCTTATTGGGTTTCCTTTGAAAATCAGAGACATTTTCATTCTCTCTCTCTCTCTCTCCTCTCTTCCTCTGTCCCCATTCCCCCAGCGATACTCTGGTTTCAGAAAACAATTTCCCATTCATGAGAAGTCATATACAAAGCATCCAAATGGTTCATCACTGACCTACCGCCCCAACAGGGCACTTGCTGGAATATTGAGAAAGGCAAGTGCTCCTCTGTTGAGAAATAGGACAAGTGAAAACCTACAGCCACCATTTTCCCCTGCAAATTCCCAAGAACAATCTCCAAACACAGCTGGCACTCTCTGAAGAGATAAAGCAGAAAGTGCTGCTCTGTCTGGGCATTGTTTCTTCAGTGGAGTCCACACAGGGTCCTATCTGTCGGATGCTTCAAACCTCCAAGAGAGTTCCTGATTTCTGAAAACATTTCCCAATGGTCAGAAGTGGAATCAACAGAATCACAATAGAGCTTTGCTGACTTTGCACCCCAACGGGAGCACTTGCTTTAATATTGAGAAGGGTACGTGCTCTCCTGTTGAGGCATAAGTTAAGTGAAAAAAATACATCATTTTCTCTGCACAGTATACAACGGAGACTCTCATTCATATGTTTCCTCTCTCTCGAATGTTTTTTCTCTCACTGTTCCCTTTTCCATCGAGTGTATGTTCAAATTCAGTGACCATTGTGAATTGCAGGGAGTCTTATCCAAAGACAAGTTGAAGAAATGCACCTGAACTCCAGCGTTGAATGACTAGCAACCACCACTGGGGAAATTCCCACCAATCATATCTAAACCACTGCACTTTCTGGTTGTTCTGTAGGATAGTGCTGCCTGGTTTGGATCTGGTTTCTTGAGAGAACGAGCACATTGCTGGGTTTCAGTGCAGAACTCTGATTTGTTTTCTGCTTTTTTGCACAGACTAATGCTCTTTTTCTCTAGAGGAAGATTTCCCAGGCAGAGGCTGCCTGGCTGCCACCATTTCCTCAGACTCTCCCTGGAACAACGGCCAAACACAGCTGGAGCTTTCTGAATAACTCAATAAGAAAGCGTCAGTGTGTTTGGACATTGTTTCTGGAGTCGACTCCTTCAGGGATTCCACCCCTCACCTTCCTCCAACCTCCAGGAGAATCTCTGGTATCTGAGATTCCCACTGGTGAATCATCAAATCCAAACCATCTAAATGAATCATCACTGCCCTACCGCCCCAACGGAAGCACTTGCTGGAATATTAAGAAAGAAATTGCTTCCCTGTTGAGGCATAGGTCAAGTGAGTATATACAGTCTTTTCTCCACATAGCACAAAATGAGGTCTCTGATTCACGTTTCCTGTCTTTCTCAGGTTTCAGAGTAACAGCCGTGTTAGTCTGTATTCGCAAAAAGAAAAGGAGTACTTGTGGCACCTTAGAGACTAACCAATTTATTTGAGCATAAGCTTTCGTGAGCTACATGATGCATCCGATGAAGTGAGCTGTAGCTCACGAAAGCTTATGCTCAAATAAATTGGTTAGTCTCTAAAGGTGCCACAAGTACTCCTTTTCTTTCTCAGGTGTTTTCTCTCTCTTTTCCCTTTTTCAATGGCTTTTTGTTTTAATTCAATGATCTTTATCAACTGCAGATAGTCATACCTTGAGACTGCATAAAGACCCGGTCCTGTACTCCAGCTTCAAATGACTAGCAAACTCCCCTTGGGAAATTCCCACCAATAATATATAAAGTACTGCACTGTCTGGTTATTGTGAAGGATAGAACTTCTTGGTTTGGATCTGTTTCTTGAGACAACAAGCACATTGCTGGGTGTCCATGTTGACCCCACCTTTGGTTTGCATTGGTTTATGCTTTCTTTTTCTAGAAGAGTGACCTGGATATGGTTCACTGGCAGCCACCATTTCCGACCCACCCCCCCAAAAAAATTCCCAGGAACAATATTCAAACAGAGCTGTCACTCCTCTGGAGAGCTGAATAAGAAACTGCTTCTCTGTCTGGGCATTGTTTCTGCAGTGGAGTCCAAATGGGATCTTATCAAATGGATTCTTCAAAGCTCCAGGAAAGTTCTTTGTTTCTGAGAACATTTCCCAACGGTTAGAAGATGAACCCACAGAATCACAATGGAGCTTCACTGACTTTGCACCCCAGCAGAAGCACTGGCTGGAATATTGACAAGGGTAAGTGCTCTCCTACTGAGGCATTGGCTAAATGAAAAAAATACAGACATTTTCTCTGCGCAGCACAAAATGATGATGCTCATTCATATATTTCCTCTCTAACTCTCTCTCTAGTGTTTTCTGTCTCTGTTGCCTTTTCCATTGACAGTATGTTTAAATTCAGTGACCGAAATGCTGGTAATCTTACCCAAAAACAGGATAAAGAACTGAACTGTACTCCACCCTTGAATGATTAGCAACCACCACTGGGAAAATTCCCACTAATCATATCTAAACCACTGCACTTTCTGGTTGTTCTGTAGGATAGTGCTGCCTGGTTTAGATCTGGTTTCTTGGGAGAACAAGCACGTTGCTGGGTTTCAGTGCAGAACTCCAATTTGTTGGTTTTTCTTTTTTGGCACAGACTAATGCTTGTTTTCTCTAGAGGACAATTTCCCAGGCAGAAGCTGGTTGGCTGCCATCATTTCCCCAGACATTCCCAGAAACAATAACCAAACACAGCTGGAGCTTTCTGAATAACTAACTAAGAAAGTGTCAGTGTGTTTGGACGTCCTTTCTGGAGTTGACTCCTTCAGGGATTCCACCCCTTGCCTTCCTCCAACCTCCACGAGAATCTCTCGCCTCTGAGAGCTTTTCCTACGGTGTGAATGGACCGTCGTTGACCTACCGCCCCAACGGGAGCACTTGTTGGAATATTGAGAAAGGTAAGTGCTCCCCTGTTGATGCATTGGTCAAGTGAAAAAAGTACAGCATTTTCTCCACACAGCATCAATCCACAATGCCTATTGCTATGTTTTCAGGCTCTGTTTTGCTCTCGGTTTCCTGTTCTCCAGTCACTGAGAATTTAAGTGCAATAATCATCGTGAACTGCAGGCTGTCTCAATCCAAGATATGACAAAGAACTGCACCTGGCTTAGAGCACTGAATGCAGTGCAACCTCAAAATAGGAAATTCTAACCCATCCTCCCTGAACTGCACCACTTTCTGGTTCTTCTGTAGGATAGTGCTGCCTGGTTTGGATCTGGTTACTTGAGAGAATGAACACATTGATGGGTTTCAATGGTGAACTCCAATTTATGTTTTTTTCGCACAGGTTAATGCTTTCTTTTCCTAGAAGAATTGTCTCCTGGATGTGGCTGGCTGGCAGCCACCCTTTCCACCCCCAAATTCCCAGGAACACAGCTGGCACTCTCTGAGGAGCTAAATAAGAAAGTGCTGCTCTGTCTGGGCATTGTTTCTACAGTGGAGTCCATACAGGGTCCTGTCCGTTGGATGCTTCAAACCTCCAAGAGAGTCCCTGATTTCTGAGAACATTTCCTAATGGTCCAAAGAGGAACACACAAAATCACAATGGAGATTCACTGACTTGCACCCCAACAGGAGCACTGGCTGGAATATTTACAAGAGTAAGTGCTCCCCTGTTGAGGCCTAGGTCATGGGAAAAAATACAGCATTTTCTCTGCACAGCCACAACGGTGACTCTCGCTCATATGTTTCCTCTCTCAGCTCTTTCACTGTATTCCTTTTCCATCGATGGTATAAGTTCAATGATCACTGTGAACTGCAGGTGCTCTTACCCTTAGAGACTCCTTATGGGTTTCCACCCCTCACCTTCCTCCAGCCTCCAGGAGAAGTCGAACCCAAACCACCCAAATGGATCATCACTGCCCTACCGCCCCAACGGGAGCACTTGCTGGAATATTGGGAAAGGTAAGTGCTCCCCTGTTGAGGCATAGGTCAAGTGAAAAAGTAACAGTGTGTACCCGCTGCCCAGCACAAATCCTCAACTAACTTTCAGGCTCTGTCTTGCTCTCAGTATCCTCTTCTCCAATAACAATTAGTTTAAATGCAATTATCATTGTGAACTGCAGGCTGTCTCACTCTAAGATATGACAAAGAACTGCTCCTGGCCTCCAGTGCTGCATGTGGAACAACCTGAAAATAGGAAATCCTAACAAATCATGTCATCACCACTCACTCTCTGCTCGCTCTGTAGGACAGTGCTGCCTGGTTTGGATGTGGTTTTTGTGAAACACAAGTGCATCGCTGGGTCTCCATGGAGAACTCCTCCTTTTGTTTTGCACAGGCTGACATTCTCTTGTCCTAGAGGAATGTTCACCTGGTCATGGCTGGCTGGAAGACACAGTTTCCCCCTAAATTTCCCAGGAGCAATAGCCAAACACAGCTGGCACTCTCTGAGGAGCTAAAGAAGAAAGTGCTGCTCTGTCTGGGCATTGCTTCTGCAGTGGAGTCCATGCAGCATCTTATCAAATGGATTCCTCACACCTGTGGGAGAGTCCCTTATTTCTGTGAACCTCAAAATAGGAAATCCTAACTAATCATGTCATCACCACAGCAGTCTCAGGTCGCTCTGTAGGATAGTGCTTCCTGATTTGAATCTGGCTTTTGTGAAACTCAAAGCACATTGCTGCGTGTCCATGGAGAACTGCACCTTTTGTTTTGAACAGACTAATGCTTTCTTTTCCTAGTGGAGTGTTCCACTGGACATGGCTGGCTGTCAGCCAGTTTCCCCCCCAGATTCCCAGGAACAGTCTCCAAACACAGCTGGCACTCTCTGGAGAGCTAAACAAGCAAGTGCTGCTCTGTTTGGGCATTGTTTGGGCTGTGGAGTCACAGAATCAATCACAGAATCACGGAATATCAGAGTTGTAAGGGACCTCAGGAGGTATCTAGTCCAACCCCCTGCTCAAAGCAGGACCAATCCCCAATTTTTGCCCCAGATCCCTAAATGGCCCCCTCAAGGATTGAACTCTCAACCTTGGGTTTAGCAGGCCAATGCTCAAACCACTGAGCTATCCCTGCCCCCACCACTGAGCTATCCCTCCCCCCTTATGGAATCTTATGAAATGGATTCTTCAAACCTCTGGGAGAGCCCCTTATTTCTATGAACATTTCCCAATCGTCAGAAGAGGAATCCACAGAATTGCAATGGAGATTGGCTGACTTTGCACCCCAACGGGAGCACTGGCTGGAATATTGGCAAGGGTAAGTGTTCCCCTGTTGAGGCCTGGGTTAAGGAAAAAAATACAGTGTTTTCTCTGCACAGTACAAAACAGTGACTCATTTTTTCTCTCACTTTTCCCTTTGCCATCGACTATGTTTAAATTCAGTGACCATTGTGAATTGCAGGGAGTCTTATCCAAAGACAAGTTGAAGAACTGCACCTGAACTCCAGCGTAGAATGATCAGCAACCTCCACTGGGGAAATTCCCACCAATCACATCTAAACCACTGCACTCCAGTCTTTCTGTAGGATAGTGCTGCCTGGTTTTGATCTGGTTTCTTGGGAGAACAAGCACATTGCTGGGTTTCAAGACAGAACTCCAATGTGTTGATTTTTTGTTTTTTTGCACAGACTAATGCTCTTTTTCTCTAGAGGAAGATTTCCCAAGCAGAGGCTGGCTGGCTGCCACCATTTACCCCAGACATTCCCTGGAACAACAGCCAAACACAGCTGGAGTTTTCTGAATAACTCAATTAGAAAGTGCCAGTGTGTTTGGATGTTGTTTCTGGAGGTGACTCCTTCAGGGATTCCAGCCCTCACCTTCCTCCAACCTCCATGAGAATCTCTGGTCTCTGAGAACTTTTCCTTTTGGTAAGAAGTTAAAAATCCAAACCATCCAAATGGACCATCACTGATCTACTACCCAAATGGGAGCACGTGCTGGAACATTGAGAAAGGTAAGTGCTCCCCTTTTGAGGCATTGGCCATGTGAAAAACTGCAGCATTGTCTCTACACAGCACCAATCCACAAGACTTAATTGTATGTTTTCAGGTTCTGTCTGACTCTTGGTTTCCTCTTCTCCAATCACTGACCATTTAAATGCAATGATCCTTGTGAACTGCAGGCTGTCTCACTCAAAGATATGACAAAGAACTGCACCTGGCCTTCAGTGCTGAATTCGGAGCAACCACAAAATAGGAAATCCTAGCAAATCATGTCATAATCACAGCACTTTCTGCTCGCTCTGTAGGACAGTGCTGCCTGGTCTGGATCTTGTTTTTGTGAAACACAAGCACATTGCTGGGTCTCCATGGGCAACTCCTCCTTTTGTTTTGCAGAGGCTAATACTTTCTTTTCCTAGAGGAAAATTCACCTGGTCATGGCTGGCTGGAAAACACAGTTTACCCCAAAATTCCAGAAACAATATCCAAACACAGCTGGCACTCTCTGAGGAGCTAAAGAAGAAAGTGCTGCTCTGTCTGGGCATTGTTTCTCCAGTGGAGTCCATACGGGATCCTCTCTGTCGGATGCGTCCAACCTCCAGGAGAGAACATTTCCCTATGGTCAGAAGAGGAACACACAGAATCACAGTGGAGCTTTGCTGACTTTGCACCCTACAGGAGCACTGGCTGGAATATTGACAAGGGTAAGTGCTCTCCTGCTGAGGTCAAGGTTAAGTGAAAAAAATACAGTGTTTTCTCCGCGTAGCACAAAATGATGACACTCATTCACATGTTTCCTCTCTCTCTAGTGTTTTCCCTCTGTTTTCCCTTTTCCATCCACTGTTTAAATTCAGTGATCATTGTTAATGGCAGGTAGTCTTACCCAAAAACAGGATAAAGAACTGTGTCTCTACTCCAGCTTTGAATGATTACCAACTTCCATTAGAGAAATTCCCACTAATCGTATCTAAACCACTGCACTCTCCAGTCATTCCTAAAGGATAGTGCAGCCTGGTTTGGGTCTGATTTCTTGAGAGAACAAGCACATTGCTGGGTTTCAATGCAGAACTCCGATTTGTGGGGGTCCGGTGGGATTTTTTGTTTGTTGATTTCCCAGGCAGGGGCTCTCCAGCTCCCACCATTTCCCCCAGACATTCCCAGGAAGAATAGCCAAGCACAGATGGTGCTTTCTGAGTAACTCTGTAAGAAAGTGCCAGTGTGTTTGGACGTTCTTTCTGGTGTTGACTCCTTCTGGGATTCCACTCCTCGCCTTGCTCCAACCTACACGAGAATCTCTGGTTTCTGAGAAATATTTCCTACTGGTGAGTAGTCAGATCCAAACCATCCACCCCAAGGGGAGCACTTGCTGGAATATTGAGAAAGGAAAGTTCTCCCCTGTTGTGGCATATGTTAAGTGAATAAATACAGCACTGTCTTCACATAGCACAAAACAAGGACTCTCATTTCCTATCTCTCTCAAGTGTTTTTCTCTTTCTGTTTTCCCTTTTTCATTGACTCTTATGTTTAAATTGAATGATCATTGTAAACTGCATGTAGTCATACTCTAAGACAGAATAAAGACCTGCACCTGTACCCCAGTGTTGAATGATCAGCATTCTCCGCTGGGGAAATTCCCACCAATCATATCTAAACCACTGCATGCTCCAGTCTTTCTGTACGAGGGTGCTGCCTGTTTTGGATTTGGTTTCTTGAGAGAAGAAGCACATTGCTGGGTGTCCATGGTGAACCCCTCCTTTGATTTGCATTTGATTTGCATTGCTTTCTTTTTCTAGAAGAACATTGACCTAGAAGTGCCTGGCTGACAGCCAGAATTTCCCCACTAAATTCCCAGGAACACTATCCAAACACAGCTGGCACTCTCTGTTTGAGCTACATAAGAAAGTGCTGCTCTGTCTGGGCATTGTTTCTGCAGTGGCGTCCCTACAGGGTCCTGTCCATCGGATGCTTCAAACCTCCAAGAGAGTCCCTGATGTCTGAGAACATTTCCCAATGGTCAGAAGAAGAACCCACAGAATCACAATGGTGATTCACTGACTTTGCACCCCAACAGGAGCACTGGCTGGAATATTTACAAGAGTAAGTGCTCCCCTGTTGAGGCCTAGGTTAAGTGAAAAAATACAGCTTTTTCTCTGCACACCACAAAACAAGGACTCTCATGTGTTTTTGTTTCTCTAGTGTTTTCTCTCTCTTTTTTTCCCTTTTCCATCGACTATATGTTTAAATTCACTGATCATTGTGAACTGCGGTAGTTTTAGCCGAAGGCAGGGTAAAGCACTGCACCTGTAACCAGCACTGAATGTCTAGCAACCTCCATGGGAAAATTCCAAACAACCTTATCTTAAACCACTGCAGTCTCCATTCGGTCTCCAGGACAGTGTTGCCTCATTTGGGTCTGGCCAGTTCCAACCCAGTAAATAGATTAAGTAGAAAACATACAATGCTTATTACCTACTATGCAGAACCATCATCTGCTCCCGCCCACTGCCTCGCACTTGCAGCCTTAGCCCTGTCATGGATCCTGCAATTTCTGTAGCCTCCCTTCCTTACCCATTGCTTGGCTTTCTTTGCTGCTCCCCAGGAGCACAGCTGTGGGCAAAGTTTTCACAGACACATGCATGGCACAGCGATGGCTTCAAAGGCGCCTTGGGACTGCCCCCTTCCCACAGCTCCTCTGGCACTTCGGTATCCACCACTGTTTTACAAGGCAGGCATAGTCTCCTTCCTACCCCTCCAGTGCTTACCAGCTGCCTCGAGTTGGGAAGGAGCTGCTCCAGGGCACCCTCCCTCTCCGGGCTGCTGCAGCCCAGGGCCAGGTGATGAACCTGGAGCACTGAAAGTTCCCCAGAGGCACCCGGGGATGTTGCTGGGGCTCGGTCAGAGACCAGACATCGGCCTCCTGCCAAGCTGCACTTGCTTTCCTTGCCTGGAGATCTCTGCCTCCTGCCCTCTCACCTGCCTCCCATCATTGATCGGTCACATGTCATCTGAGCAGCCCAGCGGGCCACTTGGCACGTGGCCAAAAGAGGCGGGCAGGCCAATCATCCCTGCCGTGTCCCTTCCCTGAGGTATTCAGCTGGGGGACCTGGGATGCGAGACCCCCACTTGCCGGAGCAGTCTTTCCCATAACTCTTAGTGCGTTGCAATGGACTGGCGACTCGGTGACACCTGCATGTTGAAAACACTTTACTGGTATTCACAGACTGGGACTTTTCAACTTGGAAAAGAGGCAATTAAGGGGAGATATGATAGAGGTCTATAAAATCATGACTGGTGTGGGGAAAGTAAATAAGGAAATGTTATTTACTCATTCTCATAACACAAGAACTAGGGGCCACCAAATGAAATTAATAGGCAGCAGGTTTAAAACAACAGAAAGTATTTTTTCACATAACGCACAGGCAACCTGTGGAACTCCTTGCCAGAGGATGTTGTGAAGGCCAAGACTCTAACAGCGTTCAAAAAACCCTAGATAAATTCATGGAGAATAAATCCATCAATGGCTATTAGCCAGGATGGGCAGGGATGGTGCCTCTATTGAAGCCAGAAATACCAGGTATGGCAAGCACAGAAACTGCATCTGAGAATTTATATGATATATGGTTTCAGTCTGAGAAACAAATATACAAGAACCTTTCTACCTGAAACCTTCCCTAGAAAGGAAAGTCCTTGGCTTCAAAATTGTCTTGAGATGTGTTTGTATTTGTGGAATCACATTCTGAAGTCTTAACCCTTCATCCCCATACCAGACTCTAAATTGCATCCAATTCTAACATGGATTTGATTTCATCCTTCAGTGATTGAAGGAGCTGACTGAATGGGAGTTAACACCTCATTGAGGTGGATTAATCATCACTTCAGTTTCACACTCCTTTGATAAGGCTGGATAGAGACAGAGCTATTGTTCCCCTACAGGCAAAGAAGAGCATTTGACAACTGCCTCTAGTGATTAAAGAGCCGCGGGGAGTAGGAAAACAGACACTCAGTCATTAGGCCTGGTTTACTCACAGATTTTGTACAGTACAGGCAGGAAACTGATGTCAGGTTGCATCCTCACTCCAGAGATCCGCAGGAACTAAGTCCAAACAACCACACACAACCCTATGCTTATACACAAATGCACAGTCAAACACACACAGAAAGATGTACTACTACATGTAGAAACACAATCAGGGGTCACCAAATGAAATTAATAGGCAGCAGGTTTAAAACAAACAAAAGGAAGCATTTCTTCACACAATGCACAGTCAACCTGTGGAACTCCTTGCCAGAGGATGTTATGAAGGCCAAGACCATAACAGGGTTCAAAAAAGAACTAGATAAATTCATGGAGGATAGGTCCATCAATGGCTATTAGCCAGGTTGGGCAGGGATGGTGTCCCTAGCCTCTGTTTGCCAGAAGCTGGGAATGGGCAACAGGGCAGGGATGGATCACTTTGATTCCCAGTTCTATTCATTCCCTCTGGGGCACCTGGCATTGGACACTGTCAGGAGTCATGATTCTGGGCTAGATGGACCTTTGGTCTGACCCAGTATGTCCATTCTTATGTTCTTATGTAATCAGAAAAAAACCACAGCCCACAAAAACAGTCTCACACAATCAATGTCCAAAGAGTAAACAAGCTCTCCTATGCAGTCACATGCATCCGATGAAGTGAGCTGTAGCTCACGAATGCTTATGCTCAAATAAATTTGTTAGTCTCTAAGGTGCCACAAGTACTCCTTTTCTTTTGGTGGATACAGACTAACACGGCTGCTACTCTGAAAACTAATAGGTAGGCACTCACACACTCAATGTCCAACCAACAGCATCCAAACACTCAGATACAAAGACACAAACAGGTACTCTCGAGTGTCTAAATAGGAGAGGGCCACCCTGTTTAGATACTGTCCATGGAGTAAAATTCAGCCTGTGAAAATAGAATCATAGTATTGTAGGACTGCAAGGGACCTCCAGCGCTCATCAATTTCAGTCTCCTGTACTCAAGGCAGGACTAAGTATTATCTAGACCATCCCTGACAGGTGTTTGTCTAATCTGCTCTTAAAAACCTTCAATGATGGAGATTCCATAACCTTCATAGGCAATTTATTCCAGTGCTTAACCACCCTGACATTTTCCCCAATGTCCAGTCTAACCTGGCTTTGCTGTTATTTAAGCCCATTGCTTCTTGTCCTGTCCTCAGAGGTTAACAAAAACAATTTACCTGCCTCCTCCTTGTAGTAACTTTTTATGTACTTAAAAAGTGTTACTATGTCCCCTCTCAGTCTCCTCTTGTCCAGACTAAACTATCCCATTTCTTTCAATCTTCCCTCACAGTTCATGTTTTCTACACCTTTAATCATTTTTGTTACTCTTTTCTGGACTTTCTCCAATTTGTCCACACTTTCCTGAGATGTGGCACCCAGAACTGGACACAATATTCCAGTGGAGGCCTAATTAGCATGGAGTAGAATGGAAGAATTACTTCTCCTGTCTTGCTTATAACACTCCTGCTGATACATCCCAGAAAAATGTTTGCTTATTTTAGACTGTTGACTCATATTTAGCATGTGATCTATTACAACCGCCAGATCCTGTTCCACAGTACTCCTTCCTAGGCAGACATTTCCCATTTTGTACATGTGGACCTGATTGTTATTCCCTAAGTGGAGCACTTTGCATTTGTCCTTATAGAATTTCATCCTATTTACTTCAGACTATTTCTCAAATTTGTCCAGATCATTTTGAATTATTATCCTACCCTCCAAAGTTCTTATGACCCCTCCCAGGTTGGTATTGTCTACAAAATCTATAAGTGTACTCTTTATGCCATGATCAAAATCATTGATGAAGATATTGAACAGAACCGAACCCAGAGTTGCTTCCTGTGAGATCTAAACTAGTTTAAAATCACACCTTTAATTAAATAGGTGAATCTTTGTGTATAGGCTGCTGGAATTTCTCTCCAGTCCTTAGCCTCATGGATTCCAAGAACTCAGCTCTAATTAGGACTCATCACTCAGGTTTTTTTACTGGTGTGTACTAACACTTACACAGATCTGATTGGACTTATGTGTAGGAGATGGTTGAGGGATATAGCCCAAATTCAAAGATTATTGGTTACTTTATATACACTTTGAGTGGTCAGGTTACTTTAGAACCTGTATGTATCATGCTCTGGTGATATGTCACATGTACAGAGCATATTTGGTAGGTTCCCTCCTTGTATTTTGTTAGTTTCTTCCCTGTCTGCTAAGTCTCCTTCCACAGGAACTTTGCCATAGCTGCCCACCCAATTATTGCTTGAACTTGTTTTTACACAGCTTATCTCTTGCTTTGTCCCTTGACTCCTGGCCCCACTCAGACCAAGTGAGGCCTACAAGGGCCAGATCTAATAGACACACATACAGCACACAGATACACTAACTCATAACTATGCAGACAATCACATAAACATGCTCAGACACTAAACACCATGAACCACACACTGACTCAGAAACAGGCACTCGCTGAGTGGCTAAACAAGAAAACACAGCTTAGTTTGGATTCTGTTCCTGGAACTTTGTAATTGGGGTGGTACCAGGAGACTAAAAATAGAAGCAGGCATTATGACTCCTGGGTTCTATCCCAGCTCTGGGAGAGAAGTGGCATCTAATGATTAGCCTAAGGCATCTGGGAACCAGGACTTCTGGGTTCTAGCCTATCTTTGTGTGGAGGGTGGGGTTAGAGCAGAGGGGTCTGGGAGCTAGGGCCTGGGTTCTGTCACTGGTTTGGGGAGGGGAATAGGCTTCACTGGTTAGATGGAGAGGGGCTGGGAGCCAGGACTTGTGAGTTCTAGCCCTGGCTCTGGGTGAGGAGTGGTGTTTAATGGGTTAGAATGAAAGGGCTGGCAGTGAGGAATCCCAGGTTCTATTCCTAGTTCTGGAAGGAGTGTGGGGTGTAATTGTCACGGAGTGTGGGGGAGTCCAGGCCATGCACCCCTCTTCCTGGGATTCACTGAGACTCTCAGCCAGCCAGTAAAACAGAAGGTTTATTGGACAACAGGAACACAGTCCAAAACAGAGCTTGTGGGTGCACCCAGGACCCCTCAGTCAAGTCCTTCTGGGGGAGCAGGGAGTTTAGACCCCAGCCCTGGGGTTCCCTGTGTTCCTCCACCCAGCCCAAACTGGAACTAAACCCACCCAGCAGGTTCCCTGCTGCAGCCTCCGTCCACATTCCCGGGCAGAGGTGTTACCTCCCCCTCCCCCTCCTGGCTCAGGTTACAGGGTCTCAGGTCTCCCATCCCCAGGGCACATTCCCAGGTCAACACTCCCCCCTCCCTGCTGCGTCACATTGTCACATCAATGGATAGGACTTTGGATCACTACTCCAAGGTTATAATTCAAGCTATGCCACTGGTTCTTTGTGTGACCTTGAGCAAGTTATTGTCTCTCTCTGCACCACAGATTTTCATCTAGAAAATGAGGAATAATAATATGTACAGCGCAACCTCATCTGAGAAATAATAGGCCATATTTCTGCAAGGTTTATTAATCAGTTAATACTTCTATAAGGATAAAGGTGAGATTGTTATTACTTTTTAAACACACACACCTATATTTGGACTGTTTCACTGCTGATCTTGTATATAAAATCACAATGATTTCCAAGTTATATTTATGTCCTAAATAAGCAATCTGTCTACAAAGACAGAATCTCTCATGTAGGATGTTGTCTTATTTCTAAGTAAAAGTAGTTTCATTTATCATTTTTAGTAAAGTAATACAGCTAGTTTACATGGTATTTGACATTCATCTTGAGAAACAAATATAAAGGAGGGTTTCTACTTGAAACCTTCCCTAGACAGGAAAGTCCTTGGCTTCAAAATTGTCTTAAGATGTGTTTGTATTTGTGGAATCACATTCTGAAGTCTTAACCCTTCATCCCCATACCAGACTCTAAATTGCTTCACATTCAAACATGGATTTGATTCCATTCTTCAGTGATTGAAGGAGCTGACTGAGTGGGAGTTAACACCCCATTGAGGTGGATTAATCAGCTATTCAGTTTCACACTCCTTTGATGAGGCTGGATAGTGTCAGAACTATTGTTCCCCTACAGGCAAAGAAGAGCATTTGGCAACTGCCTCTGGTGATTAAAGAACCAGGGGGAGTTAGAAAAGAGACACTCATTAGGCCTGGTTTGCTCACAGATTTGTGCCACTACAGGTAGGAAGCTAATGTTAGGCTGCCAGAGATCCCCAGGAACTAAGTCCAAACAACCACACACAACCCTGTGCTCATACGCAAACGTATAGTCAGACACACACAGAATCATGCACTCCCACATGTGGAAACACAGAGTAACACAACTCTCATTTATATACACAATCAGAGAAACACACTGCCCACAATACAGGCTCACATAATCTATGTCCAAAGAGAAAACAGGCTCTCATATCCAAACACACAATACACAGAGAGGCACTTACAGACTCATTATCCAACCAATAGCATCCAAACACTCAGATACAAACACACAAACATGTACTCTCGAGTGTCTAAGGGAGGGCTTCCCTGTTTGGATACTGTTCCTGGAGCAAAATTCAACCCATGAAAGTAGAATCACAGAATTGTAGGACTGGAAGGGATCTCAGGAAGTCACCTAGTCAAATCCTCCACAGTGAAGGCAGGACTAAGTATTATCTAGACCATCCCTGACAGGCGTTTGTCTAACCTGCTCTTAAAAATCTTAAATGATGGAGATTCCACAATCTCCCTAGGCAATTTATTCCAGTGCTTAACAACCCTGACAGTTAGGAAGTTTTTCCTAATGTCCAACCTAAATTACCCTTTCTGCAATTTAAGCCCATTGCTTCTTGTCCTCTCCTCAGAGGTTCATAAAAACAATTCACCTGCCTCCTCCTCATAATAATCTTTTATGTACTTAAAAACATTTAACATATCCCCTCTCAGTCTCCTCTTCTCCAGACTAAACAAACCCATTTTTTTCAATCTTCCCTCACAGTCCATGTTTTATACAACTTTAATTATTTTTTGTTGCTCTTCTGTAGACTTTCTCCAATTTGTCCACATCTTCCATGAGATGTGGCACCCAGAACTGGAGAACAACACTCCAATTGAGGTCTAATCAGCGAGGAGTAGAGCAGAAGAATTACTTCTTGTGTCTTGCTTACAACACTCCTGATGATACATCCCATTTTTGTTTATTTTGCTACAGAGTTACACTGTTGACTCATATTTAGTTTGTGGTCCACTATGACCAGCAGATCCTCTTCGCAGTATTCCTTCCTAGATGGTCATTTTCCATTTTGTACACGTGCAACTGATTGTTCCTTCCAAAGTGGAGTACTTTGCATGTGTTCTTATAGAATTTCATCCTATTTGCTTCAGATAATTTCTCAAATTTGTCCAGATCATTTTGAATTACTATCCTATCCTCCAAAGCTCTTATGACCCCTCCCAACTTGGAATTGTCCGCAAACTTTATAAGTGTACTCTCTAGGCCATTATCTAAATTGTTGATGAAGACATTGAACAGAACCAGACCCAGAGTTGCTTCCTGTGGGATCTAAACTAGTTTAAAATCACACCTTTAATTAAATAGGTGGATCTTTGTGTATAGGCTGTTGGAATTTCTCTTAGCCTCATGAATCCCAAGAACTCAGCTCTAATTCGGACTCATCACTCAGGTTTCTTATTGGCGTACACTAACAGTTACACAGAACAAAATGAGGAGGGAAAAACAATCACAGAAAATGTGGAAATGGCAGAGGTTTTTAATGACTTCTTTGTTTCAGTTTTCATGAAGAAGTTTGGTGGTGATTGTACACCTAACATAGTGAAAGCCAGTGAAAATGGGGTAGGTTCAGAAGCTAAAATAAGGAAAGAACAAGTTAAAAATTGTTTAGACAAGTTAGACCTCTAGTTGTACTGGTGACCCCTTTCACACAACAAGCATATGCATGCAACTCCCCCTTATAAATTAAAAACACCTTTTTTTATATTTAACACTATTCAATGCTGGAGGTGAAGCAGGCTTTGGGGTGGAGGCTGACAGCTCAAAACCACTCATGTAATAACCTCATGACCCCCTGAGGGGTCAAAATCAACACTTTGAGAACCCCTTCTCTAGATCATCCCTGAGAAGTGTCTGTCTGACATGCTCTTAAAAATCTCCAGTGATGGAGATTCCACAACCTCCTTAGGCAAGTTATTCCAGTGCTTAACCACGCTGACTGGAAGCTTTTCCAAATGTCCAACTTAAACCTCCCTTGCTGCAATTTAAGTCCATTGCTTCTTGTCCTATCATCAGAGGTTAAGGAGAATAATTTTTTCCTTCCTCCTTGTAACAACCTTTTAGGTACTTGAAAACTGTTATCATGTCCCCTCTCAGTCTTCTCTTCTCTAGACTAAACAAACCCAGTTCTTTCAATTTCCCTCACAGGTCATGTTTTCTGGACCTTTAATCATTTTTGTTGCTCTTCTCTGGAGTTTCTCCAATTTCTCCACATCTTTCCTGAAATGTAGTGCCCAGAATTGGACACAATACTTCAACTGAGGCCTAATCAGCGAGGAGTAGAGCAGAAGAATTACTTCTTGTGTCTTGCTTAAAACAGTGCTGCTGATACATCCCAGAATGATGATGGCTTTTTTTGCAACAGTGCTGCACTATTTGCTCATATTTAGTTTGTGACCCACTAGGACCCCCAGATCCTTTTCCGTAGTACTCTTTTTCTAGGCAGTCATATTCCATTTTGTATGTGTGCAACAGATTGTTCCTTCCAAAGTGGAGTACTTTGCATTTGTCCTTATTGAATTTCTTCCTATTTGCTTCAGATGATTTCTCCAGTTTGTCCATAGAATCATAGAATCATAGAATATCAGGGTTGGAAGGGACCCCAGAAGGTCATCTAGTCCAACCCCCTGCTCAAAGCAGGACCAAGTCCCAGTTAAATCATCCCAGCCAGGGCTTTGTCAAGCCTGACCTTAAAAACCTCTAAGGAAGGAGATTCTACCACCTCCCTAGGTAACGCATTCCAGTGTTTCACCACCCTCTTAGTGAAAAAGTTTTTCCTAATATCCAATCTAAACCTCCCCCATTGCAACTTGAGACCATTACTCCTCGTTCTGTCATCTGCTACCACAGAGAACAGTCTAGATCCATCCTCTTTGGAACCCCCTTTCAGGTAGTTGAAAGCAGCTATCAAATCCCCCCTCATTCTTCTCTTCTGCAGACTAAACAATCCCAGCTCCCTCAGCCTCACCTCATAAGTCATGTGCTCTAGACCCCTAATCATTTTTGTTGCCCTTCGCTGGACTCTTTCCAATTTATCCACATCCTTCTTGTAGTGTGGGGCCCAAAACTGGACACAGTACTCCAGATGAGGCCTCACCAGTGTCGAATAGAGGGGAACGATCACGTCCCTCGATCTGCTCGCTATGCCCCTACTTATACATCCCAAAATGCCATTGGCCTTCTTGGCAACAAGGGCACACTGCTGACTCATATCCAGCTTCTCGTCCACTGTCACCCCTAGGTCCTTTTCCGCAGAACTGCTGCCTAGCCATTCGGTCCCTAGTCTGTAGCGGTGCATTGGATTCTTCCATCCTAAGTGCAGGACCCTGCACTTATCCTTATTGAACCTCATCAGATTTCTTTTGGCCCAATCCTCCAATTTGTCTAGGTCCTTCTGTATCCTATCCCTCCCCTCCAGCGTATCTACCACTCCTCCCAGTTTAGTATCATCTGCAAATTTGCTGAGAGTGCAATCCACACCATCCTCCAGATCATTTATGAAGATATTGAACAAAACGGGCCCCAGGACCGACCCCTGGGGCACTCCACTTGACACCGGCTGCCAACTAGACATGGAGCCATTGATCACTACCCGTTGTGCCCGACAATCTAGCCAGCTTTCTACCCACCTTATAGTGCATTCATCCAGCCCATACGTCCTTAACTTGCTGACAAGAATGCTGTGGGAGACCGTGTCAAAAGCTTTGCTAAAGTGAAGAAACAATACATCCACTGCTTTCCCTTCATCCACAGAACCAGTAATCTCATCATAAAAGGCGATTAGATTAGTCAGGCATGACCTTCCCTTGGTGAATCCATGCTGACTGTTCCTGATCACTTTCCTCTCCTCTAAGTGCTTCAGGATTGATTCTTTGAGGACCTGCTCCATGATTTTTCCAGGGACTGAGGTGAGGCTGACTGGCCTGTAGTTCCCAGGATCCTCCTTCTTCCCTTTTTTAAAGATGGGCACTACATTAGCCTTTTTCCAGTCATCCGGGACTTCCCCCGTTCGCCACGAGTTTTCAAAGATAATGGCCAAGGGCTCTGCAATCACAGCCGCCAATTCCTTCAGCACTCTCGGATGCAATTCGTCCGGCCCCATGGACTTGTGCACGTCCAGCTTTTCTAAATAGTCCCTAACCACCTCTATCTCTACAGAGGGCTGGCCATCTCTTCCCCATTTTGTGATGCCCAGCACAGCAGTCTGGGAGCTGACCTTGTTAGTGAAAACAGAGGCAAAAAAAGCATTGAGTACATTAGCTTTTTCCACATCCTCTGTCACTAGGTTGCCTCCCTCATTCAGTAAGGGGCCCACACTTTCCTTGGCTTTCTTCTTGTTGCCAACATACCTGAAGAAACCCTTCTTGTTACTCTTGACATCTCTTGCTAGCTGCAGCTCCAGGTGCGATTTGGCCCTCCTGATATCTTTCCTACATGCCCGAGCAATATTTTTATACTCTTCCCTGGTCATATGTCCAACCTTCCACTCCTTGTAAGCTTCTTTTTTATGTTTAAGATCCGCTAGGATTTCACCATTAAGCCAAGCTGGTCGCCTGCCATATTTACTATTCTTTCGACTCATCGGGATGGTTTGTCCCTGTAACCTCAACAGGGATTCCTTGAAATACAGCCAGCTCTCCTGGACTCCCTTCCCCTTCATGTTAGTCCCCCAGGGGATCCTGGCCATCTGTTCCCTGAGGGAGTCAAAGTCTGCTTTCCTGAAGTCCAGGGTCCGTATCCTGCTGCTTACCTTTCTTCCCTGCGTCAGGATCCTGAACTCAACCAACTCATGGTCACTGCCTCCCAGATTCCCATCCACTTTTGCTTCCCCCACTAATTCTACCTGGTTTGTGAGCAGCAGGTCAAGAAAAGCGCCCCCCCTAGTTGGCTCCCCTAGCACTTGCACCAGGAAATTGTCCCCTACGCTTTCCAAAAACTTCCTGGATTGTCTATGCACCGCTGTATTGCTCTCCCAGCAGATATCAGGAAAATTAAAGTCACCCATGAGAATCAGGGCATGCGATCTAGTAGCTTCCGTGAGTTGCCTGAAGAAAGCCTCATCCACCTCATCCCCCTGGTCCGGTGGTCTATAGCAGACTCCCACCACTACATCACTCTTGTTGCACACACTTCTAAACTTAATCCAGAGACACTCAGGTTTTTCCACAGTTTCGTACCGGAGCTCTGAGCAGTCATACTGCTCCCTTACATACAGTGCTACTCCCCCACCTTTTCTGCCCTGCCTGTCCTTCCTGAACAGTTTATAACCATCCATGACTGTACTCCAGTCATGTGAGTTATCCCACCAAGTCTCTGTTATCCCACCAAGTCCAGATCATTTTGAATTTTAATCCTATCCTTCAAATCACTTGCAACCCCTCCCAGCTTGGTATCGTCCACAAACTTTATAAATGTGCTCTCTAGGCCATTATCTAAATCATTGATGAAGATATTGAACAGAACCGGACCCCGAGCTGCTTCCTGTGGGATTTAAAGTAGTTTAAAATATCACCTTTAATTAAATAGGTGGATCTTTGTGTATATTGCTGGAATTTCTCTCCAGCCCTTAGCCTCGTGGATCCCAAGAACTCAGCTCTAATTCAGACTCATCACTCAGGTTTCTTATTGGCATACACTAACACATATATAGATTTGATTGGACTCGTGTATGGGGATGGTTGAGGGGTATAGCACAAATTCAAAGAATATTGGTTATTTTATATACAAATGAACTCTGTGCATGAGTCTACCAATCTACATCACTTCATGCACTTTACGAGTGGTCAGGTTATTTTAGAACTAGTTCCTGTTTGTATCATGCTCTGGTGATATGTCACATGTACAGAGCATATTTGGTAGGTTCCCTCCTTGTGTTTTGTTAGTTTCTTCCCTGTCTGCTAAGTCTCCTTCCACAGGAACTTTGCCATAGCTGCCCACCCAATTATTGCTTGAACTTGTTTTTACACAGCTTATCTCTTGCTTTGTCCCTTGACTCCTGGCCCCACTCAGACCAAGTGAGGCCTACATGGGCCAGGTCTAAAAGACACACAGACACACAATCATGCATAAAAACAGAAAGGAAAATAAACATGCTCACACGCTAAACACCATGAAGCACACACTGACTCAGAAACAGGCACTCGCTGAGTGGCTAAACAAGAAAACACAGCTTGGTTTGGATTCTGTTCCTAGAGCTGCTCAATTGGGGTGCTACCAGGAGACTGAAAATAGGAGCAGGCTTTATGACTCCTGGGTTCTACCCCAGCTCTATGAGGGAAGTGGGATCCAGTGCTTATATTGAGGTGTCTGAGAACCAGGACTCCTGGGTTCTCTGCTTATCTCTAGGTGGTCTTGTGGGTTAGAGAAGAGGGGTCTGGGAGCTAGTACTTAATGGGTTCTTTCACTGGTTCTGGGAGGGGAATAGACTCTACTGGTTAGATGGAGGGGTGCTGGGAGGCAGGACTTTTGAGATCTATCCCTGGATCTGGGTGGGGACTGGTGTTTCATGAGTTGGAGTGGAAGGGCTGGGAGTTAGAAATCCTGGGTTTTATTCCTGATTCTGGGGGAAGTGTGGGTTGGAGAAGATAGGACTTGGGATCATGACTCCAAGATTATAACTGAAGCCATGTCATTGATTTTCAAGTTGTGATTGCAGAGCCATTGGCCATTATCTTTGAAAACTCGTGGCAATTGGGGGAGGTCCAAGATGACTGGAAAAAGGCTAATGTTGTGCCCATCTTTAAAAAAGGGAAGAAGGAGGATCCGGGGAACTACAGGCCAGTCAGCCTCATCTCAGTCCCTGGAAAAAACATGGAGCAGGTCCTCAAGGAATCAATTCTGAAGCACTTAGAGGAGAGGAAAGTGATCAGGAACAGTCAGCATGGATTCACCAAGGGCAAGTCATGCCTGACTAATCTAATTGCCTTCTATGATGAGATAACTGGCTCTGTGGATCAGGGGAAAGCAGTGGACTTGTTGTTCCTTGACTTTAGCAAAGCTTTTGACACGGTCTCCCACAGTATTCTTGCCAGCAAGTTAAAGAAGTATGGGCTGGATGAATGGACTATAAGGTGGATAGAAAGCTGGCTAGATCGTCAGGCTCAACGGGTAGTGATCAATGGCTCCATGCTGAGTTGGCAGCCGGTATCAAGTGGAGTGCCCCAAGGGTTGGCCCTGGGGCCGGTTTTGTTCAATATCTTCATTAATGATCTGGAGGATGGTGTGGATTGCACCCTTAGCAAGTTTGCAGATGACACTAAACTGGGAGGAGAGGTAGATACGCTGGAGGGTAGGGATAGGATACAGAGGGCCCTAGACAAATTAGAGGATTGGGCCAAAAGAAATCTGATGAGGTTCAACAAGGACAAGTGCAGAGTCCTGCACTTAGGATGGAAGAATCCCATGCACCACTACAGACTAGGGACCGAATGGCGAGGCAGCAGTTCTGCAGAAAAGGACCTAGGGGTTACAGTGGACGAGAAGCTGGATATGAGTCAACAGTGTGCCCTTGTTGCCAAGAAGGCCAATGGCATTTTGGGATGTATAAGTAGGGGCATTGCCAGCAGATTGAGGGACGTGATCGTTCCCCTCTATTCGACATTGGTGAGGCCTCATCTGGAGTACTGTGTCCAGTTTTGGGCCCCACACTACAAGAAGGATGTGGAAAAATTGGAAAGAGTCCATCACAGGGCAACAAAAATGATTAGCAAAAAGAAAAGGAGTACTTGTGGCACCTTAGAGACTATCAAATTTATTTGAGCATAAGCTTTTGTGAGCTACAGCTCACTTCATTGGTAGCTGTAGCTCACGAAAGCTTATGCTCAAACAAATTTGTTAGTGTCTAAGGTGCCACAAGTACTCCTTTTCTTTTTGTGAATACAGACTAACACGGCTGCTACTCTGAAACCTGTCAAAAATGATTAGGGGGCTGGAGCACTTAATTTATGAGGAGAGGCTGAGGGAACTGGGATTGTTTAGTCTGTGGAAGAGAAGAATGAGGGGGGATTTGATAGCTGCTTTCAACTACCTGAAGGGGGTTCCAAAGAGGATGGATCTAGACTGTTCTCAGTGATAGCAGATGACAGAACAAGGAGTAATGGTCTCAAGTTGCAGTGGGGGAGGTTTAGGTTGGATATTAGGAAAAAATTTTTCACGAGGAGGGTGGTGAAACACTGGAATGCGTTACCTAGGAAGGTGGTGGAATCTCCTTCCTTAGAAGTCTTTAAGGTCAGGCTTGACAAAGCCCTGGCTGGGATGATTTAGTTGGGCATTGTTCCCTCTTTGAGCAGGGGGTTGGACTAGATGACCTCCTGAGGTCCCTTCCAACCCTGATATTCTATGATTCTATGATGCTTTGTGTGACTTGAGCAAGTTACTGTCTCTGTGCCAGTTTTCCATTGGAAAAATAGAGAGATATTAATATGTACTCAACATATGAGAATTAGTAATCAGATCTGATAACTGGTTAATATTTCTGTAGGGATAGTGGTGAGATGTTAACAGGAAGATTTCAAAACACTGTTATTACTTTTTAAACACACACCCACACCCCCTACATTTGGATTGTTTCATTACTGACCTTGTATTTAAAATCACAAGCATTTTCAAGTTATGTTTATATCACAATCTGTCTATAAATAAAGGGTCTGTCATGTAGGATGTTGTCTGTATTTCTTTTTAAGTAAAAATAGTGCCATTTATCATTTTTTTAAATAAAACAAGTCAGTGAAAACTGTGGATTTATTTGGTGTTTGGCTTTCACCTTGAAAAACATACATGCAAGAACATTTCTACCTGAAACCTTCCCTAGAAAGGAAAGTCTTTGGCTTCAAAATTGTCTTGAGATGTGTTTGTATTTGTGGAATCACATTTTGAAGTCTTAGCCCTTCATCCCCATACCAGTCTCTAAATTGCATCCAATTCTAACATGGATTTGATTTTATCCCCCAGTGATTGAAGAAGCTGACTGAGTGGGAGTTAACACCCCATTGAGGTCAACTAATCAGCAGTTCAGTTTCACACTCCTTTGGTAAGGCTGGAGAGAGCGAACTATTGTTCTCCTCCAGGCAATGAAGAGCATTTGACAACTGCCTCTGGTGATTAAATACCCCAGGGGAGTTAGAAAAGAGATACTGATTAGGCCTGCTTTGCTCACAGATTTTGTACAAGTACAGGCAGGAATCTGATGCCAGGCTGCCATCCACACACCAGAGATCCCTAGGAAATATATCCAAACAGCCACACACACCCATGTGCTCATACACAAATATGAAGTCAAACACACACAGAGACTCATGTATTCCCCACGTAGAAACAGTGGCCCGCTTGCTACATAAGGAAATTGACTGGTAGAACTATAATGATCATATAATATTGTTATCGCTTAATGGGGCCCTGGTCCATAACTACTCCCTAAATAACTACAATGGCATAAGAGCCCATGTGGACCCTCTATTCTGGAACAAAAGTGAAGCAGACGTAATTATTCCAGAATGAAGTCCCTTTTATTAGGAATAGTGTGTCCGCTTGGGGAATTAAACCAGCATAATAATTATTCTGCTATAGTTCTGCTGGCCAATTTTCCTTTGTAGACAGGCTCTTACACTCCTTAGACTGCAGTGAGGTCAAGGCAAGGCAGCTTACAATGACCAAGTTATGGAATTGTCTACACTTAAATTTGGCTCCCACCGATGTAACTGTCAAGCTACACTGATTTAATACTCCACCTCTGTGAATGGTGTAGAGTCAAGGTTGATGTAGTTAGGTCGACAGATAGTGTAGACATTGCATTGCTTATGTTGACTGTTACTGGCTTTCAGGAGTCTTCCCACAATGCCCCACACTGGTGAGGACTGGTGTGGCAAATACTGGTGAGAACACACACAGCTGACACAAGGAGCAAAGTGTAGACGCAAACAAGTGCTGAAATTACTGAGGTGGTTGTATGTAGAAGGAAGTTAGGTCAACATAATTTTGTAAGCAGCTGGTTTAAAACAAACAAAAGGAAGTATTTCTTTACACAATGTACAGTCAACCTGTGGAACTCTTTGTCAGAGGATGTTGTAAAGGTCAAGACTATAACAGGGTTCAAACAAGAACTTAATAAATTGATGGAGGATAGGTCCATCAGTGGCTATTAGCTCGGATGGGAAGGAATAGTGTCCCTAGCCTCTGTTTGCCAGAAGCTGGGAATGGGTGATGGGATGGATCACTTGGTGATTACCTGTTCTGTTCATTCTCTCTGGGGCACCTGGCATTGGTCACTGTCAGAAGACAGGATACTGGGCTAGATGGACCTTTGGTCTGACCCTGTATGGCCGTTCTTATGTAGTGTAGACATGGCCTCAGGCCCTTTGGCGTGTTTGAAAAGAGGTCTTCTCCTGGTGTTTCTCCCTTTGATGTATTTCAGAGAAGAATCAGATCCCCTCTCAGCTTTCTGCAAAGATTATACAAATGTATTGCTTTATAAACACACACATATATACATCCTTTCATTGCTGAACTCTCATTTGAAATCCACGATCTAGATGAAATTGAAGTTATGTTTCTGTCATGAATAAACATGCCTATACATACAGGGTCTGTCATTTTTGCATTTGTCTGTATTTCTTTTTAAGTAACATTGTTTATTATAGTTTTTAGAAAACTAGGTCAATGAAAACTGTAAGTGTCTTGTATTTGGGTTTTATCTTCACACATCAATATGAAATCTACATACACAGAAACGACTATAGCTCAACAGTGTGTGATCGAGATGGGTTTCTCCTTGTGCCGTCACATTTTGGACTCTTCCCCATTGCAGGCTCTAAATTGAACTTGCATCCAGTTCTAACATGGATTGGAGTCTAATCCCAAGTGATTGAATGAGCTGGTTGAGAGGGAGGTAGCACCCCATTGAAGGTTAACTAGCAGTTCAGTTTCACATTCCTTTGACCTGGCTGGCTGGGCCAGGCCAGGAAGAACATATGGCTACTTCCTGTGCTGAATAAAGAAAGACCTAAAGGGAGCGATACAGACCAGGACAGGTCTATACACAGATTTTGAACAATAGCAGATCAGAAGGTGGTGTCAGTCTGCCAGTGCAAACCCAGAGAGTGCCAAGAACTATACCCAAATGACAGCACATGTGCATGTGTGCACACGCGCGCGCACACACACACACATTCATATAATCATTTACATACAAACTCCACAAACCACACACTCCCCAACCCTAACAAGGACTGTCTGAGTGTCTGACTAATACAGTTGTGACACTCTGTACCTCAAAATAGCACCCTGGAACCGCCATATTCACTACTGTGACATTATTTTGACTTGTTTTGTAAAATGTATGCCTTGTGAGGTATCATTTGAAAATCTTGAACTGTTGAACAATAATAACCTGTTAGATTGTGTGTACTACCATTGTATGTGAAGTTATGAACTATTGCTATATGTGTCACTGAGATATGTTGTGAGGTTAGGGACACCCACAACCAGCCTTTCAGTTACAACAAAGGAGTAGCCATCAATGGCCAGACGGGCATAAATGTCTCATCTACACACAATCCACTATCCCAGAGACTTCTGGGTGGAGGCACATATGAAATGTGTGGGCAACTAACCCATGTCACAGCAAGGATCTTTTCAACAGCTGGAAGAAAGTATGACAGAGTCAGTGGCATCATCACTTGGTCTCTTCCGCACCCCACACAACACCTGGAAGAACATCTGGAGGAAAAAGACTTTGAAGTGGGGAAGGGTGGTCCCCGCTATGTACTGAGGAACTGTCACCTGCTTGTGCCATCAGTTGGAGTGAGAAAAGCTGTTTGCTTCAACTCCTCTTAGACTGAAAATTTAGACTTTAGAATGTGAGTTTACTTTTCATTTTCTTAAGGTAACTGTCTCTGACTTTTATTCCCAACACTTCAATCACTTAAAATCCATCTTTTTGTCATTAATACGTCTATTTTATTTTTTACCTAAAGCCGTGTGTTTTGGTTGAAATGCTCGGGAAATCTCTGCTCAGGTTAACGAGGACTGCTGCAGGTCCACTACCCTTTTGTCGGAGTGGCAAGCTGGGTAATGAGCTAACACTGGCCAGGTTTCTGATCATGTAAGACAATACAGTTCTGGGGTGCAAAGCTGGGAACTGGAGGGGTATTGGTTCCCTATTGATGGTTCATGAACAGCTGGGAAATCTTTCATGTAACTCAGTTGGGTGTGTCCCTACCTGTGGATGTCTGCGTACATGCTGAGGCTGTCAGAGGTTTGTAGCTTGGCATCAGCATCACAGTGTGAGAGGCAGCTCTGATTGGTGCGTTCAGAGGGCTGCACCCTGGGGACCCCGTCACAACATTGCTGCTCTGTGTGGACTCTGTTCCTTAAGAAATATTCACCTAACTAAAGCAGAACTACGTGTGTGGAACAGACACTCACATATACATGAGCACACAGCAACGCATTCTCCTGTACTCTACATGTATAACGCCTACAAACATGCCTTCGTACCCAAACGAACACAGTCTCTCACGACACGCTAACAGTGACTCAAACACACTGACATTGGCAGATTCACACACTCAGTCACAGGGACAGAAACACACACACACACACACACACACACACACACACAAAGGGCTTCTCCACACTTACAAGTTTGCAACTTGAGCAACAAGACCTTCTGCCACTCAAGCTTATTCCCATTATGGGCTTTAGCTCAAAATTCTGCGACTGAGAGAGTTACATCTTTATGCCCATCACATTTTGGACTCCTAATCTGCTTCTCCATTAAAGGACTGGTCTAAACTATACACTGGCATGGCTACATGGGAGAGGGGCATGATTCTTATATAGAGATAGCTCTGTCAGTATAAGCAGTAGAGTAGATGCATCTACACCACCCTACCCATTTACAACTAAACTAACTTTAAACATGGGGTCACTCCGAGGCCTCGTGTTAGGCTCTGCTCTGTGTCTGCAATAATGTAGTGTAGACATTATTACAGTTATGGAACGGTTCTTCCGTCACTGTACTAAACACACCTCCTGGAGAGGTGAGAAGATTGGTCTATGGAAGAATTTGAGAAGATTGGTCTATGGAAGAATTCTTCATTACACCTAAGTGTTGGCTACGCTGGGGCTCAGGTCAGCCTTACTGTGTCTCTCAGGGGTGTGAATTGGTCGCTGTAGCTGATATATCTCGAGTAACTGGTGTAAACTGGTCCAGCAGATTAGCTACGATGCCATTACAAGCTGCATGTGCATTAGGAGTGTTTGCCTGGGTAGCTGTACCAGCAAAATTTCCTAGCACAGACAAGTCCTCAGCCTGTAAAATGCATCCTTTTCCAGTGTGGGTTTCAGTCTAAACCAGCAGGGATGGAATGGGGGAGCTGGTGGAGGGCTGACACCCCCATGAAGTGTTTGGGGTACTAGAGGTGTCAGTTTCTTATTGCTGCTGTTTTCTGGTGGAGAACATTATTGCAGACACAGAGCAGAGCAACCCCGTGTTGAAGGCTGGTGGATCTGCAAACATACAGCAATCTATACACAGAGTGCAGAACAGGACCCCAGATTCCTAACCTCATGGCATCTCTCTCTACCGACTTTGCAACCAAGCTGCTAGTCTTGTATCAGCAATATCTCAGTGGATGAGGCTAATATCATATAGGCATAAATCAAATGTAACTCAGTTACTCTTGCACAGAAGTGTGGAATGTCCACACACAAACATGAACACAATTGCACACACACACGCGCATGCACAAACAGACAAACAAAGCAGAAAACCACCCCAGTCCAGCAGGCAGATACAGTCACACAAAAATGTGCTCAGGTACACATGATGCTGTAGTGCAAAAACATATACACTCCCACACGGAATCAAGGACACACTTGCATGAATAGACACTAAAATACCACCCAGAGATGTGTATGGCCTTCTGCAATCACATTTTTTGACTCTCAACCCCATTCCCCAGCTCAGCAGCTAAACTCTATTAAGTTCTAGCACGGATATGAGTTTACAACCTCATGACTAGCCTGGGGGAGAGGGAGGCTAAAAACCCAATGAGCTGGAATAGCCCCTATTGGAGTCTGGTTTATGTCAAAAAGTCCAGAAGTGTGTGCCCAGAGCCCAGAACAGGACTCCAAATTCCTATCCATATGGCTTCGCTTTCTGCTGGCTTTGGAAAACATTTGCCAGCCCTATCCCATAAGGTTCCCTGTGAGTGAGGCTTGTGTCCATGCAAAGTGGGGGTTTTCTTGGATGTTTGCAAACAGCTGATTTAATCAGCAGCTCAGGCTGATGCTCCTTTGATGTGCCTGGCTATTGTTCCCCTGCAAGTCCCTGAAGACTATGTGGCGACTCCCTCTGATGATTAAAGGGTGGGGAGGGACTTGAGAGGGAGACACTGAGCTGGGGCCCCAGTATATAAGAGATGCTGGAAAGGCTCAAGGCCAAGAGACACCACAAGCCGTGGGACAGACCATGCTGCCTCTGAGACCCAGTTCTGCCAGAGCCCCTGACGAGATGATGCTTTGCATGGAGACATCCCAGCCAGCCTGGACCTGGGGAGAATGAGACTCACACACTGATGGGTAAGTCCTGCTCTGCTTTGCAGACCTGACACTTGATTTTTTGAACCTTAGCAGCATAGTTTGGGTAAAAACACAGGTGCTTCTCCTGGGAAAAGGAAGCCACAGGACACATCTAGTTATATGATGCTGGCCACTGTAAGCAGGAATTTAGACTAGATGGACCATAGATTTGTTTGTGTCTGGTAATTCCTATTTGTTCCTACTCTTTTTTCTCAGCATCTCTCTCCTTCTATCTCACTCATCTTTCTTTCTTTTGTTTTGCTTTCTCTCCATCCAGCCATCTGCCTGTCCTCCTCTCACAATCGCCCTGTCTGTTTCTCTCTCTGTTTTGCTCCATCTGTTTACCAATAGTTTTGAACTAGAAGGTGCTGCCAGTTTTGGATCTGATTGATAGAGACCAACCCCAAAGCACATTGATTGGTTTCCCTGGTGAGTTCCTAGTGCTTCTACTCAAAATTCTCCTGGCAAGTGGCTTTCCTCCAATGGGTAAAAAAGCTAAGACAGGAGGTTACCTTTCCCCAACAAAGTATATTTAACCCTGACTGGAAGTGCATTAGTTTTATACTTGTGTGTCTGTGCATAGAACATTTTCTTTGTGTGTTTCCTTTGAAAATAAAATATTTCTCACTCTTCCCCCCCCTCCCCCCGCCCTGCCCCAGGAAGCTCTCTGGTTTCAGAGAACTTTTCCCATTTATGAGAACTCAAATACAAAGCATCCAGATGGTCCATCACCAACCTACTGCCCCAACGGGAGCACTTGCTGGAATATTGAAAAGAGTAAGTGCCCCCTGTTGAGGCATAGGTTAAGTGAAAAAATATATAATTTTCTCCACACAGAACAAAACAGTGACTTTCATTCATAGGTTCCTCTCTCTTGAGTGTTTTCTATATCTATTTTCCCTTCCCCATTGACTGTATGCTTGTGAGCACTGTGACCTGCAGGGAGTGTTACCCTAACACAGAATAAAGAACTGACCTGGGCTCCAAAGTTGAATGATTAGCATCCTCCATTAGGGAAATGCCAACCAATCATATCTAAACCATTGCACTCTCTGGTAGTCCTGTAGGATAGTGCTGCTGGGATTTCAATCTGGTTTCTTGATAGAACAAGTATATTGCTGGGTTTCAATGCAGAACTCTCATTTGTGGGTTTGGGACTGATTTGGTTTTTGGCACAGATTAATGCTGTTTATCCCTAGAGAAAGGTTTCCCATGTAGAAGCTGGCTGGCTCCCACCATTTCCCCAGACATTCCCAGGAACTATAGCCAAACACAAGTGGGGCTTTTTGAATACCTAAATAAGAAAGTGCCGATGTTTTCCTGGAGTTGACCCCTGGAATTCCACCCCAACCTGCAGAAGAATCTCTGGACTCTCAGAACTTTTCCTAAATGTCCAAACCAACCAACCATCACTGACCTACCACCCCAATGGGAGCACTTGCTGGAATATTGAGACATGTAAGTGCTCCCCTGTTGAGGCATAGGTCTAGTGAAAAAATCCATCCTTGTCTCCACACACCCCCAAACCCACAAGGCTTATTAGTATGATTTCAGGCTCTGTCTTGCTTTCAGTTTCCTCTTCTCAGACACTGATTGTTTAAATGCAATAATCATTGTGAGCTGCAGGCCATCTCACTCTAAGGGCTTGTCTACATTGGCAAGCTACTGATCTGAAAATTTCTCGACCAGAGGTGTGAAAACTCACCCCCCCACCCCGTGTGCAGCAAGTGTCAGTGCTGTAAAATGCCACTGTAGACAGGCTCCGAGCACTGGGAGCAATGCCCCTCATGGGGGTGGTTTACACAGAGTGCTGGGAGAGCTCTTGCCCCAGGGCTTGAGCACGGCTGCACATAGAACTGTACCTGGCCTCCAGCACTGAATGCGGACCAACCTTCAAATAGGAAATTGTTTTGTTTCCCAGAGTAATGTTTACCTGGACCTGGCTGGCTGGCAGTTACCATTTCCCCCCTTTCCCCCCCTCTCCCCCCCAAAAAAAAATTCCCAGCAACAATATCCAAACACAGCTGGCACTCTCTGAAGAGCTAAATAAGTGCTGCTCTGACTGGGCATAGTTCCTGCAATGGAGTCCAATCCTGCAATCGTCCAGTGCTACAAACCATCAAGAGTCGCTGATTTCTGAGAGCATTTCCCCCCGGTCAGAAGAGGAACCCACAGAATCACAATGGAAAGTGAAAAAAAATCCAGTGTTTTCTCTGCACAGCACAAAACGATGATGCTCATTCATATTTTTCCTCTCTCTTGAGTGTTTTCTCACTGTTTTCCCTTTTTCCATTGACTGTTTAAATTCAATGATCACTGTGAACTACAAATAGTCCTACCCAAAGACAAGGTGAAGAAGTGCACCTCTACTCCAGTGTTGACTGAATAGCAACCATCACTGGGGAAGTTCCAACCAATCATATCAACCACTGCACTCTTTGGTCATTCTGTAGGATGGTGCTGCCTGGTTTGGATATGGATTCTTGAGAGAACAAGCACATTGCTGGGTTTCAATGCAGAACTCTGGTTTATTTTTTGGGATTTTTGCACAGACTGATGCTCTTTTTCCTTGGAGGAAGATTTCTCAGGCAGGGGCTGGCTGGCTGCCACCATTTCCCCAGCCATTCCCAGGAACAGCAGCCAAACACAGCTGCACTTTCTGAATACTTAAATAAGTAAGTGGTAATGTGTTTGGACGTTCTTTCTGCAGTTGGCTCCTTATGGGATTCCACCTGTTGCATTCCTTCACTCTCCAGGAGAATCTTTGGTCTCTGAGAACTTTTCCTTTTTGTGAGAAGTCAAATTCAAACCATCCAAATGGACCATCACTGACCTACCGCCCCAACGGGAGCACTTGCTGGAATATTGAGAAAGGTAAGTTCTCCTCTGTTGAGGCATAGGTCTAGTGAAAAACTACAGCATTGTCTCCACACAGCACAAACCCACAAGTCTTATTTGTATGTTTTCAGGCTCTGTCTTGCTCTCAGTTTCCTCTTCTCCAATCATGGATCGTTTAAATGCAATTATCTTAGTGAACTGCAGGCTGCCTCACTGTTAGATATGACAAAGAACTGCTCCTGGCCTCCAGTGCTGAATGTGGAGCAACCTCAAAATAGGAAATCCTGTCTTAATCGCAGCACTCTCTGGTAGTTCTGTAGGATAGTGCTGTCTGGTTTGGATCTGGTTTCTTGTGAAATGCAAGCCCACGTTGCAGGGTGTCCTTGGAACATTCCTCCTTTTGGTTTACACAGGCTGCTTCCTTTTTCTACAAGAACTTTGACCTGGATGTGGCTGGCTGGCAGCCACCATTTTCTCCCACCCCAATTCCCAGGAACAGTCTCCAAACACAGCTGGCACTCTCTGAGGAGCTAAAGAAGAAAGTGCTGCTCTGTCTGGGCATTGTTTCTCCAGTGGAGTCTGCACAGGATCCTGTCTGTTGGATGCTTCAAACCTCCAAGAGTGGCTGATTTTGAGAACGTTTCCCAATGGTCGGAAGAGGAACCCACAGGCTAAAAATGGATCTTCGCTGACCTTGCACCCCAACAGGAGCACTGGCTGGAACATTTACATGAGAAAGTGCTCCCCTGTTGAGGCCTAGGTTGAGTGAAAAACATACAGCGTTTCTCCACATCGCACTAAAAGGAGACTCATTCATACATTTCCTCTCTCTCTAGTGTTGTCTCGCCATATTCCCTTTTCCATCGACTGTTTAAATTAAATGATCATGGTGATCTGCAGGGAGTCTTATCCTAAGACAGGACATAGAACTGCAACTCTGCTTCAGCATTGAATGATTAGCAACCACCACTGGGGAAATTCCAACCAATCATATCTAAACCACTGCACCCTCCGGTCCTTCTGTAGGATAGTGCTGCCTGGTTTGGATCTGGTTTCTTGAGAGAACAAACACATTGTGGGCTTTCAATGCAGAACTCCAATTTGTTGTTTTTTTAGGGTTCCCCCTGCCCCCACAAACTAATGCTGTTTATCCCTAGAGAAAGGTTTTCGAGACAGAGGCTAGATGGCTGCCCCATTTCCCCAGACATTCCCAGGAACAACAGACAATCACAGCTGCACTTTCTGGATACCTAAATAAGAAAGTGGTAATGTGTTTGGACGTTCTTTCTGCAGTTGGCTCCTCGTGGGACTCTTCCTCCACACTCCAGGGGAATCTCTAAGAACTTTTCCTACTAGTGAGACGTCAAATTCAAACCATGACCATCACTGCCCTACCGCCCCAACGGGAGCACTTGCTGGAATATTGAGAAAGTAAGTGCTTCCCTGTTGAGGCATAGGTCTAGTGAAGAACTACAGCATTGGCTCCACACAGCACAAACTCACATGGCTTATTTGTATGCAGGGCCGGTGCAAGGAGGTTTCACGCCCCAGGTGAAACTTCCACCTTGCGCCGCCCCCCCCACCACGGCAGCTCCCCGCCCCCCCTCCGCCCTGAGGCACCCCCCCGCCACCGTCCCCCTTTGGTCCGGGCAGCCCCCCCTGCAGCAGGTCTCCGCAGCCCCCTCCCCTCAGCCTGGGCAGCCCCCCCTGCATCAGCTCCCCACCGTCCCGCCCTCCCCTCAGCCTGGGCAGCCCCCCCTGCATCAGCTCCCCACCGTCCCGCCCTCCCCTCGGCCCGGGGAGCCCCCCCTGCGGCAGCTGCCCGCTGCCCCCTCGGCCCAGGAAGCCACGTGCAGCAGCTCCCTGCCCCAGCGCACCTCTGCTCCGCCTCCTCCCTGAGCAAGCCACTGCTTCTCCCGCCTCCCAGGCTTGGGGTGCCAATCAGCTGTTTGGCGCCGCTAGCCTGGGAGGGAGAGAAGCAGAGCGGGGCGGTGCTCAGGGGAGGAGGCGGAGCAGAGGTGAGCTGGGGCGGGGAGCGGTTCCCCTGTGCGCCGCCCCCCCCGTTACTTGCTGCAGGCGGCCCTCCCCATGCCCCCCTGCCCCAGCTTACCTCCGCTCCACCTCCGCCCCCAACCACTTGGCGCCCTAGGCGACCGGCGAGTGGTTGCACCGGCCCTGTTTGTATGTTTCAGGCTCTGTCTTGTTCTTCTCCAATCACGAATCATTTCAACACAATTATTCTTGTGAACTGCAGGCTGTCTCCCTGTAAGATATGACAAAGAACTGCTCCTGGCCTCCAGCGCTGAATGCAGAGCAACCTCCAGATAGGAAAGTCTAACCAATCCTGTCTTAATCACAGCTCTCTCCAGTCGTTCCGTAGGATAGCGCTGCCTGGTTTGGATCTGGTTTCTTGCAAAATATGAGCACATTGCAGGGTGTCCTTGGAGCACTCCTCCTTTTGGTTTGCACAGGCTACTGCTTCCTTTTTCTACAAGAACACGGACCTGGAGATGGCTGGCTGGCAGCCATCATTTCCCCCCACCCCAATTCCCAGGAACAGTCTCCAGACACAGCTGGCACTCTCTGAAGAGTTAATAAGAAAGTGCTGCTCTGTCTGGGCATTGTTTCTGCACTGGAGTCCATAGGGGATCTTGTCCGTTGGATGCTTCAAACCTCCAAGAGAGTCCCTGATTTCTGAAAACATTTCCAAATGGTTGGAAGAGGAACCCACAGAATCGCAATAGAGCTTTCCTGACCTTGCACCCCAACAGGAGCACTGGCTGGAATATTGACAAGAGAAAGTGCTCCCCTGCTGAGGTGTCAGTTAAGTGGAAAAAAAATCCATCTTTTTCTTTTCACGCCACAAAAAGGTGACTCTCATGTTCCCTCTCTCTCTAGTGCTGTCTTGCTGTATTCCCTTTTCCATCGACTGTTTAAATCCAGTGATCATTGTGATTGGCGGGTCGTCTTATTCTAAGACAGGATAAAGAACTGTGACTGTACTTTAGCACTGAATGATTGGCAACCTCCACTGGGCAAATTCTAACCAACCATACCTAAGCCACTGGATTCTCCGGTCCTTCTGTAGGACAGTGCTGCCTGGTTTGGATCCAGTTGATCCAATGCAGAACTCCAGTTTGCTTTTTAGCCCTGGCTGGGATGATTTAGTTGGGGATTGGTCCTGCTTTGAGCAGGGGGTTGGACTAGATGACCTGAGGTCCCTTCCAACCCTGATATTCTATGATTCTATGATTGTTTTTTTCCCCACAGACTAATGCTGTCTATCCCTAGAGGAAGTGTTCTCAGGCAGAGGCTGGCTGGCTGCCACCATTCCCCCAGACATTCCCCAGAACAATGGCCAAGCAGAGATGGGGCTTTTTGAATAGCTGTATATGAAAGTGCCAATGTGTTTGGATGTTCTTCCTGGAGTTGACTCCTTCTGGGATTCCACTGCTTTCCTTCCTTAAACCAGAGAAAGACACATCTTGATATTTTGTACACTATCTTAAATAGAGATAAATAAAAATGAATAAAATCTGCTTCCTTTTGCTAACAGACACACTCTGTCTTACTGCCATTATTCAATTGTTTTTCACTAAAAACGTAATTATAACATTAAGGTTTTTTTCCTTTTTATTAAGAAAGAGAATTGATTTTTCTAATTATTTTGGCATTTACGTTTACCGAGTACAATCATGCATGTGACTCACTTACATTTGACATTGCAATTGGTATCATACCAATTTATTTTCAGGTGCATTTTAAGCTATTTTACAGATATAACTACAAATACAATTTGAAAATAAGCAACCTTCATCTGCCCAGTGTCTGAGGTTATGTGTTTAGCTAATGGTTTTTTAAACTGGCACTGCTAAGGTTCGTACAAGCTAAAGTTACATTCTAGGAGGACTGTACTACTTTAAATAATGAATGACAAAGCACAATATGATAATAAAAGTAATAATGATAATTACTCCAGCCAGGACAGGTTAGGCATTTTAGAACTCGCTACTCAAAGAATTAAATGTAAGCATAAGAGAGAAATAAAAGTATGAAATGCATAGACCAGTCAAAAAACTCAAATGCCAGCACTTTGAAAGAATAAAATTACAGAGAATAGAGGTGCACTGCAGGAAGTACCAACAAGTAACAACAACAAGCTGGTGAGTTCTTACAAATTGTCTACACCTAGGATGGTAAAATGGTCCTTGTGGCTGCCTAATCTGGATTCAGCTGTGCAGTTAGCATGGCTCATGGCGGCCAAGCCTTCACTCTCTTCTCAGCCTCCTGGGTTTCTGGTCTCTGTTGAGATGAGTCAGTGTTCAATGTCCCAGAAATCATTAAAGTGTCCCTTTGGGTGGGAATGTGGACAGTAGACAGCTCCTCCCCGACTGTGATACTTCTTTCTTACACTCCAAAAAGCAGCCAAAACCAAATGTAAAACTAAACCCTTTGTCTCTGCGTTCTGGCTTCAGATCAATTCCTGCGGTAGCCTCCATCTTGTTCAGTCTCCGCCCTGGACTCTAGGCAACCTGGGAGTTGGAGTCCTGATCCTCTGCCACCATATCTGCTGTTGTTCAGGGTTGAGGCCTGATGTGAATAAAAAAAAAAGTTGTTTATCCAATAAATACTGGAACCGGTTACTCAATTTGTGTTGATGTCACCCCTTTCCCCATGCACTTCAGCCAACTTCCTAACTGTCAAGCACTGGAATAAATTGCCTAGGGAGGTTGTAGACTCTCCATCATTGGAGATTTTTAAAAGCAGGTTGGACAAGCACCGGTCAGGGATGGTCTAGATAATACTTAGTCCTGCCATGAGTGCAGGGGACTGGGCTAGATGACCTCTCAAGGTCCCTTCCAGTCCTACGATTCTATGATTGTTTAAGGCCAAAGCCATACCATACAGGAAAGAGCTAATACATCACCCATCCTTCCCAGTGTGTTCAGTTCACCTTACTTAGCAATATGCTTCCCAAAACCACCTTTGTGACACTCTGTACCTCAAATTAGCACCCAGGTACCCCCCTATTCACCACTGTGGGATGAGTCTGCTATGGTTTGTACAAAGTCTGCCTTGTGAGGGATCATTTTGTAAGTCTTGATCTGTTGAACACTAATCCGTTGGATTGTATGTGCTACCCTTGTATGTGGAGTGATGAGGAATGGTTGTATGTGTGTCACCAAAATACGTTGTGAGGTTGGGAACCCCTACAACCAGCCTTTCAGGTACAACAAAGCGGTAGCCATCAATGGCCAGATGGTTGTTAATGGCTTAGCCACACCCAATCCACTGTCCCAGAGAAGGCAGGTATGAATGGAGACCGCTTGACCAATAGGGACTGCCTGACCTCCATGTCGCAACAAGGAGCTTTTTAGTAGCTGGAAGAAGGTATAAAAGAAGAGACAGTTACGCTATCACTTGGCCTCTCTCCCACCCTCCCATCTCAACCCCTGGAAGCACATCTGGAGGACAAAGACTTTGAACTGGGGAAGTTTGGTCCCAGGCTGGAAAAGGGTCCAGTCTGTGTACTGGGGGACCTGCTTGGACAATCAGTGGTGGTATAATGCTGCTTGATTCAGCTCTTGCTTAAGTCTAAAAGTTTAGGATTTAGAAGATGTTAAGTTCTTGTTATGTTCTTAAGGTAACTAGCACTGATCGTTCTGCCTCCCACTTATTACTTAAAATCGATCTTTCTGTAGTTAATAAACCTATTTTATATTTTGCCTAAAACAGTGTGTTTTGGTGGAAGCACTTGGGAAATCTCAGCTGAGACTACAAAGGTTAGTGTGTGTCCTCTCCACATGGAGGGAGGGGCGAACTAGGTAATTGAACTTACACTGGCCAGGCTTCTGACCAGGGCAAGACGGTATGGTTCTGGGGTGCAAGGCTGGGGAGCTGGGGGGAATTTCCCAGAGCCTGCCTATTGAGGGTTGGTGAATGGCTGGGAGATCATTCATGTGACTCGTTGGGGTGTGTCCCTGCCTAGATGGCTGGGTAAGTGCAGCGCCTGCCGGAGGTCTGCAGCTTGACATCAGCATCACAGTGCGAGAGGCAGCCCAGGCTGGTGCATTCGGAGGACTCAGCAGTCCCATAGTTGCACTCTGGGGACCTCATCACAACCGCAAACCAGCCATCTTTTGTAGCTTGGCTGTTTACAAGTTACACAGCACAGTTCACGTCACTTAAATTTAACGTGAATTAGCCAGCTGGTGCCAGCTTTGTCTCTGGTCCCTCCACATATTTTCCCATCCTTCATTTTGAAAATTAAATGCCAAACGGTAAGGGGCACGAAGAAACTCCCTGGTTGCACTTGGTACAAAGTATGCATGCGCCTTTACTCTGACAAGATCTCTGTTTTCAGAAGTGAGGGAAGAGCACTGTATGTTCATTGACATCCCAACACTCATAGATAGATAGATAGATAGATAGATAGATAGATAGGGTGGCTGGGGATAGATAGAGAGATAGATAGATATGCACATCACATTAAAGCCTTTCACATAATCCCTATGAATTAGGTGTATACTACGCCCAACATACATGGATTGGTTGTCACATGCTGTGCTGTTTGAAACAGTAGAGGATGTAGCTCTGTGGTTCTCAACCAGGGATACACGTCCCCTGGGGGTACTCAGTGGTCTTCCCGGGGTACATCAACTCATCTAGATCAGTGTTTCTCAACCTGGGGGTTGCAGCTCCCAGAGGGGTCATGGGACTTGTATGGGAATGGTCGCAAATTCGGGGCCAGCATTGGGAGGATGGCAAGCAGGGCACCTGCCTGGGGTTCCATGCCAGAGGGGACCGTGTGAAGCCAGGATTTAGGTGATCACAAGAATCCCTTCTTTGAATCTCTGTACAAAGAAAAAGCCCCCAAAGTCTCCGCGTTTTGAACTCAAATTTGCTAAAAATAAACCCTGAAAAATGAAATTAATAACAACCCGCAAATAGAAGCCGCCCTCTCTAGCTAACCTAGCTTAGCACAGTATTGCTCGCTACTCCCCTCCAGGGGCCAGGACACAGAGAGGTCAGTGATTCTGCTTGCAATGACTGAGCCAGCCGGCAGTAGGAATAAAGATAGACCTAGTTCTTACTGAGTGCTTTTCATCAGCAGACCGCAACCTGCTTTAACACAGTGACAGCAGGCAGGTGGCAGAACACAAGGTTCCAGATTCGGGCACTACCTGCCAGGTGACGTGTAGCATTACTGATAGCATGATTGCTTGAGTGCTCAAATAATATGATTATTCTCCTTAGAATGAGAGACCCTAGAAGCAGGCGAGAAACCATTGCACTTTATCACAAGTTCCTTTATTAACAAATCCACTGGGCAGATAAACATTCCCACCCACATTGAAAGGCAAGGGCAGCCAGAGCGAGAGGGGAAAGTCTTTCGCCCTAGGATGGGCATCACTCATCTCTCACATCTCCTGCCGAGGGACCCAGGAGCATCGATCATTATATTCCTCCTCCTCCTCCTCCTCTCACATATCAGGTGTCGCCCTGGCGTCTCCCCATGTGTTCTTCCCCCAGCACGGTGGGTGGGCAACATCTTTTTATTCTGAGTTATTTTTATCCCTACTTTTGTTTTTATGCCATGCTTCTACGCCCCACTCATTTAGGGTTACCCCATTTCTCAGGTCCCCTTAACTCTCATGAATGCATTCCCATAGCAACTTGGCATTATGACAGAAGCCCCCGAAGTGTTACTATCGAGCATCTTGCGGTGTTAACTGACACATGGCAGCGTATTTTCCAGCCTATCGTTGCACTGTTTCCAGATTATCGGCAGTTAACACAACTTTTACGGGAATCGTACATGCTACAGGGAGAGAGCTCTCTTTCAGTCAACTAGTCGTGCCCAACCTGTTTTAGGACTAAGGCCTTATGGGGCTGAATATCTTACACGCCCCATAGGGTTGCCAAATTTCTGACTGAAAAAACCCGAACACCCTGGCCCTGCCCCTTCTTTGAGGCCCCACCCCACTCCCTCCATCCCCCTCCTTCCTTCTCTCGTTCTCCCCACCCTCACTCACTTGCTTATTTTCACAGGGTTGGGGAGGGTCCCTTTTCGACAGGGTGTCTGGTTGAAAACCGGACACCTGGCAACCTAAGCCACCTGCAGGCCCTATGTTACAACTTGAATACTTATATTTCACCTTGCCACAAAGTTCCTCCTCTGCCTTGGTGGGTCCTGCGCTTATGGCGGATTTGCTCGCCTCAGACATTCATGGAAACACTGGAATGCGTTACCTAGGGAGGTGGTAGAATCTCCTTCCTTAGAGGTTTTTAAGGTCAAGCTTGACAAAGCCCTGGCTGGGATGATTTAACTGGGACTTGGTCCTGCTTCGAGCAGGGGGTTGGACTAGATGACCTTCTGAGGTCCCTTCCAACCCTGATATTCTATGATTCTATGATTCTATGATTCTATGGCAGCCCTCAGTTTGGCCACTTTTGCTAGTGGCTCAAACCTGCCATTCATTCAGCTAACCTCATCACTGGCCAGCATGGGGAAAGGGAGGAGAACAATCCCTGCAGTCTCTGCTGACCCACCTAGTCCAGGTCACCTCCTCTTGTCTCAAATAGGGAGTTGGGGGGATGGGGGGAACCTGGGCCTGCCCTCTACTCCGGGTTCCAGCCCAGGGCCCTGTGGATCGCTGCAGTCTAGAGTGTCTCTTGTAACAGCTGCGTGACAGCTACATCTCCCTGGGCAACTTCCCCATGGTCTCCTCCCAACACCTTCGTTATCCTCACCACAGGACCTTCCTCCTGATGTCTGGTAATGTTTGTACTTCTCAGTCCTCCAGCAGTACGCCTTCTCACTCCCAGCTTCTTGCACCTCTTGCTCCCAGCTCCTCGCACGCGCCTCACTAACTGAAGTGAGGACTTTTTTAAAACCAGGTGCCCTGATTAGTCTGCCTGTCCTAATTGATTCTGGTAGCTTCTTAATTGGCCCCAGGTATCCTAATTAGACTGCCTTAATTGGTTCCAGCAACTTCCTGATTGTTCTCGAACAACCCATTATCTTACTCAGGGAAAAGGGACCTGCTTAATCTGGGGCTAATATATCTACCTTCTATCACTTTCCTCTAGCCATCTGCCCTAACCCTGTCACATACCTCATAGAATCATAGAATCATAGAATATCAGGGTTGGAAGGGACCTCAGGAGGTCATCTAGTCAAACCCCCTGCTCAAAGCAGGACCAATCCCCAATTAAATCGTCCCAGCCAGGGCTTTATCAAGCCTGACCTTAAAAACTTCTAAGGAAGGAGATTCTACCACCTCCCTAGGTAACGCATTCCAGTGTTTCACCACCCTCCTAGTGAAAAAGTTTTTCCTAATATCCAACCTAAACCTCCCCTACTGCAACTTGAGACCATTACTCCTTGTCCTGTCATCTTCTACCACTGAGAATAGTCTAGAACCATCCTCTTTGGAACCCCCTTTCAGGTAGTTGAAAGCAGCTATCAAATCCCCCCTCATTCTTCTCTTCTGCAGACTAAACAATCCCAGTTCCCTCAGCCTCTCCTCATAAGTCATGTGTTCCAGACCCCTAATCATTTTTGTTGCCCTTCGCTGGACTCTCTCCAATTTTTCCACATCCTTCTTGTAGTGTGGGGCCCAAAACTGGACACAGTCCTCCAGATGAGGCCTCACCAATGTCGAATAGAGGGGAATGATCACGTCCCTCGATCTGCTCGCTGTGCCCCTACTTATACAGCCCAAAATGCCATTGGCCTTCTTGGCAACAACGGCACACTGTTGACTCATATCCAGCTTCTCGTCCACTGTCACCCCTAGGTCCTTTCCCGCAGAACTGCTGCCTAGCCATTCGGTCCCTAGTCTGTAGCGGTGCATTGGATTCTTCCGTCCTAAGTGCAGAACCCTGCACTTATCCTTGTTGAACCTCATCATATTTCTTTTGGCCCAATCCTCCAATTTGTCTAGGTCCCTCTGTATCCTATCGCTACCTGCCACCGTATCTACCACTCCTCCTAGTTTAGTATCATCCGCAAATTTGCTGAAAGTGCAATCCACACCATCCTCCAGATCATTTATGAAGATATTGAACAAAACCGGCCCCAGGACCGACCCTTGGGGCACTCCACTTGATACCGGCTGCCATCTAGCCATGGAGCCATTGATCACTACTCGTTGAGCCCGACAATCTAGCCAACTTTCTACCCACCTTATAGTCCATTCATCCAGCCCATACTTCTTTAACTTGCTGACAAGAATACTGTGGGAGACCGTGTCAAAAGCTTTGCTAAAGTCAAGAAACAACACGTCCACTGCTTTCCCTTCATCCACAGCACCAGTAATCTCATCATAGAAGGCGATTAGATTAGTCAGGCATGACCTTCCCTTGGTGAATCCATGCTGACTGTTCCTGATCACTTTCCTCTCGTGTAAGTGCTTCAGGATTGATTCCTTGCGGACCTGCTCCATGATTTTTCCGGGGACTGAGGTGAGGCTGACTGGCCTGTAGTTCCCAGGATCCTCCTTCTTCCCTTTTTTAAAGATGGGACTCTATATACTAAGTCTACTTAATATATTTTATTCTTGGCTACATGCTGCTGTCTCTGCTTTCTATGTAAAACTTCTCTCGGCCTTTGCTATGGAAGGTGAGCAGGGCTTGTATAACCACTGCTGAGCAGTATGATTAGGGCTATGGAACAGCTTCCCTATGAGGAGAGATTAATCAGACTGGGACTTTTCAGCTTGGAAAAGAGACAACTAAGGGGGGATATGATGGAGGTCTATAAAATCATGACTGGTGTGGAGAAAGTAAATCAGGAAGTGTTATTTACTCCAATTCCAGGCCCCAGGGTGGAACAGTCAATGGGCCCCCGGGGGTGCCCAATGAGCTCCCAGCTGCACTGCTGGATTGTACTTTTCCGACACGGCCAGGGCTTCCATATGCCCGCCCGGATGCCTTCGCCACCGGTACCACCCCGTGTGGGCCTGAGCGCTGACTTCCAGATTTCCTGGGGGGTGTTCGACCCCTCTCTCCATCCTAGGCCCAGCGCAGGGCCAGAAGGACAAGGAGCCCCACAAACTGCCGGAGGGAGCCGGTGGGAGTCCGGCGAGCCTCTGTCTGCAGCTCCCCCAGCTGGTTTCTTACCGGTAAGCACCAACTTTGAGGGTAGGGTTACGTGTCCCATCCCCCCCACCCAGCCCAGGGCCACCGCCCTCTCCCTGCCCCATGTTACCTGTGTCCCCCCCACACATGTTCTCCTGCTCTCCCTGGTGGGCAGGAGCCAGGCGGGGAAGAAGGAGGGAGCCACTTTTAACACCAGCCCCTCCCTGTCGCTGCTCTGCAGCCCTGCCCAGCAGGTGCCTGGAGAGCCTGTCTGGGCAGGAGGCAGCTTCTGCTCCCCACCCAGCTGCCGGGGACCCCAGCACCCATGCCCAGGCAGGGAGCTGAAGTCACCACCAGCCAGTCTGTCTCAGGCAGCTGCCGCACAGAGCTGTAGGGCAGCATAAGGAAGGTGCTGGTCCTGCCCCTTCCACTCCCAGCATCTGGGCCATGTGTCACCCAGGCCCCACGTCTTCCTCCCGCTCCTCCCACTCCTCCCCAGTGCCTCTGGTGCACTGCCAAAGAGCTGACGGCGGTGGGCGGGAGGCACGGGGCGGGGGACAAGATGATCGGTGGGGCCTGCAGCTGGCGGGAGGGGGAGGCACTGGTGGGTGTCTCCTCCTTCTCATAACACAAGAACTAGAAGTCACCCAATGAAATTAATAGGCAGCAGGTTTAAAACAAACAAAAGGGAGTATTTTTTCCACACAACGCACAGGTAACCTGTGGAATTCCTTGACAGAGGATGTTGTGAAGGCCAAGACTATAACAGGGTTAAAGAAAGAACTAGATATGTTCATCGAGGATAGGTCCATCAATGGCTATTAGCCAGGATGGGTAGGGATGGTGTCCCTAGTCTCTGTTTGCCAGAAGCTGGGAATGGGTAACAGGGGATGCATCACTTGATGATAACCTGTTCTGTTCATTCCCCCTGGGGCACCTGGCACTGGCCACTGCTGGAAGACAGGATACTCGGCTGATGGATCTTTGGTCTGACCCAATATGGCCGTTCTTATGTTGTTATGAGTGTGTGTTATGACTCTCTGCACTCTGTGCTTCTCCTCAGAATAGATGAGTCCATCTCAGCCCCCAACAAAGAGCTGTTCTTCTCCATCTCAGCCTGTAGAGACTCCCAGACTCCAATTCCTTCCTGGCTTTGTTTCTATTTAAAAATAATCTGCTTTCTGTCTCCAATCCAGAGCGAGTTTATTTCCTTTGGGAAAGCCTGTCCACTGGGGAATAAAAATCCCAGCAACAATTATCAGTTGATATCTCTGGGGCCATTTGGAAGAAATTATATTCCTCTTTCCTTGGCAATGTCATTGATTTCTTTTCTAGAGGTTGGAGTGACAAGGAGCCCCGTCTGATGCCAGGTACGTACCGGCAGGTATGAGATCTTGGCATCTTTATTCATGTGGTAGGGTTTCTCTTCCTTTTGATTCAAGCTTCCTTTACTGGGAACGTTGCGTGTGTGTTCACAGCACCCACGGCTGGCCCGTGCCATCTGGCTCGGGTTCATGGGACTGAGGCTGCAGGACTGTTTCATTGCTGTGTAGATTTCTGGATTTGGGCCAGAGCCCGAGCTCTGGGAACCTCCCACCCGGCAGGATCCTACATCCCAGACTCCAGCCTGAGCCTGGAAATCTACCCAGCAATGAAACAGCCCCACAGCCTGAGCCCCACAAGCATTGGCTGGCACATGCGAGGAGCAGCTTTTCCTTCACTGTGCAGACACACCCAGAGGGACTACAGTGCTGGAACAGACCCTAGATATTCAGGCCTGTCTGTAAAGGCCTATACTCTAAGAATTTAGGTGTATTCTAATCACATAGCTAGTTATAGAGGTATAAAAGAGAGAATCAAAATCACTGTCTGACTGTATAAGGCCTTTTCTCACTGTGACAGTCTGAGGCCCCGTTCTTAGGTTAAGGCTTTTGGCTAAGCAGCAGAGGCTGCCATGAGCTGGGAAGTGACCGGTCACATCCTCACATACCAAACTAGTCCCGTTGAAAGAAGGTGCTATTGGGCTGTTAGGATACAATCTTGTCCTGATAATGCCTATCGCCTCCAGAGAAAGAGAAGTGCCTAGAAGATGTAAAAGGAAACTTAGTCTGATAGCATCCTGTCTGGCAAGAACTCACTTATCCATAGCTGGGATGTGAAATCCTCACTCCTGTATTGTTTTGTCATTATAGTTCCCACTTTGCTATTGTTTATTTGCATGGTCTCTGTCTGGTTCTGTGATTGTTTCTGTCTGTTGTATAATTAATTTTGCTGGGTGTAAACTAATTAAGGTAGTGGGATATAATTGGTTAAATAATCATGTTACAATATGTTAGGATTGGTTAGTTAAATTTCTGTAAAATGGTAAGTTAAGGTATAGCTAAGCTGAACTCAAGTTTTACTATATAGTCTGCAGTCAATCAGGAAGTGTGGGGGGGAATGGGAACAGGGAATGGAGGTGGGGAAATTGGAATCATGTTTTGCTAAAGGGGGAAATGGGAACAGGGAATGGGGGTGGGGAAATTGGAATCATGTTTTGCTAAGGGGGGGAATGGGAACAGGGAATGGGAACATTCTCCATCACTGGCCTTTTTAAAATCCAGATGGGATGTTTTTCTGCTCAGGAATTATTGTGGGGGCAGTTCTCTGTTGTACCGGGGTTGTACCGGGGTCAGTCTAGATGATCGCCGTGGTCCTTTCTGGCCTTGGAATGTGTGAATAACTGCTGGGCATCTGACTCCTCTGCCTTGCACTTTGTGTGGTTATTTACACTTGTGTAAAATCCCCCCCTTTTGCATATGTGTAAAGACTACACAAGGTGCAGAGCAGAGGGAAAAAATCAGTCATAAGAACATAAGAATGGCCATACTGGGTCTGACCAAGGGTCCATCTAGCTCCATATCCTGTCTCCTGACAGTGGTCAATGGCAGGTGCCCCAGAGGGAATTACCAGAACAGGGAATCATTAAGTGATCCATCCCCTGTCCCCCATTCCCAGCTTCAGACAAAGAGCGGCTAGGGCCACCTTTCCTGCCCGTCCTGGACATTGTTGGACCTATCCTCCATGAATTTATCTAGGTTTTTTTTTGAGCCCTGTTATGGTCTTGGCCTTCACAACATTCTCTGGCAAGGAGTTCCACGGGTTGCCTGTACGTTGGGTGAAGAAATACTTCCTTGTGTTTGTTTTAAACCTGCTGCCTATTCATTTCATTGGGTGACCCCTAGTTCTTGTGTTATGAGAAAGAGTAAATAACACTTCCTTATTCACTGTCTCCACACCAGTCAGGATTTTATAGACGTCTATCATATCCCCCCTTAGTTCTCTCTTTTCCAGTCCCTTAATTCCTCTTTTTTCCCCTCCTAAATTATGAGATTCATTTTACATGGCATTAAAAATGCGGACTGGACTGATGCTAATAATATGCCATTCTTTCATCTACAGATCTCAACGTGGTTTACCAAGGAGGTGAGTATCTTTATGCCCTTTATCCAGATGGGGAAACTGAGGCACAATAAGGGGATGTGACTGCCCCATGAGCACCAGCAGAGCATTGGAATAGACCCCAGGTCTGCCTGAGTCCCACATCAGGGCACTATTCACTAGTTCACACTGCTTCCCCAGCCACTGACTCATCTGCATAGTGTATGACTGTGGGCCGGTCACTTAGGGCTGGATTCACAAAAGAATTTAGGAACCTAGCTGCCCACTTGAGGCACCTAAATCCCAGACTCAGATCTCAATGCAATTCACAATTCACAGGTGCTAAAACTTGCCTGGCTCCAAAAAGCTTGCAGCCAAACCTTCCTGTCCCTGCCTTTGAGCCTACGCATGGCAGCCCCATGCCAGGTGTCCAGCTCCCTGGGCCCCAGAGTGATTCACAAACTGGGGGCAGACCAGTGTTCCTCTGCCTAACACATGGGAGGAGCCCAATCCTGCAAGAGTGCTCTGAGCTCACCCGCTGGATCAGACCCCTGTAGGCGAGCTTACCCAAAATATGGGAGAGGTTCTGCCTTATAACTTGTAGCCCAGCGATTAGGGCTGGCTCAAGTCCCCGCTCTACCTGTGGGAGGAAGAAACGGTCTGAATGCAAGGGGCTGGACTAGAGGACCTCTCGAGATCTCTTCGAATCCTACACTTCTATGAGTCTACAAAATGCCCTTTTATAACACTGTGGCATGGGCACCAACTCCTGGAGCACCCATAGAAAAAAATTAGTGGGTGCTCAGCACCCACTGGCAGACAAGCTCTCCCCCCCCCCAGCACCTCCCATCCACCGGCAGCCCCCCCGATCAACTCCTCCCCTCCCTCCCTCCCAGCACCAATCAGTTGTTCAGTAGAATGCAGGAGGCGGGGGGGAGGGGGAGTGGGAACACGCGGGGGAGGGGGTAGAACTGGGTGGAAGAGGAGGGCCGGGTGTGGGAGCTTGGGGGAAAGGGTTGGGTGGGGGCGGAGAGGGGGGATTGAGCTCCCGCTGGAGGCCCAGAAGAAGCCAGCGCCTGTGCACTGTGCTCTAACCTGGTGCCAAAAACTTATTTCCACATTGTTTTTTTCCCAGTAACTAGTGTGAGGGACCGGAACACAGGACAACTGGGTCCTACTGAGGAAAAGCACTAGGTATTGTTAGTACCTTGCCGTCGTTACAGATCAGCCCAGCGGGGGACATGGAAGCCACCAATGAGACATGGGAAGCTGAATTTTTCCTGGTGGGGTTCCCAGATCTCGAGCGCTTTCACCTCCTTCTCTTTAACCTCCTGTTGTTCACCTACGTACTCATTCTTGGTGGCAATACTGTCATTCTGATGCTTATCCGGGCCAACCCACATCTTCATGTCCCCATGTACTATTTTGTGGCCATTCTGTCTTTCTTGGAGGTGTGGTACACCACAGTGACCATCCCCAAGATGTTGGCCAACCTCCTGGATAGCAGGAAGCCCATCTCCTACAGGGGCTGCCTCTTGCAGGTGTATTTCTTCCATGCATTGGGTATTACGGAGGCCTGTTTGCTCACGGCAATGGCCTACGACCGATACTTGGCCATCTGCAAGCCTTTGCACTACCCATCCACCATGACCCCCAAGAGTTGCCTCTGGCTAGTGGCAGGGTGCTGGGCATGTGGCTTTATGTGGCCTGTGCCAGAAATCATCCTGCTCTTCACGTTGCCCTTCTGCGGGGCGCACCGCATAGAGCACCTCTTCTGCGACTTCCCCTCGCTGCTCAGCTTGGCCTGTGCTGATGTGTCCACCAGCACCACCATAGACTTCGCCCTCCACTCCTTGGTCATCCTCGGCCCCACCGCCCTCATCCTCTTCTCTTATGTGAAGATCCTGAGCGTTGTCATCAAGATCCAGGGTTCGGAAGGGCGGCGAAAGGCCTTCTCCACCTGTGCCTCTCACCTGACCATGGTCCTGGCCTTTTTCGGCACCACTGGTTTTATGTACATCCGCCCAGCACGAAGCCAGCCTTCATACCACGACAGGGTGGTGGCGGTGGTCTATGCAGTTCTAACCCCTCTCTTCAACCCACTGATTTACAGCTTGAGGAACAAAGATATTCAGGAAGCAATTGGCAATCTCATGAAACTGCCACCGATTTCCAGTGTGACCTCAGGCTAGTCACCTAGCCTGGGATTTTTCAAGAGCCTCCAGGGACCCAAAGTAGAAATAGGGTGGCTAACACCCTCAGGCCTTGTCTAGACCCAAAAGCCTTGGATCTGGATAATGAGGCTCACAAGCCCCCCCCCTTCCCCCACAGTGGGGACATAGTTATATAGGTATACAGTACTATACTGGGATGGTTATTCCCATGCAGGAAGGTGAATAAGCTATACCAGTATAAGGCACCTTTATCCCAGTATAATGGAGTCCACACTAGGGTTTATACCAGTATAACTATTGGAGCCCAGGGACCCTTTGTTGCCAGCTGGCAGAGGGCTTGGGAAGCGGGGTTGCACTGAGTTTTACAGGGATCCCCTGGGACAGATATATGCATCATGAATCACCAGGGGGTGGCATGTGAATCATAGAATCATAGAATATAGGGTTGGAAGGGACCTCAAGAGGTCATCTAGTCCAACCCCCTGCTCAAAGTAGGACCAATCCCCAACTAAATCATCCCAGCCAGGGCTTTGTCAAGCCTGACCTTAAAAATGTGAGGTCTCTGTTGAGAGCCAGTGGCCCCCTGGTCACCATAATCATTGTGAAATGTGTGTAAGGATAATATTTAAGGCATCACGTATCTGTACTGAAAATTATGTTCTTAAGGTAAAGTACGTCACCATGTCTCGGACCGGTTGCTTTCAGGTGCGGGTAACTAACACTTCTCTCCCTGTCCTCTCATTGTGAATGGCCCGCTTCATGGTCGCGGTCCGTTTTCATGGTGAGCCTGATGCTCATCAAAAGATTGTGACACTTACAAGAGGAAGAAGCCAGAGGCATAGGTGCTGACTCCGCATCCTCCCCGCTGCTCGGCTCCTAGTCCTCCTCCTCCCTCCCAGAGCCTCCCGACCGCTGCAATCAGCTGTTCACTGGCATTCAGGAGGCACTGAGAGAGGTGGGGGAGGAGCGGGGGCAGGAAGAGGCGAGGTGGGGGTGGGGGCTTGGGGGAAGGGGTGGAGTGGGGATGGGGCCTGGGGCAGAGTGGGGGGTTGAGCACCCCCCGGGAACTGGGAAACTCAGCACCTCTGCCTACAGGAACAAAACAATCGGCAGGGGGCTGACTAAGATCAAAGAATTAGCCTGGTCTACCAGGTAATGCAAGAAACCACACAACATCTTCTGTCATGGGGGCACGACTTGTCCCATGAACGGAAGCTCCCAGCCACATGGGGCTATGAAATGGTGGAGGGACTTCATATGAGGGTTGCTCATCAAAGTATCTTGCGAAATAAGTCTCGGCTCTAGAATGCATGGTGTGGTTTTATTTTATATTTTATATATATATTTTATCTGTTTCCGATACTTGCTACTGGTAGAATCTCTGTCCCTTTGTTCAATAAACGTATACTCAGTTTCACAACAAACCTGCTGACGTGCTGTGTGTTAAGTGGCGAGGTGGACCTGGTAAGCTGGGGGGCACTGTTACAGCGAGTCTGCAAATAACATCAGCATCCAGGGGACAGGGGCTGGTCTCTCCAGGGGGTTGCTCGGAGGACTCGAGGGTCGGAGTGTGCTGACTGCCAACCTGCAGAGAAACAGCGGGGCCTGTGTAGGCTGAGAGGAGAGTGCTTGGACTGCCAGTGAATTAGGGAGCTGACACCCATCAGGCACACACAAGCTAAAGGCCGATGGTTGAAAAGTGCCTCACAACCTGGGATATCCCCGGGAAGTGTCACAACCGTATCACTAAAAAAATCACATTCCCCTAACCAACATAGTTATACCAGGACAAAATCTGAGTGTAGAAAAGCCTGAATCTCTTTGTGCCTCATCTGCAAAAGGAAGACCAAGATACCTTATTTCTACCATCTTTTTTGTCTGTCTCATTAGTGCAAGGGATCATTCTAGGCAGCGTCACTGACTCCCATCATGAGCCTCATGCTACTTTCTTAAACCCTCAGCTTCTGGAATCACGTGTGGCATTTTCTCTCTCAGATCATTGCTCTCACCAATATTTGCCCCAGTTTCACCATGCTCTTAGTGTGGGTTGGGTCCTGGGTTCCTGATTCTGGGTGCCTCCACTCAGGGTCAAAGACCTAGGAGTGCTGTCCTGTGAGAAATCAAGGACAATCTGAATAGCTGACAAGGACTGTAAAGCCCTGTATGCAGGGGACAGTAAAGTCCATAAAACAAACTCCAGCCAAGGAATGACTCATCAGGAATAACAGCATAACCGGGGAAGAGGGGATTTTGTTGAGAACAGGAAAATAGGATCTGGGGAAGTCAGGGGATAAGGTTCATTAATCATTATTGAGAAATAAGCCAGTCCCCTGCCATCTAACACACATAATCTCCTTCCACCCCAGCTCCCTCCCCTGGGCCTTCCTGAGGCAGATGGTACGCTGACGCTGCATGTCCTGAGATGGTGTGTTGTGGTGCTGGCTGGCTTAAACAAAAGGCTCCTTGTCACGGATCCACAGGATTTGGGCTACATCCCAGCTTTTCCAAAGCCCCTGCAGTGGTCCTGACCCAGAAGGGGTCCCACTCTTCCTTCAGGGGGGGCCCTGTGGCCTCCATGTCTCCGAGACTGAGCCCCTGGCTCCTGCCCTCCTGCTCAGCGATCCCTCCTGAGATAGACGGCTGGTCAGAGACTTGTTCCCTCTTCAGGGCCCGTTGCACCTCCACGAGTATTTGCAGCGACACCAGGCAGCCTCTTCCAAGCAGAGCAGGGTTTATTAGTCTGCGAGGATCCAGCATTGTAAAGTCCGTAACTTAGCACAGAGGAGCAAATGTTCAGCTATTGTCCAAATCAGCCAAGTCAGGACTACGTTAAGCTAAAGAAACCATCTTGGCTTCCTCCCTTTGTTGCCCAGTCACAGGGGAGTTCCCCGGCCTCTACAAAAGCCAGGCCTTATTCTAGCCTCCTGTCACCCCTACATCCATTGTCCTCCTCCTGCAGACCCTTGCTGAGTTCAAACGCTCCGCCTGCCAGCGTTTCCCATTGTTAGGTGTCAACTGTTCCATTGTCTCCATCGGTGTGAGCTGGTTTCAGCCAGCCCTTCAATGACCTGCTCATTGCACCCCAGACACTCACGTGACCTGCACACCTCAAACCTCCCACTCTACCCCAGGAGTGGCTATTTAACTCTTTCACACCCCGTTTTGTAGCAATTCCTAGCTAAGTAAGTCCCTGCCAGGCATATCACGCAGAAAATTCCCACTTTCTCCACTCCTTTCTTTATCTCCACCCCTGGGTGAGATGGTCTTCTGACTCCAACCAAGCTCTCTGGTTCCCCTGGTCTGAACTCCTCCTGGGGGCTCAGTGGGCTCTCAGTAGCTAGTGCTGGTTGGATCTCTCTGATGGATGCTGGCAGCTGCAGTGAAGTTCGAGAGAAGGGCGAATTCAGCAGCTAGCCAGCCTCTAAATTCAACCCCTCGTGCTGGGAAATGGAGCCGGGGACTCTGGTGGCCATCTGAGTTGTCGTCCTTTTTTGGTGGGTCCTTCTAGAAGCTTAGACCAAAGTTCCAGCACTTGAGGACACCACCAGATTACATCAGCATCTCAGCTTTCATTGTTGCAAACAACATTTCCCAAACTGTGGGTCAAGAAAGGGAACTGGGCGGAGGGTGTGATGGGGTGTTCACCCCACACCAGCCATGAAGGGGTGAAGGGGCTAATTAACCTTATAGGCCACACCTGGCTTGTCCAATAAATTACTAATTGCTAGGGGAGAAGATGGGGAAGGTGTAAAGCCAGGGAGTTTCCTGCAAAAGGGGGCTGCAGGGAGAAAGCCTGCAGGAGCACTCTGGGCACAGAGGAAACCCAGCAGGAGCAAAAACCATATAACACGAAAGCAGCCACACTGGATCAGACAAATGGTCCATCCAGCCCAGTGTCCTGTCTTCTGACAGTGCCAGGTGCTTCAGGGGGAATGAACAGAACAGGGCAACTTTTGAGCAATCCATCCCTTGTCGTCCTGTCCCAGCCTCTGGCAGTCAGAGGTGCAGTGACTCCCAGAGCACGGGGTCGGTCCTAGATCATCTTGGCTAATAGCTATTGATGGATCCTCCTGGTACTTATCTCGTTCTTTTCTGAACCCAGTTATAGTTTTGGCCTTCCCCACATCCCCTGGCAGTGAGTTCCACAGGTTGCTTGGAACCTGAAGGAGTGGGGGCAGGCCCAGGTTCCCCTACCAGCCATTAGGAAGTGCTGCAGGACTGGTGAAAGTGTCACCAGGAGAGCTGGACCCATGAGACTTTGATATCCCGGAAAGAGAAAGCTACATAGTGACCAGGCCGGAGGGCTGAGTCACAAAAGAGCACCCTGAGCCCCAGAGCGCAAGAGGGGCCACGTGGGGAGTAAGCAACGGAAGGGGGTGCTAGACCAGGCAAGAGCTGATCCCCAGACCCAGCCACAAGGGGCTGTCCACAGCGGTGAGTGAACCCTGTTCCGGGGGTGGGGTGTGTGTGATCACAAGATGTGTGTGCCCCACCCCTGTCTGCCACCACCACCTCGCTGCAGGGCAGCTGCCACGCAGCACTGGGACCTACCAGCACGCTCCTGTCACAGCGCGGAGGGAGGGGGGCTGACCCGAGCCAAAACCAGCGCATGCCCTCAGGTCCTGTTGGGCTGCAGGGCTCTATCTCGGACCCCTGGGGATTGTGTGAACGGAGGTGAGCGCAAAGGGGAGGGGGCACAGCATGAAGGCATTTGGGAGCCACCAGCTTACAAAAGAGGCAGTTCTTCACCCTGGTGGCTGCAGAGAAAAACTTGAAGCCGTGACCCGAGCGAGCACCTGAAACTCAGAAACCAGGAAGGTGAAGAAATTTATTTATTTAAATCTCACTTCTTGCCTCTCACTGCTTGGTTGCCAGTGGGTGCAGCACACAAGCTAATTTTTCCCCGTGGGTGCTCCATCCCCGGAACACCCACAGAATCGGTGCCTATGGCCCTGGAGTCGTTGGTCCAGTCCTTAGTGATGGCTGAGGTGGCAGCCAGCCCACGGGCAGGTGTCCCTCGTCAGCCTGCTCCAGGGCGGTGAGGTTTGGTTCACGCAGGAGGGTAGGGGAGAGCCCGGGCAGATCGGCTGGTGCCGCGCA